>NC_083381.1:17670000-18030000 GCF_031755915.1 Ziziphus jujuba
TATATATATATGCTTATTGATGCTAAATGAAAGTTTGATTTATTAAGAAATTCTTGATTATTATTATTATTGTGATTTAATTGCATTTAATAGGCATGAGCAAGGTGTTTTCATTTAATTAATTATACTTGGATTTTAATATTATTTTTGGGTATGATTCAATTTTAAATATTTCAAGAAAAATACTGGTTTAAATTTGGTGCTTCCAAATTATATAATTATGCCCTTGAAATATTATTTAATTGATTTTATGATTTGGGAAAAGTTATTTGTATATTATTATTGATGGTTTTACGCTGGAGATATTAAAAAAAAAATGTGGGATTGTGAATTTGAAAAATGGTATGATTTCCACGATGAATTTTGGAAAAATTATTATTTTTTAAAATAATATGATTATTTGTTTTAGACGCACTCATTAAGTACTGGTGTTTTGTACTATGTATGCAGATGAGCGGGCAAGTTATATGTCTCCCGTGAGTTGCAATCGGACCGAGGGCAGGCAAGTTTGATATTGGCCATAAGCCGCCCCCCTCCATGGCCTGGATGACGGTTTAAGTAGCGGCGTTGTCGGGATGCCAAAGCGATCGTATGCAAGTTTCTCTCTTTAACCTCCCGCCGGACGGTGCTCGGGACGCTGAGTATCATAGGCCATCACTGGTATATAATGTGGTGCGTCAAGTATTATTTTTCTGATATAAATTTCAAATCCTAAAGTTTTAAAATCGTATTTAAATTAAATGTATTTAATTTATTTTATCACCTATTTTCAATTAGTATTTTTCTAAAATGTATTCATTCATATTTTATGACACTTATTTTAAAATAATGTTTTTAAAATGCATCTTGCCATATTTTTATTATATAGGTTGATTGAATATTTCAAAATGAATTTTATAATATATTTTTACCGTTTATTTTACATGATTATTTGTAATTATTTAAATTATATTTTTGACATTGTTTATTTTAGTTTATTAAATCAAATGTTAAGAATTATGTATTGAATTTCACTTTTATGTTATATTTCTTTAATGCAAGTATTCTAAATTTATTTTATTATATTTTATTTGTATTTGTATTATTTAAATTTTTATTAAATTAATTATTCCTTGATTTTTGGGGCATCAAATATTGGATTTTGTGAAAATGTTTTAAAAGGAAAACTTTTCCAACGAAGTGAATGGTGAGGGTTTTGAGAGAAAATATTATTTTCAATTAATTATTATTTATTTACTTATTTATTCTTAATTAATCAAGTGTACTATAATTATTATTACTATTATATTTGTATAGTAGATAGGGTTACTTACTGAGATGATTAGTATCTCATATTTTTAAGTTCATTCCCCTAGGTACAAAGATTGGTAGACGTTCATCCAGAGCAAGCTTGATCTTCGTTACTGTCGTATTTCAAGGAATTCTCTTTCTTTTCATTTATTTTTATTGTAATATTTATTTCCATCCTTTGATGTATAACTTTCATACTTAATTGTACCCTATGATGCTTTGTATATTGTATTGGATATATTTTATTAAATACTACATTAGTTCCCTGTTTAATTTATGGAAGTACTGATTATTGTGGAATTAATTGTAGTAAAGTGGAGGAATAAGGCGGTATATATATATATAAGTGTGTTTTCACCGCAGAAAATTTGTGGTAAGTCCAACTCTTAGAGGAGGTTCTGTCGGATTTTCCATTGAAAGGTCCTATAGGGTTTTCCTGGGATCAGGACTTGTCTAGGATTCTGATGAGGGATCTTAGACAGATCCTTACAATCCAGCCCTCATCTTTATTCTTTTAATTAATTGGATTAATTATCCCATTGAAAAGCATGGGTTTAGATGAGACTATTTCATTAGAAACCATTGATTGGCATTAACCATTATTTGATCGGTGTTGATCAACATTGACCAATGCTGAGCATATCCTTTGATCGACATTGATCAGTCTTTGACAGGGGTTGATCGCTTGGAAAATTCACAGACATTGTCTACTAAGTTTGGAAATAATTCTAATAATTTTTTTTAAATTCATATTACAAATTATTCAAAATAAGTTATATTTTATAACCCAGTACTATTTTTATTACTGTTCCAAACCAGTGATAGTTCTATTCAATCCATTCCTATCCAAGACAGTCCAATCCTATACTCTTCAATCCATACGGGCTTTAAAGGTCCATTTGACATGTAATTAATCTGATTTTGTAACTTGATGGAGGGGATGCACCTACAACCTGAAGCTGATGTTGGTTTATTTTCACGTATTTAGTTACAAAAAGCAAAATTTCCATTAACAAAATAAAAAATTTCAAAAATTTTTATATTAAAGTACTTAAGTGCAAGGCCACTACTTTCTATGGCAAAATACAGAGTTACAATCCCCTACCATTAAAAGCCACTACTTTCTTATGTGCACTAGCTAGTTTTGAGTTAAGATTAGAATCCTGAAGAGATTTTCTTCAAAATGTTTGGCAATATTCATAACTATTTTTACAAACTAAATCAACTTTGGCATGCCAAGGAATTTTTCTTTTTAAAAAAAAATTAATAAATTAGCAGAGGGTGATAGCTATTGAGAGCAGGAAGGTGGTAAAAATTAGGAGGCCAAGAGCAGACAATTCAACAAAAGACGAGTATGAATCATAGAAAAAAAAAAAAAAAAAAAAAAAAAAAAAAAAAAAAACAGATTTTTTTTTTTTTTCAACTTTGTCATTAGGCTATCCAAAAAAATAAGGCTAACAAAACAATGACTAATATTATAAACTAACTAATTATCTTTCAAACAAAAAAATATATATATTATAAACTAATTATCTATGTTAATCACCCTATATTAATTTCACATATATAGCCATAAAGTTCACCATCAATAATCACGATAACCGATGAGGAAATTTAATCCATTAAAAACAGGAAGGAAAAAAATATATATATTGCAAATGAGATCAATTTAATGTATTTTATTATTCAAAATTCTTTATATAATATAACCAAAGAGTTAGGAACAGAAAAAAAAAAAAAAAAAAAAAAAAAAAAAAAAAAAGGAAACCAAAAAAAGAATCACACTATCATTTCCAACCATAACAAATAGTTTTGTCCTTATAACGGGCATGGATTGGACACTCGTATACCCCAAAGACAATTGCCACAAGTACCTCTTTTATCATCGTATGCATCAAAGCAATGCGATGTGCCTGGCCAATCCACCTTACAGTAAAACAGTGTGTCTCCCCAGAAACTGGTCTTGAAACTGAATCCCCACAGTGCACCTGGAGCAATCTCTTGAACACCCATATCGTCGTCCTTCGATTTACAATGGATGCTGAGTTTCGAGCCGATTCCAAGATCGTTTCTGAAATTCAAATGAATAGTATGCGGAAGGAATAGAGTTGCATCACAGCTTATGATCACCAGCATCATCATCATCATATGAATCATTAATGCTGAAACTAACATGGTTGGTTTTCTAGCCATGTTTGCTGCTTTTTTAAGTTCTTAGTAGGAGAAGTTGATCATATATATATATAAGAGAAGTTGATCATATATATATATATAAGACTACATATAAGTTGATGGTTTTGGATCAATAATTTTACATTTAATTATTAATTAGAGTATATTTGGCGATTAGTGTACAGATGTGAATCATGTTCGGTATTGGAAGAAAATATTAATATAATCAACAGGATGATTGACATTGAGATGCAACATTTTTGCTCGCTCAACATTCCATAAATTCTTGCATAAAAAAAGGTAACTAAATAAAGAAGCAAATTTTTCATGGTTGTAACCATTACCAATGCGACCCACATTCATATGGTAAGTTAATTGGCTATAAAAAAAGGTCAATTATATTAATTACTGTGCAATGAATTATTTTTATTTTTAGACAACCATTACTGCTAAGCGATACCATATTTAATGAGTTTGTTAAAGTAAAAGCCGATGCTCTTTTGTGGCTTGGTGTGTTGCTAGTCTTCATGTGTGTGGGGATTTTGGTCATTGCGATTGAAACATTGAGAGGTCCTAACCTTGTCATGGCATGGCGTCCTTAAAATGCTGACAAGTGATGTTTTCCTAATTATATATATACCTCTTACATCCATATTTTTAAGGTTACGGTTTTGAGTCACATCTCTTCTTCTTTTGATTAGAATATTTATAATCCTAATCTAAAAAAATATATATTCCACTGAATTGAATTGGATTATTTTAGATCAGTTGTCAAAGAGGATATCTCTTTATGCCGTAAAGAGCCGCTACTCTTTTTATGGCATAGTGTTGCTAGTTTACATTTGTGTAGAAATTTTGGTCATTGGGATTGAACATTGTCATCATGGATTTAAGGCACATTTCTTCCCCCTTTATATTAGGATATTTGTAATCGTAATCCATGTGTGTGTGTGTGCATATATATATATATATATATATATATTCAATTGGATTGAACTGGATTATTTTAAATGGATATGTAGTCATAAAACAAGGCTATCAGAGTATCAGGCTGGAAACAAATCTGAATCATGGGGTTCCAAAAGGTTAATAGTACATATGAAAATGAAAAATATAAGTTGCAAAACAATGAAATAATTACATCTTTGCTAGATAAAAGAAAAAAAAAATTGATCCATAACTCTTTAAACAATGAGAGATTAACCAATCTACCCAAAGGCTATTAAAAAAAAAAAAAAAACCAATGAGATCAATTTAATCTATTAACTCTATGTGTCATGCAAACTAAGGGGACTATAATTATTCAAAGTTCTTATTCAAAACTAGACGAAGGAGTTTTGGAACAGAACACAACAAGATATATATAAATATGTATGTGTGTGTGTATATATATTTATAGGAGTTACAAAATAGAATTACTTGGTGTTCCAATTGTAACAAACTTCTTTTCTCTTGTATAGCATGCATGGATTGGTCCTTCGTATACCCCAAAAACAAGTGGTGCAAATATCTCTTTCGTCCATGAATGCATTGAAGTAATGGGATGCGCCTGGCCAATCCACGTTGCAGTAAAACAGAGTGTTCCCCCAAAAACTTGTCCTGAATTTGAACCCCCAGACTTCACCAGGAGCTATCACTCTGACACCCAGATCGTTGTCCTTCGATTTGCAATGGATGTTGAGATTCAAGCCCTGCCCGAGATCATTCCTGAAAAGAACATGAATTTTAACCGGGATGAATGGAATTGCATCACATGAGCTTATGATCATCATCATCATCATATGGATCATTATTAATGCAGAAACCAGCCTTGACATGGTTGGTTTTCTAGCCATACTTTTGTTGTTTTGTAAGTTCTTCCGGGTATAATTAAGGGAAAAATCATATAAATATATATATGTATATATATATATCTATATATATATATATCTATACCTATATATATATATATATATATATATTCTATGTATATGTATAAGATGATGATGACTAATACACTGGATCTTAATTCATTAATTACAGTTAATGTACGATCTGAATTATGTCGGTTATTGGTAAAAAATGGAATTATAAGCAACAGGGTAGTTACATATACATTTTTTTCTTGCTCAACCATATTAATTCCATTTCTTCAAAAAAAAAAATAAAAGATATTGATTTCATATATATATGTGCATATATTAATTTCATGTTTTCTCACATAACAAGGTAACTGAGTAAAGCATTTAAAAGGTTTTAACCATACATGGATGTTTTAAAAAAATAATACTTGCATTATCATAGTATGGTAACGTCATGATACAGTGCATATAGGATAGTTGATTAAGAATTGTTAATTATTTATTTCATTCGGCTTTACAGATCAAGTTTTTTCCTTGTACTCTTATGTATAGTATTCAACAGAGATAATAAGAGAAAGGGTGTAAAGGGTTCAGAGGAAAGGTTTTGGTGGGAGTTTGAGAGCTTTCCTTATGAGATTTTGTTGTATTGAGTTTTGAGTGATCAATAAAAGCGTAGAGTTAAATGGCTGAACTCTAGATAATATTGTAGGCCTAGTTTTGATGAACCTCGTTAATAATACTTTTGTTTTTTTTTTTTTTTTGTTTAATTCTTTTATATGTTTGTTCTGTGCATTGACATTATTTATTTTCAGTTTCACACAACCATTATTTATAAGCAATTCATAACAATATTTATTTTGATGAAGGAAAAACCGATGTCCTTTAATTTGTGGGATGGTGTTACTAGTATGCATGTGGAGGCAATGAAGAAAAGAGCAGAGCAAGTGGAGCCCAGCTAAATATCTCATTCATGAAACATGAGGGACAGCCTAAAATGGTGAAATATAAAAGAAATTTCCATTTTTAAAATTTGATAAAGCGTCTTGCGCTATTTGACTCAATTGAACTGGATATATAAAACTAATTCTGTAGAAAGCTATTAGATTTTGTAAGAATATTGTGGAGTAACTATTGTAAAGGTAATGTGTAGCTCATTACCACTTAGACTGGTTGTTATACACCAGAATGATGTTGATGAAATTAGATCTATGTTTGTAAATCTTGACCACTTTGAATTTGTTCTTTTTCCCCATAATAAGATTCAACAAAAGGGCGATAAATATGAGTGGAAGATAAAAATGGTTTGTATATATGTATATATATATATGTATCTTCCAAGCTTTGGTATTAAATTGCACAAAATATATATAGCTAATAGAATAATATATTGTCCTTAATCTTTTACAAGATACATTGAGAAACTTATGAAGAGAAACTGTGAGAAGTCCTTCACTATATGTCAAACCCATATTTTTAGTTTTCCATTCAGGCACTTACGCGGCCATGCCATCCAAAAATATATGCATATATATAGGCAACGCAAGTTATATATTTGAATTTCTAAGCTGCAAAAACAATGACATTTCACATTTTTAAATTTGTTAGATAAAAATTCCACTCTTGTCTTAATTTGTTCTTCTCACTATGTTCACATTTAGACCCTTGAATGCATCATCATTCATATATATTTTAACTAATTGGGCAATTAATCCACTAAAACAAACAGGGAAAAAATAATAAATAAAGAAATAAACGGAGAAAAAAAAAATATTTGACCAAATGATCACCTATCTAGCCTATCATATATATGTATATCATGAGGATTATCAATTAAAGGTCTTATTCAATTAAACTAATTAGGAGGAAGTACTTTGGCACAGAACAGAAGCATATATATATATATATATATATATATAGGAAGCAAATGGAATTACTAATAGTCGTTCCAATCATAACAAATAGTTTTATCCTTGTATAACTGGCATGGATGCTTCATCCGAATACCCCAAAAACAAACTTCGCAAAAATCTCTTTCGTCGATGTAGGCATCGAAGAAATGGGTTACTCCAGGCCACTCCACCTCGCAAGAGAACTGTGTAGTTCCCCATATATTGGTCCTGAATTTGAATCCCCATACTTGTCCAGGAGCAATCTCTTTAACACCCAGATCGTCGTTCTTCGATTTGCAATGGACGTTGAGATTCAAGCCGAAGGGAAGATCATTTCTCAAATCAACATGAACTTTATGTGGATATAAGGAAATTGCACCACAGCTCATAATCATATTGATCATCAACGCTGAAGCTAGTTTTAACATGGTTGGTTTTGTTACAGCCATACTCGCTGTTTTGTAAGCCTTATTAACATATATATATATATATATATATATATAGGATCCAGGATTTGATCCGGACTAATATCCTATTGTAGTATATTGATTTGGATCAAGTTTTAAAATTTAATATGTAGGATGTTGATCCGGATCAAGTCTTGAACTTAAAAACCTGATCTGAGCCGGATTATATATATATATATATATATATATATAATATTGGGAGTATATATGTGTAAGATGATCGTAGTAATTAGTAAATAGGGTCTTGCATTTTATTATTAATAATTATTTGAATATTACATAAATGAAAATAACAATTTTGCTTGCCGGTCAACAGTCCATAAATCCTTAAATAAAAATGTTACTGAATAAAGCAGTGGTTATAGGATATTATGTTTGATGGTTTTTTTTATCCATATAATAATATAGCATTAAGTTCTGTTCATGGACGTTAAAATTTTTTTCTATGCACCAATTATTGCCAAGCAATAACTTATTTAATGTGATAGATGACTTTTCCGCTTTTAAAAAATTTCTTAAATTGGCTGGTCATTTTAATTTTTCTAAAAAAGAGTTTTTGGTATACTTGAATTACTATTTACACCAAATTCAAAATTAATTGGAAATCTTTTTCTTGCATTGCAGTTACAATTGAAAAATCATTTCATAATCTATATATGTAAAGAAGGAAATAAATAAAGAAAACCTTAATTAATATACTAATTAACCATATGGTTATAATATTTATCATATATTTTTAATTGACCCAGCAGGGACAATATTTGTCATAGATTTAAAGTTTTTCTTTTTTTTTTTCAATTGGACATATTATTTACCATTTTTTTTTTTTGGCCGAAAAAGGACATATTATTTACTCAGGATATGTTATAAATGGCATTCTCATGAAATATAGTTTAGGCATTAAGTAAGTTTGGCTCAATTAATAAATCACTTATATTTATAGCTAAAAAATCATCCATTGGAAACGCTAGAATGGGAAAAAATAATTTATTGATAAAACAAAAAAGAAAACGCTAGAATGGGAAAAAAATAATTTATTGATAAAACAAAAAGAAAGAAAAAAAAAAATATATATATATATATAGTTTGGACTTCGTGGAGACAAAATACTCTTGGGGTCCAGCCCAATACTCTTACAAAGCCTTTAAGCAATGGGCGTGTCCAATTTTTATTTTTATTTTTGAATTTCTTTTAATGTATAACTAAAGCATAAGGGTAGATATATTTTAAATTTTGTTAATATATAATTTTCTTTTTAACTTGGTTGTTTAATATATATTCGGGCCTAAGATGAAAATATTTTCTTCTTTTCTTTAGGAATACATGAAATGAATTTCTATTTTTAGGTTAATTAGAGGAAACCTAAAACTTATGTATACAATTAATAAGAGGAATAAAGATATTCCCTTATTCGGATAACTATAAAAAAATGACAAAGACCCCAACAAAAATTCATTGGTCCATTAATTGTTTGCTTTTGTTGTGAAGCAGTATTAATGCTAGAGTTATCAAATTTTGTTTTGCTACCATCATTCAATATGAAGTGAACTGTAAACATTGAGAGATAGATCAAAATATTTTTTCGAAAATATTTTGTTCGGACATTAAAATACAGATTGTGATTTGTGAGCATTTTTGGCTGATCTTAAAGGTTTGACAGTCAGGTTATTTAGTTCATTAGTTATTTAAAGATTTTATGTATTACCTAATTATTATGCCTTAAAATAGTAGGTTGTTATACATGTAAATATAGAAACATGTTTTTTTTATCAAAAAAAATAAAATAAAAAGAATAAAAGGAAAATGTTTTGAAATTAGTAGTTAAAAAAAGTTCTAGTTGCACTATCAAATGAACTCTAAATAGTACCATTATAAATTTATATTTCTATCACATTTAAAGTTACTATTAAAAACATTTACCAATTAAACATATTTGTGTTTATACGTATAAGATTAAATATTTCAAATATTTTCAGAAATATGC
This sequence comes from Ziziphus jujuba, assembly GCF_031755915.1. NCBI lineage: Eukaryota > Viridiplantae > Streptophyta > Magnoliopsida > Rosales > Rhamnaceae > Ziziphus > Ziziphus jujuba. The sequence goes on from NC_083381.1 coordinate 17,679,644, forward strand.
GATTAAATATTTTAAATATACTTAGAAATATGCAATCGAATGTTTTTAAATATGAATATTTTAAATGTATACTACTAAATATTTTCATATACAAACATTTAGAAGTATATGATCAAACATTTCAATTATATTCAGAAGTATACAACCGAACATCTTTAAATACGTTCATAACTTTGAACTAAACACTTCAATATTATATATTTCCATTGCCTAAAAATATTCTGACATAAAAGAAAATTTTATGGAATTTTCATGACTATCAATTTCGTCCAAAAGCATTGTAAAAAGTTTTCGTGGAATAGTATTTGATTTGTAAGCAATTTGTAAAAATAAAATATATGTTTTTTTTTTTTTTTTACTTAGTTAAGACTCTATAAATTTTCATGGTAGATATTTTAGGTATTAAAAATATTTTATAAATTTATTTTATGTTTTTTATATATTTAAATTGTAATATATAAAAAGCAATACTATATAGAGTTTTTTTAAAATTGTGAAAAAAAGTTCTCTTGAAATTTTTCTGGATTTACAATCAGTTTATGATAAGAAATTTGAATTTAATTAAGATTAAATATGATGAAAAGATGAAAATAAGAAAGGAAGAAAATCATGAACTAATTTACCTTAAGCCTCTACTGAGCAAAACCAAGCAGCGCAACAGTGACAAAAAAAATTGAGAGAAGTTGTTCTTGAGAGCCTTGTGGCTGAGATTGGAAAATCCATGTTCCTCCAATCCCAGCACTCTCCAAGCCTATGCAATTTTTCAACTTCTGAAAAACAATGGATTTTCTACCTCCTATATATATATATATATATATATATATAAGCAAAACCCTTCAGCAAAGTTAACAAAATCCAAGTCATAGGCAACCATAGGCTAATTTAGTGGTTGCAGTTCTTTCACCGTAGTCTTTTGGCAAATCTAACTTGTTTTTTAATTAATTCCCAATAGGAGATTTAGAATATTTGCATATTTTAAGCAATATTTGTTCATAAAACGTTGGTTGAGAGATTGTTGAGTTCGTAACTTCTTTTTCCTTTTTTTTTTTTTTTTTTTTTTTTTTTGGTTGTGAAATTATACATTTCGTTCCAACATCTAACTATATTTGGTGAATGATTTGTTGTTTTTGGTCTTTTAACCGATAGAATTTTTCTGTTTTCTTAATTATCTTTTATGCATATTGCAAGTTCAAAAGGTCCAAAATCTAAATTCCATGGTAAACATGTGATGTAATTGTTCTTTTCCATTGTTTAAGATTCTTCTAATTAAGGATAGTTTTTTTCTTCTTCTTCTTCTTCTTTTTTTTTTTTTTTTTTTTTTTGGGGGGAGACAAATTCAACAGATTCTTCTAATTAAGGATAGTTTTTTTTCTTCTTTTTTTTTTTTTTTTTTGTGTGAGATAAATTCAACCTTTTAATCGACAGAAGAAGATTATTTAGTATTCAGGAAAGGTTTCAGCCATTCAAAACTTGTTCAACTATGCACAATTCTTGATCTAATGGTAAAACCATTAAAAGGTGAAAACCTAGGTAAAAATCTCTACTCTCCTAAAATTGTAATAAAAAAAATTAGAAATAAAAACTAAAAATATAAAACTTAAAAAAAAAAAAAAAAAACTACATGCAATAAGTTTTATAATTAATAGCATAAGTAGCTAAGAAAGGAGTTAAATTGGCCATGCCATGCTAATATGGCCCATATAAACGTTTGATTCATTCATGTGGTTGCATTTATTTATCGTATTATATTTTAATTATTTATCGATTAAAATTAATACATCATATAAAGTAAATATAAAGTAACAAAAATTTACTACAACAAACTTTTTTTTTATTAGGCAATTAATATTTACATAAAAGAGAAAAACATAACATAATTTTTAAGAAAAAAAAATCTTTAAATAAACAAAGTACGATAGGAAAACAATTAAAAAATTTTAATTGTAAATAAAAATTAATCTAGTAAAGTATTATATTGATTAATTTGAAAAAAAAAAGTATAAGTTAACTAATATAATGTATTATTCATATCTGGTACCGTGTCTAAGTCAAATATAGCCTATTACAAGTTTTGTGCTCGACATGGCACAGTTATTATTGTATTGTTGCCATATCATATCCAATTTTAACATTCTGTTTGATCCATTTTGACACCTTTAGTTGCTAAGGTACAAGTCACCATAAGTGAAAAGGCAAAAATTAGTAGTGATTTGGTTGTAAAATTAAATATTTACATTTGGATAATTGAATTGAAGTGGCACCATCTTCAGCATAAGTCCACCTTTGTTGAACTTGAGACTGTGTCATGAATATATCATAACGTTTCTTTAGTTCATATTAAATACGTTCCATGCATATATGGCCTAGCTAATGCATTAATAAGGAATTCTATACGTTCTATAAAAAAGAATAGACAAATAAATAATTTTATGTAATTTATATTTATATAATATATTAAAAAAAATAATATGTGTCATGTGTCAGTATATTATTTTTTTAAATTTTTTTCAAAATTATTTTATTTCTATTTTATTTTATTTATTATCTTATTTTTATGGTTGTATCCAAATATATATATATATATATATACAAAATCAATTTTTATTTTGAAATAAATTTTAAATATACATATTTTTTTTAATATCAATAACCATAAATTGAACACAATAAAAAATGATAAATTATCATTGCTCACGAAATTGCAGTCTTTATTACACGTAGCATTGCATCTTTGAATCATTTGAGTCATAATCCCATAATGATAACCATTTTTTATTATAAATATTATCATTATATATTATAATATATAATAATATAATATATATGTTGAGCATATAATAGTAAAACTGGATATATATATATATATATTATAAATCCAAATTATTGTTAATTAAGTTATAATAATAATAATAATAATAATAACAACAACAATAATAAATATAATTAAATTATATTATAAAGATTTGATATAAAGAAATTAATTATTTGGAAGGAATCAAAAAATGCATTTGAATTTTATAGATAGAAAAAAATTAAATAGGTAAATATTTTTAAATTTGAATTCCATTAATAGTTTACCTTAAAAAGTAAAAAAGTGTTTATAGCATAACCAAACAACAACCACAATAATAATAAAAATAATAAATAATTATATTATATTATGAGTACTTAATATAGAAATTAATTATTTATAAATAATCAAAAAATATATTTAAATTTGAATTTAAATTCCATAAATATAAAATATTATATAAATACAATTGAATTTGAATTAAATTATATAAATATATTTGAATTTAAATTTAAATTTCATAGATGAGAAAAATTAAATAGGTAAATATTTTTTAATTTGAATTTCGTAAATATTTTACCTTATAAGGTAAAAAAAATATATTTGTATGATAAATAATAATAATAATAACAAATAATTAAATTATATTATGGGTATTTATTAGAGGGAAATTAATTTGTTCGGCTATGGTCAATCCAATTCTATTATACATGATATGCTAAACTAGTTTTCTCTCTTCCATTTTTTATGAGTATTTTGATAATATATCATTGGAAGATTATTTGATTTAGCATATTGATCAGTTCAAATAACATTTATTATTGAGAAAAAAATTTAGATTAAAGTTTAGAGAATATATATATACATATATATAATTATTAAAGTTTAGAGAATATATATGTGCATATATATAATTATTAAAGTATAGAATACTAAACGAACAATTGTAATTTCTAGGAGGAAACTACATATATGGATTTTCATTTTTTGACTAATCATTTATAGTACATAAATGATTATTTGCAATAAATCAAAAAATATATTTAAATTTGATTTTAAATTCTATATATGGAAGATATTATTTAAATACATTTGAATTTGAATTAAATTATATAAATGCATTTAAATTTGAATTTAAATTTTATAGATGGAAAAAATTAAATAAATAAATATTTTTAAATTTAAATTTTATGATTGAATAATATTATATATAGATATCAAACTTTTAGTTTTTAACAAACTTTTATAATATACATTGAAAAAAAAAATTCAAATATATTTATTATTAATAAAACTTTTAAATAAATTTTCAAATATAACCGAACAGGTCAATTTTATATGTATCATAATATAAATATTGACACATATTAGTGTTATAATAATAATAATATTAACAATAATAATAAGTATAATTATATTATATTATAAGGATTTAATATAAGAAAATTAATTATTTACAAGGAATTAAAAAATATATTTTAATTTTAATTTGAATTTCATATATGGGAAAAAATTAAATAGATAGATAATTTTTAATTTAAATTTCATAAATAATTTATTTTAAAGGGTTACAATAATATTAATAATAATAACAATAGTAATAAATATAATTAAATTATATTATAAAAATTTAACATATGAAAATTAATTATTTGCAAAGAATCAAAAAAATATATTTGAATTTAAATTTGAATTTCATAAATAAAAAATATTATATGAGTATATTTGAATTTGAATTAAATTATATAAATACATTTGAATTTAAATTTTATATTTTTTAATTTGAATTTCTTAAATAATTTAACTTATAAGATAAAATCGTATTTATAGGATAAATAATAATAATAATAATTAATTAAATTACATTATGAATATTTGATATGTGAAAATTAATTATGTACAAGGAATCAAAAAATATATTTGAATTTTTATTTAAATTCTATAGATAAAAAATATTATTTGAATACATTTAAATTCTATAGATAAAAAATATTATTTGAATACATTTGAATTGATTTAAATTATATAAATGTATTTGAATTTAATTTATATTTCATAGATAGAAAAATTTTATAAATGAAAAAAATTATATAGATAAATATTTTTTAATTTAAATTTATATGATTGAATAATATTATATATATAGGTCAAATTTATAATTCTTAATAAATTTTTATTCAATAGATTAAACAAAATTTTAATATATTTATTACCAATAAATTTTTAAATATAATTAATTATTATAAATTATTTTTAAAATTATTTATTATTATTATATATACCGTGTATTGATGGATACTAATAAATAAAATTTAACTATATTTAAAGCTTTCACATGAAATCTTATCCAAAGCATTTACATTTTTGCTTTTTTCCAAACAGCCTCTAGACTAGAAAAAGAACCTGATTCCAAATGTAAAATAAAAGCAACTCTTCAAAAAAACATTAAAAAGAAAGTGTAATTTTTTTTGTTTCTATTACTTTTGATCCACATGTTTTTTTTTTTTTTTCCTGCTAAAATTTTTTTATTTAACTCGATTTTTTAAAAAAAAAAAAATTTTGCCACTCAGCCTGTTCATATTCCAATTAAAAATTTGACCATTCACCCAAAAAAAAAAAAAGAAAAAGAAAAAAGAAAAGCCCAATTAAAAATTGACATTGGAATATTATATTATTATCCCATTATTTCCACTGTTTTTCTTCTTTTTCTACCCATTTTTTTTCTTCTTCTTCTTCTTTTTTTCCGTTTCTCCAAAGTGGAAAAAAGCAAACCAAAAACAGAACTTAAAAATAAAAGAATAAACAAAAGGTTCCGACCATGAAACCCAACTCCGACGAAAAAGAACCAGAGCAATCGAACTGGGCCTGGCCCAGAAAAACCTGGTCTTTCCTCTCAGAGGTTCGACGCCGATCTCCACTCATCCAATGCATCACGAACTTCGTCTCCATGGATTTGATGGCAAATACTCTGCTCTCTGCTGGCGCTTCTCCAGCGATGCTCCACACCTCCGATGAGATACCGGACTTCACTCCCCACATCAACGCGCTCTGCATCAACGTCGGAACACTCTCCTCTGACTGGTTGCCGGCCATGAAACTCGCCGCCGAGACGGCGTCTAACTTGGGTAAGCCTTGGGTCCTTGACCCAGTTGCCGCCGGAGCTTCCGTTTTCCGAATGAATGCTTGTTTGGAGCTTCTGAAACTCAAACCCACAGTTATAAGGGGAAATGGGTCCGAGATTATGGCGCTTTCAAAGGCTTCCGTTGAACCCACCAAAGTAAAAAAAATCATATTTGTTTTTATCGTTCTGTTTTCTGGGTGTTTTTTAAAAAAGCAATTTTGTTTTGAAAATTGATTAATTTTTTTGTGATTTTTGATAAGGGAGTCGATAGTACCCACGAGTCCACAGACGCAGTGGAATCAGCTAAGGCATTGGCTGAAGCTACTGGTGCTGTAGTGGCTGTTTCTGGTGCAGTAGACATTGTCACAGATGGGAAGCTTGTGGTTGGAGCTCACAATGGAGTGGCCATGATGCAGAAGATCACAGCAACTGGGTGTTCAGTCACTGCCCTGATTGCAGCCTTTGTTGCTGTTGATCAAAATCATGCTTTGGAAGCCACTGCTTCTGCTCTGTCTGTATTTGGGATTGCTGGGGAGTTGGGTTTGAGATTGGCCAATGGACCAGCTTCCTTGCGTATGCATTTGATTGATTCACTTTATGGGCTTGATGAGGCTGCTGTGCTTTCACATGTAAAGATCACCAGGTTTTGATGAAACTTTGAGGAGCTGTGGATTTGGGTATGTTCATTTGACATTAAAACCGTTCTGAACAGTGTAAATATAGTGGTCCCTCATGTTGAGAGATTACATGAATAAGTGATTACATATGGGGAATATAAGCTGTATCTAAGAATAAAATTTGTACTTAATACTCTCAATTTTACTCACTGTTGAATAATTACTGTGATTTACATTTTTTCTCCAAGTTATTAGACTGCATTTATGAATCAATTACCATGGAGTACCTACTTTTGTGGAGCAATATTTGAAGTTGAATTTCATTTAGTTTTAGCTTTATATGTTTTGAGAAAGACTGGATCTTTACAAGGACACATAATTAAATATTTGATTTAGTGTTCTGGAAGCTACATGTTGCTGTTTTTAATTTCACTGTATTTGATCTGACATTTTCTCATAACCTGTTAGGCTTCTTGTTTCTATCATCCTGTTTTGTCTGTATCTTGTTTAGCATGCAATGGCTGAATGTTTCTTTGGAAATAGACCTTTGCAAAATGCCAAACTACAGGCAAAATTCTTTATTTCACTTTAATTTGTTGATAATATATCATCAGTACTCAAAATGGTGGAGTCTGAGTTAAAAGTTGTGTGTGTCTACTCTTGAAAAAACTTTGAGGAAGATGCAACATTTGAGTTCTGAATCAGGCGTATATTATTAGCTTTTGGTCTTTTCTAACTGACCTGTTCTAGAGGATTATTGCATAAGTTGAATAAAGAGCAAGAGTTAAAGATGAATTTTGTTATTGAATTTGCGCATAACAACAATTATAATATCTATATATATATACTTTTTTTTTTCTTTTTCTTTTTTTTTTAATGAAAACAACAATCATAATATTTGAGTATATTACTTTGAATACTTGATAACTACTAGATTGCACAAATGAGATACTGCTGGAAATGTAGGAGTACATTTTGATATAAGCACTGACAAATTCCACACACACACCTACACAAACCTGCATGTAAACTTTATATATTCTTAGTATTTCAAATTGACAGTGATCCTCAGCAAGGTTTCTGCACCATCTATGGCCCGTTGACCTGGAGGTATAAGAGGTCGAACCTCTGCAATCCCGCAAGCATTCTTGAACTTCCCTGTCCCACCGGTGACCGACAACTGTGACAAGGTGCTCCCAATATGGTAAACTCCAAAGAAGTTAAGGTTGTCATTGTATTCCCCACCTTCAAACATTGCTGTAAATGCCATAAGTTGTCTTGTTCCATCTGCAGAGCTTGCGACGTAAACGCCTTGAGCTTTCCCAATTGTCTGTGACCCCAAATCTGGACTGATTGTCAATATATCATCAATAACTGTGATTGTTCCAAAACCTAGTCCCAACCCATCTGGTCCTAATTGAGTGGCAACATTTCCATTTTGACCATTATTGTTTCCTGCAAAAGCAGTACCAGATAAACCAGTACCTAGTGGAAGCCCATTTATGCCATTAATGGTTGGAAGAGCACCATTGGCATTAGGAACAGCCACTGCACCATCAGGAGGTATGAACCCTATTGGCTTTGCAAAAGGTACTTGACTACTGTAGATATTACCTAGCAAACCAGTGATTGGCCTTGCTGTTGGATTGCCACCGCCCAGAATGTCATGCATATAAATTTCAAGAACTGATTCTTCTTTGCTGGTTGATGGATGATCAATTGCAGCAGCCAAAACTATTTCCCTGTGAAGATTCATAAGCAGTATTGCTAGGAAAACACATGGAAGTGATTTTAGAAACATCTTGATCTGTTTGTGATCAAAGGCTCTGAAATGTATGGGGATTTGAAGGTTGAGTAGTGATGGTGGGGTTATGGATTTTTGCTGGTTTTATAAAGGAGATTGGCAAACATGGAGTGGTTGATTATTGCTGACAAAGGTGGTGAAGTTGCTGGATTAGTTTAGCAATGGGGAGTTTAGTTGTTTTGGTTTAGTTGTGTTAATTGGGTATTGATTTATGGCAAATAATTGTAATTTGTATAAGGAGTTTTTTTTTTTTTTTTTTTTTTTAAATAAAAAAATCCTTCATGAAAATAAATTGATATCAAATCAAGTCTAAGATCTAGCCCAAGAACAAGCCCGTAAGCAAGCCCAACCCTCCGATCCAATCTAAGACCAAGCCCAAAATTGAGCTCAAGTGGTCTATTTTTTGGGCTGCATTGATAAAAGCACTTCAGGCTAGATTTTTTTTTTTCCCCGATATTACGAAATTTTCTAATATATGTAATTTTTATTTTTTTTTTTAAGTTTCTAATTTAATTTTTCTTTTTTCTTTTGAAAGATCTAACTATATTTCTTATCACGGAGTTAAAATTTAATTTCAAAATTTATTCTCACATAAAGATTATGGAACTATGTATGTTAGGCAAAAGGTGCGAGTCTAATATGTACACCAGCGTCAATATAAATTTTTTACATGGCCATTAGTGTCGATAAAATTCTTGAAAGTAAGACAAAATCTATTAAATTGTCGATGTTGCATAATTGTACATATCAACGGTACAATGTTTGTGATGAGCCAAAAAAAATAAATAAATAAATGTACTATGTTTTTACCACCATGACCATCAAGCATAACCTGCAACTATTTCTTCACCTTAGATGTTATGTAATAATATTCTCTTTCTACAAAAAGGACATATCAAAAATATTTACAGTGTTATTTTCACCAGATTCTTGTTTGGTGGGTAAAAAAGGTTGCTCTTGGGCAAAATATGACTCAAAGCTAGCCTTCAAAAAAGAGAATAAAGAAAATTATTTTTCCATTATCCACTCATCTTTTTTCTCTTCTTTGAAAAGTGATTTGTGTAAAGAAAGTAAAAGGTTGCTACAAGATTTTTTTTTTTTTTTTTTACATTTATTAATCTCAACCGTTGAGATTAATTTTCCATAATCCTATGGTGTAAGTAATTATACTGTTTTTATTTTTTCCAATCCATAATGCAGATTGACCTGAAAGAGATTTACAAAGTCATTTATCAAAATGTTTACTTCCTGGTCAAGAAAGATCCCTTCGTCGCTACTTTACCAAAAAAGATTCCTTCTTGGCTAAGTTCTATCCTAAGAAAGTTAAAAGCATAGAAAAGAAAAGAAAAGTAAAAAACAAAAACTAACACAAAACAAAAACAAAAACTAAAAATCTTTTTGCTTTCTCACGTGCATAAGTGATTTGTGTGCGAAATGTAGTGGAAAGTGGTTTGCATGTGCTCAAAAAGCAGGGTAAGTGCTCAAAGAGTAGAGTTAAAAAAAACATATAGAAACAAAAATAAGAAATTCAAATTTCCAAGAGGAATCTAAAAGAGAATCAGCATTCCTTGGCCTATAGATATGAAAAAATTGAGTATGAACAGAGAAACATAAGTGTAGCAAGCCTAGAACCTCAGTTTCCTCAGTTGCAAGATTTGATTCTCTGCCACTTCTCATTTTTGCAGCAAAATCAGGTACAATTTCTTATATCACATTTTTTTTTTTTTGGGGGGGGGGGGGGGGTGTTAATTTATATTTTTATCTTATTAAATCTGGATATAGTTTGTGGAAACAAAAATAAAAATTGTGTTTTTGAAAATGGAATTTGATGTTAGAATATGCTTAAATTCCATGCCAATCCAACTCCACCAAAAAGTAGCTTCCACTATATATATACATATATATGCTACTTCATAGGTTTTGAAAAAAAATTTAATGGTTTAAATTGCACTGCAGAAACTTATAAAAACTTGTTATCAACCAACCAAGATCAATAATGGCTGCAAACTGGCTTGAGCTTCAAACTGAAATCCTGTTCTTAATCCTCAAAAGACTTACTTTTCTCGACATCATTCGATTCAAATCGGTTTGTTACATGTGGAACAAAGCCACAAGGTCTTACATTTCTTCTCCATTCTACTCTCCAATATTAACTCCATTGCTGATGCTTCCTAATGATGTAGAATCCAATGCTCGAAACTTCTTCAGTGTTACTGAGAACAAGTATTACAAGATCAACCACAACGTCTTCGAAGAGTTTTCGAATGCTTGGTGCATAGGATCTTCACATGGTTGGTTGATTATTTTCCACGAAAGAGAAAACTCTTATCTTGTTAATCCAATTTCAGGAGTTAAAATCCATCTTCCATTGATGAACAACTTGAACATGCCTCGTGACGATCTACGAGGCTACAAGTATTGTATCTCTAAAGCCATCCTCTTATCTAATCCATGTCTTGGAGAAAGCGAAAAATTAAGCTTTTGTGTTGTGGTGATATATGGACAATCTTCAAAAACACTTGCATTTTGTAGATCTGAAGACAGTACATGGACTCAATTTGGTGATGAAGGAGTCTACCAAGATATGATTTGCCACAATGGTTTGCTCTATGTTTTTTCCTTTACTAACCCTGTTGAAATTTGGGATTTTCATAGTGATTTTCCCAAGAAAGTGATGGAACTAGAAATTTCTTCAGCACTAAATGCGTTGGTGGAGCATCCTAACTATATGGAAAGCTATTTGGTAGAATCAATGGGAGAGCTTTTGTATGTGGTAGAAATGCAAACTAATGAAGAAGAAACTATTAGAGAATTTGCTATCTGTAAGTTGCTTGATGATGGAGAAGAAAGATGGGAACCTGTGGAAACTTTGTCTGATCGAGCTCTCTTTCTAGGTAAATACGAATCGATATCGGTATCAACCCAGAATTGTCTAGAAGGAGTGGGAGAAAATTTGATTTACTTTACATTGAGAAAGGACTACTCCATAGGTGGTCACAGTATTGGAGTCTACAACTTCAAAGAAAAAGAAATGGTTAACAAACAGGTTTATGATCACTACTGCATGATTGTTGATGATGATTCTCCATTTGTGATGTATGATCCTCCTTGGCCACTTTTTTGGATTGTTCCTAATCCATGGTGATGATATATCTGGTGTGCAGCTGATCATGGGGTAGATGAAGAATTAATTCTATATTAATATTATTTTGGATAGTAGAGGGAAAAAAAAAAAAAAAAAAAAAAAAAAAAAAAAAAAAAACTCTTTTCTTGTAGTATTATGGATTGTCCCCTCTGTAGTTTGTTGTTATATTTTATCAGGTTTATTTTCTTCAGTCATTTGCAGAAGTTGTATATGCTTTTGATTTTTTTTTATTTTTTTTTCCCCAATGTGATTGGGAATTGAAAGTTCTTTCTACTTTTTTTTAATTTTGTTTATTTATTATTATTTTCTAAAGATTGGATGATACTTTCTGAACTTATTAGTAATTGCCTGTGTGTGCTAATATAACCTGATGTAATCAAATTATATCTTGCAAGCCTCCTATCGGAAAAAAAACATGGCTCTGCTTGGTATATAAGTTATTACTCAGGCAGTGTTAAAGCATATATCTGGTTAATTAGTTACAGAATTGAGTTTTCGTTTTGACTTTCAAATAACAAAATGTTTACATTTTAAGTTTGATTTACTTTTTGAGGAAAAAATTTTTTATTGTAGTTTGCTTTTAAATTAGGATTAATGTTGTTGCTTGAAAGTAAATCAGTGGAAAATACAGCTATAGTCTAGATTTTCTTCCATAATATAGTAATCTAATTCATTTAATTTCCAAAAGAGCAATATTCAGAATCAATCAACCAACAAATTACACATAATCCTTCACAAAACCATTAACCAAATCCAACAAATTTAAGTAAGAATACTGTTATAATAATTTTGATAACTGAAAACACTTTTTTTGACTCTGTTGCAGAGAATTGACAAAAAAACTACAAACCAAAATCCCCATACGTTCTTTTATACCATTCAAAACAAAATCAATTTTTTTCTCTTCCAATTACCAAAAACCACCTCCAATCTTAGTAGCTCAGATTAACAATGATCCTAAGCAAAGTCTCTGCCCCATCTATAGCATGTTGTCCAGGAGGAATCAATGATCTAACCTCAGCAAACCCACCTGCATTCTTAAACTTTCCAGTCCCTCCAGTCACTGACAAATGAGACATAGAACTTCCAATCCTATAAATCCCATAGAAGTTGAGGCTATCACCATACTCGCCGCCTTCAAACATAGCCGTAAACGCCATCATCTGAGCTGTTCCATCAGCAGAACTTGCCACATACACTCCTTGTGCTTTCCCAATTGTCAGCGAACCCAACTCAGGTGCAGTGGTAAGAATATCATCAATAACAGTAATTGTACCAAAGCCTAATCCCAACCCGTCAGGTCCCAATTGGGTTTGAACCTGACTGTTTGGTTTCCCAGAAAATGCTGTACCAGCCAAACCCGTTCCTAATGGGATACCATTTATGCCATTAACAGTTGGAATAGCACCATTGGCATTAGGGATAGCAACTCCTCCTTGTGGTGGAAGAAACCCAATTGGCCTTGCAAAAGGGACTTGACCACTATATATGTTGCCTAGCAGGCCAGTGATTGGCCTAGCTGTTGGATTACTACCTCCAAGGATGTCATGCATGTATAATACAAGAACTGGTTCATGGCCAGTGGCCTTGGTAGGATCAATTGCTGCCTTGATCATAACCATCTGCACAAAGGCCATTAGAATCATTGGGAAAATTGAAAGTGATGATGGATTTTTCATTCTGAACTTTGTGATTAAAAAAGGTTTTGTTTTTTAGTCGGATTTGGAAAAAAAATTTGGATTTCTGTCTTTGAGTATGCAAAATGGGGTAAAATTTTGTGTTATTTATATGTTAGATGTTCAGAGTGAGATGGAGTTGTTGAAAGAATTAGATTGTAGTGAAGTTGTTGAATATTAAGGGAATTAAATTACACCATTATGTTTGAAAAGAAATTTTTTTAGTCAAAGATTTATTATTTTAAGCATAAGTTGCATGAATTTTGAGTAGGTGGAACTTGATTCAAATGGGTTTGACTGGAGAAGAAAAATGTGGATTTCATTTTTTATTCTGAAATCTTCAAATTTCTTTTTCCTTTTTCATTTATATTTATTTTTTTTAGGCAAAAGGCATGGCAAGTTTGCTCCTAGGTCAATTGGAAATGAAAGAAACTTTATGTAGGCACTGAGGTGGTTACAACAAAACCAATATCACAAGAAATCATACATAAAAGGAAATCAGATTGATGTGAACTTTGCATGCCAAACACATTAGATAAGATCATGCAATACGTTGTATCATGACTAGGTCTCTCCATCCTTGCACTCCCCCCCCCCCCCCCCTTTTAAAGGTATCAATAAAAAATGATCATTTTCCGTCCTAGACATTTTATTATTGATATGCCAATCACTGAATTCTGAGCAGCTACTGTTATCGATTTTTTTTTTTTTTTTTTTTTTTTGGTTGTGATCGGCTTTGATGAATAGGGATGCATAAGAGAAAGTGATAAATGTGGGAAAAAAAAATGAAATGTTCATGCCAAGACTGAGTCATTTGTGTCCTGCACAGGATCTTCATGGTGCATCACTTTGGGCTGTCTAACAATAGGGGAAATCAATGTCCACACTGCATTGGGAAAACACAAAAATATAAGCAATAACAAAAACAAAAACAAAAGATGTGTCAGTCATTACTACACAACAATTTTCCAAGATTTTGAACATGGGTTATACGAAAATCTGAGAAATTATTACTTCCATTGGTTTATGCATCATATTGAAACTACTTTCAAGTAACTAAAAAGTTAAAGTTTGGGTGGTTAATGAAAGTTTTAAAAAAAATAAAAATAAAAAAATAAAAAAAGGGAAACATGTACGCTATTGGATTGAAAGATATATGCAATATAAACACCCAAACTGTTGAAAATTTGCATAAAAGATTATTGTATATAAGGTAGTCCAAGAAGGAATATGATATTTAGCTTGGGTTTACTTACAGTATATTGAAGCTGCAAACCACTCATTGACAATTTTGACCCATGTGCTTGTCCATCCAATATCAATGCTCCACCTGGTTATTGATTTGACATATATATATATATATATATATATATTATGTGTTTAATAATATATATATACCAAAATTGTATGGAAATGGATAACATCAGTTGAAGAAATTTAAAGTGAGAGGAAAATGGAAAGGTGGTTTCCTTACTTTCTAGCTGAGTTATTGAGGTTCCAACTTATGAATAACATTGCAAAGTACATAGCCCCAAAGGAGAACACTAGGTGGAAAAATCCATAATTGTAAGGAATATCATTCTCCTCTTGAACTTCGTCTTTTCGAAACTGGATAACATGAGAAAAACCTGTTACTTTTTACTGAATAAAGAGTTATTTCTAGTCAAATTTGGTTGTTCTTGAATATGTTAGCACACTAACTCTCTGTTTGGTTCCCGAGAAACTAAAATAAATAGATAATGTAGTTGTATTGATTTCAGTGGCTCTGTGGTTAAGTAAAAGAAATTTTTATCAGTTCCAAAATCTTCTTGTTTTTTCTCTTCCCCTTTCATGTTCCAACCAAAAGAAGTTGGTAAAAAAATAATAATAGTAATTTGTTTCTGAATATTGATTGAAAGAAGTAATTCACCTGAAATGATTGTGAATCAATTCCAGTGGAAAAAGTTGCCATGACAATGGCACCTATTGCAATCAGGAAGCCCTGGAAGCAGAACATGGTAATCCAACAAATTATAAGCAAGAAGATTATAATTCTAATACAATGACTAGTAAAGAAACCATGTTAATTCAGATTTTTTGGTTTTCTTTTTCTTAACTTTGTAAAAAATAAAATGCTCCTCTCCCTACCAAGAGCACTGGTTTCATGCCTCAAGTCTTTACTAAAATTCAAAACAGAATCATTTTTGTTTCATTGGGTGTGTTTTAATATTATTTCAATCATGTTTAGGGATCAAATTTTTACTTACAAAGAAGACTTAGAGCCTCAATTTATCTGAATTGAAAATATTGGTAAATTTTAAAAACCAAACTTCTCAACCAAAAAAAAAAAAAAAAACCAGCCAGGTACAGAAAAGTTGAGGAGTTGGGTCAATCAGTGTTGCCACTATGTCAAATTTGACTATATGTCAAATTATGTTCCATGTTCAGTACCATAAACATAACCTTAAAATGCTTTGATCCTGGCTAACAAATGATACCAAGTTGGCAAGATTGAGCTGAAAAGTTACACAATTTTCATAACTCAATTTGAAACCAGTGACAGAAATTGAAATCTGAAAAAGGAAAAAAGCAAAATTCTTACAAGTATGGTGGTCCAATCATCATTTCCATTGTCTAGTTTGTGTTTGTTGCATCTATCATTGGCAGGTTCACTGGAAAAACCACAGATTAAAAACAGGACAATTTACATTTGCATGTTGTAAGAAGCTTTTAAGAGCAAAGTATGATCCTAACTTTTATGTCAGTAAAAGTTTCAGGCAAAAGCAAATATAAATTGAAACCATGATTTATGCATTTACAGGAAATAGTTGGTCAGCAGAAGAAAATCAAGGATAACCAGAACATATTTATAGAAATTTCCAGTTGAAAGTTCTGACCTTCTTAGAGCAGACCAACATAGGTAAACAACATATGAAGCCATGATTCCTGATGATAGAAGGCCTCTATTCACCTGCACTAAGCACTAAATTCTAGCTCAAACCACGGAGGTATCTAACTCGATGAAAAATACCACATTTGAGGCAGAAACTAAAGAAACAGAATGATTATGTATTATAGTTATGATATACTTGAAATTTCAAAGTTTGCATTTTTAATTTTTTTTACATGGTATAACTTATAATTATGATATACACGAAAAGTTTCTAAACTATTAAAAGATAAAGAACAAACCTTTGAATGCAGAGAGATGGCCATCATCACAAGAAGAAGAATTGTAGTCCATGTGATGAAAAAGATGTTGAGCATACATGATGATTTTATGGCATATGTAATGTACATATACACTATTCCACCTATGGAACCAATGTAAAAGAGTGTAGACATGAACAGCCCAAAGGAGCAGCTGCAAGATATAAAAAAACACTGAAGCGATAAGTATAATCCTGAAATTATTTATGAAGTTTAAGCCTTGAGATACAAGAAAACAAACCTTTGCTTCTTTTCCTGATCATCAGGCATCCAGTACTTATTCCACCAGTTAATAAATTGGATCACACTTATAAGTTGGAGAACAAGAAAAATCCTGTCATGAAAACCATTTAAGTCTATGTTATAATCATAGTATATGCTGACCAATTAAGCAAATAAGGATGCAGGCTCACCAAACCATAATGATTCCTTCAAATTGGATTGACTTTGTAATTTCTTCCCTTTTTTCCTTTGTTCTTATTTAAATCGAAACTCTTAATTCCAAACTTTAGAAAATCCAAAAAGTTTCATTTTCTTTGTTTTGTTATGTTTTATAAAGATACAGAAGTTTCCTTTTGAACTAATCTTGATCTACTATTCATGCAGATGATGTCTTGGAGCAGTGGAATAAGTAACCAAAAAAATAAGTAAGAACATAGTGAAAAAAAAAATTATAAATGGCCCTGAACAAGTTAACTATTTGACATTTTGAAACCGAAGCATTAGAATGAAGATTTTGAATGTTACCCTGCACCGACACGAGCAACTTCACCTGCAAGAAAATAGTACCAAGTTAGATAATTAGTTATTTCTTTAAAAGACATATGAAGCAAAAGAATGCTGAGTTGTCAGCAGAAACCCCTACAAGCTTCAAATCATCAAGTGGGTTGTGTTTCAATTCCAATCATTATATAAAGGTCCAGTATTTCGTAAATTGAAAGCCAAGTCTGCATACCATAAATTTGAATAAAACCAGCAGGGAAAAATATTGGAAGCACCATTGATATAATCAGCAGAAGAGACTTCAATCCCCACCATCCAGAATGCCATGAATTCCCACCTTCATGTAATTTTCTTGTTTTAAATGTAGTAAGAAACATTAGGAAGAAATATATCTGAATTCTATTAGTCAAGGATGCTCATTCTCAAGAAAGAAAAAATATTGAATTTGTAGAATCTGAAAAACTATGTTGAATTTGTAGAATCTGAAAAACTACTAAGTTATTCAATAAAGGGAAATGCATTACAGTTCTTTATATAAAACTTTAATGGTTACCAAGATTCCATCATCATCAGATTATAAACACTAAAAATTGTATTCCAAAGTCTAAATTTTTAGAAATAATAACTCAAACTTGATTCCTAAGAAATTGGAGGAAATCCTCATACAAAACCAAGAGAAGGATACCAAACATCCTAAACTGACACGAAGAACTCCTAGCGTACGAAAACAATCTCCTCCTCCATTTCCACAAGATTTTAGATCTGCAAAAAGAAATTAAAGCAATGCAAGGCACATCAACAAACGGTAGATTTTCATTTCTCATCCAATATATATGTGTTTGAGCTTCAGAAGACCAAGCAACACGAAATGAAATGGAAGAAGATTGGTTACAATGGAGCTGAGGTAGAACCAGTTGACCATAGTCTCTAACAAACCATGCACAAAGATTCATTATCAAAAAGATTACGCCATATATATAGCGTGCTCGTAGAGGTTTCTTCCTTTCGGCTAAGTAGTCAATGCTGTTATGCTCCAATGACACTGCAACCTCTTCACAAATATCCTCAACTTCTGTTGTCCTAATATGCACCGTTGATGCTTCAACTGCTTGAGCAGACTCACTCATTCTGCAATCTTAGTAACAGAAACATAGTTTATTATTTCATTTATTTAACACTTTCAGTAAAAAAATTGTAGTAAAATAGTAATTTGAGACCTTTTTGGACAATTACTTACTTTGTGACACACATTTTCTTTCTTGCTTTCTGAAATTTTGAAAAAAAATACATTTTATTTTGGTACTAAGAGAAAACTTTTATATGCTCGAATTATAAA
Organism: Ziziphus jujuba; assembly: GCF_031755915.1. Classification (NCBI taxonomy): domain Eukaryota; kingdom Viridiplantae; phylum Streptophyta; class Magnoliopsida; order Rosales; family Rhamnaceae; genus Ziziphus; species Ziziphus jujuba. Next base: position 17,698,046 of record NC_083381.1, read on the forward strand.
GAAGAAATAAGCAAATATAGTCAGTGTTAGAGATTTCACAAGTGAGAAAAGTACATGAACACCTTCTCCTCCACCCATTCCTTCCAGCCAAATAGAGGTAAAACATAACCAACAAATTCCCATTTCACCACCATAAAGTAATAAACAAATCCAAGAAAAAAAAGGGTCAAAAATTTATCCCAAGAGTATTGCAAAACCATGGAGGAAAAAGAATGAAGCCCTTATGCATTTCCCTCCTAAAGAGAAATTTCACAATGTGGGAACTAAAGTTTCAATAAGAACTATAAGGTAAAAATAGCTGAAAATTTTCTGTATGTGGAAGCGGAAACCAAAATAGGAAAAAAAAAAAAAATTCCAAACAACTGAATGGAATATAACCCAACAGCCATTTAAAGAGAAAAATCAAGCAGAATACAGGAAGAACTGACCTATTAATCCAAGTTTCTGGGAATGCAGTTTGAGGATTTGAGGGCTTCAAAGAGCTTTAGCAAGAATTAAGTGAAAATGAAGCTCTTTTTGTCAGTCTTTAATTTTCATCCTCAGAAAACAGAGAAGGCTACCAAATACTAAAGGAGACAGTTACTTGGAAAAAGGCAAATTAGAAAAGCTGGCAACAATATATTAAATTGTTAGGCTAAATTAGTCACTGATTAACCCAAAAACCATTTCTTAGTGCCCCCTTTCATGATGTCATTATGCCCATTTTCAACATCTTACATTTATACATATTTGGCAGTCTTTTGGTACCCTTGAGACCTTTTTTTGGTACACTCAAGGCCTTGGATACTAGTATTCATTTCCCATTAATGCATTTCTACCAGAAACAAAACAAAATACCAATTATTTTATACAAAGAAATTGTCCTTACCTTCATTATCTTTTCCTTTTTTTCCTATAATTTCTTTTTTTTTTTTTTCTCTTTTTGACTTTTGAATGAAGCATGCATTTTTCCTCTCAAACCTCACAATTTGTCCAAACAGATGGTTCATTTTTCATCTCTCTCTCTCTCTCCCCAACACATTCTAGGCCACGTATTATTAAATTAGAAAATCTAGGCTTTTTCTTTTCTGAGAAAACAATTCATTTTTGGTAAATATTTTAACACTCATATGATGATCATAAAGAGTTGGTACATTATGAGACTTCATATTTTTGAGTGTCGGAAGAAAAAGTTACTTGAATCCCTTTGTGGGTTTCATTCTCACTGTACCAACAATGTGAAGGGACTGCAGAGAATGAGATTGAGTCGCTAACAAAATAAAAATATAAAAATGGGGTAGAAGGCAGAGAAAAGAGTGAAAGGTATATTTAGAGACAAACAAGGCCAAGACAAAGAGATGGTTGGTGTGGGGTCCATTACAATGACCCAGCTGGCAAGCTCCTATTGGATCCCAGATCCAGGATATCCTCCTTAGTTTCTAGAGCGTGTGGGACCCCAAATGTAGGAGAGCTCCAAAGCCTTCATGTGGTTTATTGACCGTTGTCTTATATAAATATTATTTTAATCTCTTTTATCCAAAAAAAATAATAATATTATTATTTTAATCTCAGTAATTATAGGCTACTTTGCTACATTTTTTATTCATAAAGACAGAGATTATACTAATCAAACTTTCTTTGTTCCTCACCCTTTTCATATTTTGGTTCAATATATCTGCCTTAAATTATCACTTTTATTTTACCATTCTTGTGGTTAACTTGTTCTTTCAATATTAAAGATGTATATCAGTTTCCTTTTAGGTGCTCCATGATTGGGTTCAGGTTTGTCCTTTTAGAGTGATTCAATGAATTTTTTTTGGAAAATGTCAAAATTAATTTGATTTAAGTTTTGGAATTTGTTCAAAGTTGGCAGGAATGTTGGGTGACTTTGCATGAGTAAAGCTCTGTTTCATCTCCTCTAAGTTTTCTTCTTTTCCTTCTTATGCTAACCAATTAAGCAAATCATGAAGAAGGCTCACCTTTAGCATTTTTTTTAATTACAAATTTCCATATAGTCCAATAAGTTTTATTTTTCTGTTTTGGTATATTGTAGAAACTAGAAAGATACATAATTTTTTTTTTTTTTTTGGGGGTTAATAAATCTAGGACCACGCCTAACCTTAATGTGGTTTATGACCGTTTTATATTTGTTTATTTATTTATATTTTCTTATTATAAAAATATTATATGAATATTATTTCCAAGCCTACATGATCTTTAGTCTACTTTGCTCCCTCTTTTCAGTCATAAAAGTGTTGTACTTTTAGAGTAATTTAGATGGAGAAAGATTATGCCTACTAATCAAAGTTTGTTCCTCACCCAAATCCTATTCTGGCTCATTGTTTCAAATTATTACTTTTATTTACCCATTTTTTTGGTGAACTTATTTCTTTGAATATTAAAGATATGTAAGTGCGTTTAGGTATTCCATAATTGGGCTTTGGTGTGTCTTTCTACGGTGTGATTCTGTGATTTTTGTTTTGGAAATTGTCAATGTAATTCTTGTCTTGTGGATTTGTTTGTTCAAAGTTGGTTGGAATTAAAATTGGGTTAACTTCGCCTAAGTCTTTGTATCACCTCCTTCTTCTAAGTTTTCTTCATTTCTTTCTTGTATTTGATTTTGATCCACAATTTACATATATAATTTGCAGATAATGTCTTTAAATTTACATGAATCAAATAGCACCTTGTTTAAAAAAAGGAGAAAATGGTTCCATCTTAACGAAAACACCTAATTTGAAGACAAAAAAAAAAAAAACATATATACCAAAAGCAGGATTTCCATTGAAGAAATATTAACAAACCATATATATTAACAAAGAAATTAACAACCATATATGAGAATAGAATTTTAAGGCAGTGAGAATAGAAAATAGTTGGAAAGTCTATATTTTGGTTGCAGGAAAATCAATAATAGGAAAACAATTTTTAATCATCAAATTAGAGTTCACAAGGTCATTACAATACTTTGAACTTTCTTTCCCTCATCTTTTAAGGAAAATGTTATACAACGAAACAAGTAAAGGAGAATATTATTAGGTTTGTTTGCCTAACTAAATTCCTTTCTTCTAATTTACATACAAAGAAAATCAATCAAGTTCTCACTTGTCAAGCTTCATTCTGTTAAATGGGGGATTTTCTCATTTACCAAATAATCAGAATATATGAAATCCATCTGCTTAATTACCAGAAAAGGACGGCTATGCCAAATAACCAAAAAAATACCAAGAAAAATGGTGTTTTTAAGTTAAAAACACACATTAGAGATGAAACCCATTAATTTAATTAATTGCTTCCATATTCAGCCCATTTTCATCGAGCAATTCATTGGAAAAAAATACTTCTTAATTTCATTATTAAAGTGCATAAAAAGCCATGAAAATTGCACATATACTTTCTCTTTACAAATTGCTTTTTCACAAACATTAGTATATTACAGAACCTTTTTTTAAAAAAAATAATAATAATAAAAATATCATTTTCTATCTGGGCCATTTAATTTCTTGCATTATCTAAAATAATCTTCCACAATTTTTTTTTTCTAAAAAAAATAAATAAATAAATAAATTTCAGGTAAGAGACACGTGTAACATACCCAGACCAATGAGAAAAAGAATATGAAAATGCCACGTGGCAGAAAATGGATAAGCCAAGAAAGTGTGTTAGCACAACCCCAGATTTTCCTTCGTCCCAAACAGAGAGTCCCATCCCCAAAACCAAAACCTTCAAATGACTGCCACTCTCACTCTTCCACTCCACTGCTCCTTCTCATTCCCCATAACCAATAAACCAATCCGTTTCTCATCCTTCAAACCCTCCCATGCTTCACTTCAAACCCCAATTCTCAATTCTCCCCAATCCCAAACCCTCCCAAACACCACCGGCGTCGTCATCATCGGAGCCGGTCTTGCAGGTTTAGCCGCCGCGACCCGACTCGCCTCCGACAATGTCCCTTTCCTCCTTCTCGAAGCTTCCGACGCCGTTGGCGGCCGCGTAAGGACCGACCTCGTCGATGGCTTTCTACTCGACCGCGGCTTCCAGATCTTCATCACTGGTTACCCGGAAGCCAAAAAGCTTCTAGACTATCAAAAGCTGGACCTCCAGAGATTCTACTTCGGCGCTCTGGTTTACTTCGACGGCGAGTTTCACACCGTCGCCGATCCTCTACGCCATTTCTGGGACTCGCTCAGGTCCCTGACTAACCCTATCGGATCGGTTATCGATAAATTGCTTATCGCCTCAACGAGAATTAGGGTTCTGAGCAGATCCGATGAAGAGATTTTGGTTTCCGATGAGGTTCCGACGATCGATTTGTTGAAGAGCATCGGTTTTTCGGAGTCAATTATCGGCAGGTTCTTCAGGCCGTTTTTCGGAGGCATTTTCTTTGATCGCGAGCTCGAAACGACTTCCAGATTGTTCGATTTCATCTTCAAGTGTCTCGCTCTCGGAGATAATACTCTTCCGGCAAACGGCATTGCTGCGATCCCCGAACAACTCGCCGGAAAATTACCAACCGGTTCGATCTTCTTCGATTCTAAAGCCGTTTCGATCGGCTCCGACGGGTTGGACTCGCCAGCGGTGAGATTGCTGAGCGGAGAGATTGTCAAGAGCGAGCTTGGAGTGATTGTAGCTGTTGAACAACCCGAAGCCGAAAAGCTTCTACCCGGGTTAACCCAAGCGGTTCAGGAAAACCCGGCCCGTAGCACGGTTTGTTTGTATTTTTCAGCGGATCGGGCACAAATTCCGGTCAAAGACCCGGTTCTGTTGCTAAACGGGTCGGGCAAGGGCATTGTGAATAACATGTTCTTTGCTACGAATGTGGCACCCACTTATGGCCCACCTGGAAAGGCTTTAGTCTCGGTGTCGCTTATTGGGAGTTTTGATGGCCAGTCGGGTGATGATCTGACGGCTGAGGTTGTTCGGGAACTCTCCGATTGGTTTAAAGGATCTGATGTAGGGTCATGGAGACATTTGAGGACTTACCGGGTCAAATTTGCACAACCGAATCAGCGCCCACCCACCAACTTGGTGAAAGACCCACGGGTCGGGTCCGGTGTGTATCTTTGTGGGGACTATTTGACCATTGCCACGTTTGACGGTGCCTTGGTTTCGGGTAGAAGAGCAGCTGAGGCTTTGCTCAAAGACAGAGCCTTAGCTCGAGTTTAGTATTCGATGGAATTTTGTATGACAAAAATTGTAAATTTTAATTTTATTCTAATTGTTAATATATTTTGAAATAGTACATGATGAGATTTTTTCTTTTTTTATTAGGTAATAATGTAATATGCTGACTAGAACAATGTATATTCTTTCAAGTTTTAATTGCATTGATGAAATTAACTCAAACATGATTAATTCCTCAGAGAAACAGAGGAAATATCCATACAAAACATCCTAAACTCACACAAAGAACTCCTAGTGTTCCACAAGATTCTTATTAGATCTACAAAATGAAATTAAAACAATGCAAAACATATCAGCCAATGACAGATTTTCCTTGTCTCATCCAAGATATGTGCTTTTGAGCTTTGGAAGACCAAGAAATGAAATGGAAAGAAGATTACTTATAATGGAGCTGAGGTAGAACCAGTTCACCATGGTCTCTAACAAACCAAGAACAAACATTATATCATGTTCATTTTCCTCACTCATTTGCAGATGTTCAGTGTAGGAAATTTTGTTTAGAGCACAATATATATATATATGCTTTTGATTTGTTCATTGTGACTTGGGATTTTGATTTTTTTTGTTTTTCTTTTTTTTTTTTTCTCCTAGATTAGATGATAATACCTGTACTTATTAGTAATTGGTAGTATGTTGATGTATGTAATGCCTCTCTACTTGTTGCGTTTAAGTAATATTAAGAATTAAATAATAAAACAAGTCAAGTAAAAAACGATGACAAAAAGAAAATCATAATTTAAAAGTAGATTTCAATATTTATAAAAATATATGAAATATGTTATGGTGGTAATAGCTGCTACTTCCTTGAGTGATGAACCATATTTGAATCCCCCACCCCCATTGTTAAAAAAAATTACAAATTAAAAACTTTTTTATTAATATTTATGAATTTTTAATTTTTTTAAAAGTAGTTAATGAGCAATTTAATTTTAAATAGTCATATTTGATTTTTTTAGAATGATGCTGGGTACCATCTAGTCAATCAAAATATCAACCACTTGCACACATAAAATATTTTGATTGATTTATATTTATTTATCTATGTATATAAATTATATATCATGTTAACGTAACGACGAATATAGATATTTATTTATTTTTGTTAGTATGGATGGGCCCTTAGGCTCCCACCCCAAGACTCGAATCCTGCACACATAGACATGGGTGGATTGTGGTGCTCTACCACTTAAGCTGCCACTACAAGTCATATATTTGGTAGATATTGTTGTAGACTAGATAATACCTTTAGCATTATTTTTTATTTTAATAATTAAATTTTTAACTATAAAAGAAACAATATAATAGTAAAGTTATAAAAATATTTATCAAATTTATTTGCCAAATAATATTGCAAATTATATGATAATATTTAATTATCTTTTCTATTTAGTGAATATTCTATAAAGTTTACTAATTAATTACTATGAATGGCATAAATTTAGCCATTAGATTCGACTCTATTATATGTCCCAATCTAGCTGACTCAAATTGCCTCCATTTCTTTATAAATGGAGAGGATTCTTTGTTTGGTGAAATGTTAAAAGAAAAATTATAAACCATCTCAACCTCAAATAATTATTATATATTTTGTCTTAAAAAAATAGTGTTATATCTTTTAATTTTTTTATTTTAAAATAATCATATTAATTGTATATTAACTTTTTAACATATTTGAAAATTAAAATTAGTAATTTAGAAAATTATGAAGAAAAAAAAATTATGAAAAACCTCATATAATAAACATAAATTTAATAAAATTGATTTGAAAATTAAGATAAGTATTATATAAGAGTTGTTAAGCTTAGCTTAAGGATTGGAAAACTAAGCAAAAGCAATATGTAATAAAACCAATATTAAGAAAAACAATATACAATCAAATATGGGGTGTTATTCCATTTGTATGAGCAGTAAAACTATTTGTCAAACTATTGATTAGTAATATCACTTTTGAACCTCATAGATACGACCATCAGTTTACATAGGCTGTAGGTTTATATGAAGGAAAACCGTTAACCAAACCTATCACTTTGATAAGTTGTCTACCAAGGAATGGCATAATGATTGATAAAGTCCTAACATTCATAATAAACACAACTTAATATTTAAAATTAAAACTAGTGTATTTTAATACAATCAATTTAACTAAATTATTGTAAAATTTTATTCAACCAAATTTAAAATAATATAATCAAATCTAGTTGCATTGTAGCATCCCAAATGAGTCTAATGTTTATAATTAATAATCATCATTATTGTCTAATGTTATAATTAATAATCTTTATTATTGACTTTGGTAAATATGTATCTGTTTAAGCCAAATAAAGGTTAGTTTAATTAACAATTTCATTGACTTTTTTTTTTTAAATTCACTTTGGATCCAGATTGATATTTATGTATATAATTCATGCCTTAAAAAACAGATTAAATTTATCCTTACATTAACAAAATATACATATATATATATATATATTCTTCGATAATTGTGTTATAAGTTTGTGAGTTTTGTATTTACAAGAATATATATGATTTAATCATGATAATAATATGTACCATTTTTTTGGGTAAATAGTAAATACAAATACCCTCCTTTGTATAAAACTATTTCCTAGGTGATCTCTAATTTTTGTTAATACTTCTTTCCTATTTTATAAATTTTATACTAAAAAGAAACATTCTTTATTAAAAACACAAGATCCTGTCAAATTTCAACCATGAAATGACGTAATAGTCTAAATCTTGAAGGTTGAACTTGAAGGTACTACATATGAAAGACAACTATTGGAGATATGAAATTTTCAAAATTGAATATAAAAAGATTTCGAAAACATTACTAGTTTATAAAATTTCGAATATCCAATGACATGGCAGTGCATTAATGGATGGATGACAAACCAATACGATTCTACATTATTTGATATTTAAAATTCGGTGAGTCTAAGTTAAAATAAGAACAGAAAAAAGTGGGTAAATATGAAAAAAAAAATTTGAAAAGGTAATAATTCCATATATTATATAACTCTGCTTTCATAAATTGGTTTTTTTTTTTTTTCCTTTTACTGTAAGTATATATAAATTAACAATTTTGCATGTATATAAGGGGTAAATATAAAAACAAATCCTGTAAAATACTTTTTTTTTGTTTTTTTGTTTTTTGGCAAAGGAGCTATAATGCAACATAAAATCAGCAAACAAAAAAGGAAACATGTAATAAACATTATCAATGGTAAACAATTTCCACGTCAGACGGAAAACAGAGGTGTTGAAATACGTGGCAGCCAGTGATTGGGACGTGAGACGCATGTGGGTTAAAATAAAAAGCCTGTTGTTTATGTTTTGGTACGTCTTCCAAATACACACCGTTTTGCAGAGACAGAGGCAGAGAGAGAGAGAGAGAGAGAGAGAGAAGAAGAAACGTAGCAGACGATCAGTACCGGCACAGCGACCTTCCGTTCAACACCAGGTGCCCTTTCTCTCTTTCTCTCTATCTGACCCAAACCCTAAATTCAGTTTTCATTGAAAAATTGTAGATCTTTTTCGATCTTCTTAATTAATAGATAGTGTTATTGGAAAAAAAAAAAAAAAGCTTAAAATTTGTATCTTTATAATTTGGGATAAATTTATTGTTAGGATTGATTTTTTTAGTGATAAGAAGTGGAAGAGTGATCTGGGTCGGTGTTAATTTTTCGATTAGTGTTAGATTTGGGAATTGAATTGTTTGACAAGTTAGAATCAGAGTTAAAAAAATTTGGAAAATCTATTTTTTGCGTAGTTTTTTATTGGAATAAACTAAAAATAGGTACTTTTGTTTTCTTCTTGTTGATGTAGATTCAGATCGTGGGTTGTTGAACTGATTCGGTACAGTTTGAAGAAGAAAAAGAAAAGGGGATCTGGGTTTTTGTTTTTTGTTTTTTTTTTCCTTTTTTTTTGTGATTGATCTATGGCAGCTAATGTGCCTCCTCCAGGGGCACCAAGACCCAACAATAATAACTTCGTACCACCCCCGAATTACAATCCTAGTGTTCAGAGACCTCCAGATTACCTAGCTGATAATTTGCAGAATTTGAATCTCAATCGACCGCCTTCCATGCCCAATTCTGCACCTAGACCTTCACCTTATGGCCAGCCACCACCTTTTTCTACATCAGCTCCTTCCTCTGGGGTCCCTGGTGCATCCCCACCTTTCTCCCGGCCTGGACCTCCTCCGGGTGCGCTTGTAAGACCTTCAATGGCTCCTCCATCAGGACCCTCACAACCCGTAATACCCCCTCCTGGTGCCCCAGTAAGACCCTATGGGCCACCTGTTGGCCAGCCTTCACCGTTTGTGTCAAGACCACCTCCTGGGTCTTTGCCCTCTTCGATGGGTGGTTATGTAACGCCTGGTTCCGGACCACCTTCTTCTGGTCCTTTCCAGTCAGCAGGTCTAGGAAGTGGACCTGTAGCACCACCATCACTGCAGCCTGGTGCTCGGCCTATTTCTCTTTCTTCACCACTGACAACCGGCCAGACTATACCCTCTTCGAGTGGCCCTGGTGGATTGATGAGTAATGGGCCACCTGCCTTTGCTCCAGGGGCCATACCAGGTGCTTCCCGTTTCCCTTCAACTGGCAATGTGCAACAACCAGCTCTTGGACCTCCACAAACAGCAATGTCAGCTTTGGCTCCTCCTCGAGCTCCAACCATGCGTAGTCATCTAGGTGGTACAGTTGTTAGTGCTCCACCAGGTCCTCCCACACAACCTGCATCACCGTTTTCAGCTCCACCTCAAGGCGTACCACCTCCAGGTTCTCCTTATGGCTCAGCTCCATGGCCAATGCAGCCTGGGCAGGTAATTGATATATTAATTACTTGTAGTGCATGGGTTTCACAATTTTTTACTATTGTGGAATTGATGTAGAGTATGTAAAGTTATTGTTGAGATGATGTTTACATTCCTAATAAGATTTGTGTGTTTGAGGTGTTCTCATAGAGGTTGTTATCAACTCAGCATGTCTATGGATTTTATATAAAACAGTAGAATTAGGTAGGAGAAGATTATAGTTTTAGGCTATAGTTAGGTTAGAAGTTATTTAAGTAGTTACTTTTAAGTTATAAACTTCAAGATGTGGGAAGAGTAGTCTTAATTGCCATAGGTGGCAGTATGTTATTTCTCAAAAATGATATGAGAGAAAAATATATCCATTAAGGGTTTCCAGGCTTCTAGAGTTGATTTTTCTTTATATAAATTCATACTTTTAGTATGCAATATTAAACTTATCAATAGTAGTTAAATTTACTCTGATATTTTGTGGCACTTTATTAATTTATGGATTTTAGTTAGAGGGCAGCTTCTCTATGTATTTATTGGGTTTTGGGGTTAGACAGGACTAATAATGCTTATAAACGAATCTTCATGATGTAGCTGAAGGCAAAATTGTTCAGGTGGCTGTTTGAATGATCTGTTAAATAGGATTGTGTCCTTTTTCCGTGCACTTGGATTTTTAGTTTCCATAAATCTTAAACTCATGTCACTTCTTGCGCTCTTGAGTAATGCCTCATTAGCATTTTTTTTTCAACATAACAAAACCTTTAAACCAAAAATATATGCATTCAGAAATAATTTCACATGTAGACCTTATCGTATGTATATTGTTAGATCCATGTTAACTATTCTTTAAGTATTTTAATTTGTTTTCTATCCTACCAGTTCCCTAGTGCAGTGATGAGATGAAACTAGTAATTCTAAAACAATAAATGTTTTACTTCTTACTTTGGTTTAATTTGTTAAAAATTTTAAAAATTGCTTTAGATGGCTCCACCTCCACCAATTCCTGGTTCTGCACAACCACCAAGAATGTTTGGAATGCCACCACCTCCACCTAATCAATCCATGACTACCATATCGCCTGCTATTGGTCAAACAGGAGCACCTATGGCTGGATCAACAAAGATTGATCCTAATCAAATTCCACGGCCCATGCCAGGATCCTCAGTTGTTCTGCATGACACTCGTCAGGGGAATCAGGCGAATCCTCCTCCGGTAATTATCTTTTACTTCAAAAAGAAACTTTATTTGATTTTGAAGTTTTGAAGATATAGTACTATAACCTGCCTGTTGGTATTTTCTTCCTGTTATTTTGGTTCTGTTTTCTTGTAGAGTATTCTGCACAGCTTTTCTCATTGAGTGGTAATATCACTATTTATAGTTTATCATTGGTTATCTTAAAATTTCCCCTCCCTTTTTTTTTTTTTGGGTGAAGCCTGCTACAACTGATTACATTGTTAGAGACACAGGGAATTGCAGTCCGCGTTACATGAGGTGCACTATCAATCAGGTTAGATTCAACTTGTACTGATTGGCAGTTAGTTATTTCATTTCATAAACATTGACTCATACAAATCCCATATTCATGAAATGGTTATGGTTTTTGACTTTGATTTAACACTTTTTTCCTCCAAAATTTAACAGATACCATGCACTGGTGATCTTTTGACAACATCAGGGATGCCATTGGCTTTGTTGGTTCAACCTTTTGCACTTCCTCATCCATCTGAGGAACCAATACACGTAATCCATGATTCTTTTTCTCTTCTAAGTACTACATTTGTGGCCATATAAACAATTAACCTTTATTTGTAAATTATTTCCGTGAAGAACAGAAGCCATTGAATAAGAAATTAAATCTGAAGCATATAGTTGTATTAAGTATTAGACAAAAAGGAAGGGAAGATGTAGCAGCTGTTCCTCATAACTCTAGAAAGAGTGTCTTGCGCACTTCTTATTCTTGTACTCCATCATCATCCTTTAAATATTTAGCATGTTCCATGGGTTTTTCCATTAATGGTAAATGTATGCATGAATTTTGTTTTGTTTTGTTTTGCCTTTTTTTCTTTGGAAGTAAATTATCAATTTTCAAACTTTAAACATGTAAACAGGGGTACTGTTGGGGAAAAAAGTTGATACCGAAATGGCTAAGTGAGTTTATTGTAGTTTCTTAAACATTTTGGCTTTTTGCAAATGTCACAAGAACTTTGGGACAGAGGAGTTATGATAATTTTTGGAACCATTAATTGTAAATTCCAGGTGCTTTATGGCTTGTCATATTGAAGGGCAATATGATCATGCTACCGCATAGATTAATAGAAGATCATAAGGTTCTTGTAGTTTTTGCTAAAAGTTGATTACCTTTACTGTTTAAAGTATGTTTTAAGTTGGAACTTTAGACTATTGAACTTTGTTAGTCCATCTTTAGTGTTTCTATTCTGATTGTTTGATGGTGAGTCTTTGCTTCTACTCTATAAATATCTCCTGTATTTGTATGTTTAGTTAAGGCTTTTCTGTTGAAGAATTAAATTCTACCATGAAAACTTTGGATTTCATGCACCTTATAGCTATTACAAATCTGTCCATAATGTTCTGTAACTTGTAGTTATCGTAATATGATCCAAACAATTGTGTTATATCCTTGTTAATCCACCAAACAATCTGAAAAGACACTGAGCTCGCAAGTATATTCCTGATTTTCATATAATAGGTTGTGGATTTTGGCGAAAGCGGTCCTGTTCGGTGTTCTCGTTGCAAAGGCTACATAAATCCTTTCATGAAATTCATTGACCAGGGGAGGCGGTTCATTTGTAACTTGTGTGGTAAGAATACATTTTACTCACATATTTAACCTTCGTGTTAGTTATCAAGCATCCTGTGTAATATTTATAATCTTGTGTGCATGTAACTTTCTGTATGAAGATGCTTATGCAATTGAATAATATAGCTACCTTTACCTCCCTTGGTTCTAATTGCTCAGTGGATAGATTGTATTGCACAATTTTTTCGAATATTTATTTATTCCCAAGCTTTCCTTTTAGGTCCCTACATCTTAAAATGACAGGTTCTCAAATATCACTTGTCATCTTATGTCCAGAGTAAAGAAATAAAAAAAAATCTCACTTGTCATCCATCTATTTAAGAGCTCATAGATTCTTTAAGGGCTTCACTAACAGTCTTAACATCCAGATTGCTATGTGACTTACCATTCCTAATTTAGTTATTTGCACCATGAGGTAGTTTTTTTCCCTATATTCATGGACAGTATTATTGTATGATTTAGCTATATGTGTATTTGTGTGTTAAGTTGATGCTGAAATTTTATCCCGCTACCTTTTGCAGGATTTACCGACGACACTCCCCGTGACTACCACTGCAATCTAGGTCCAGATGGTAGGCGTAGAGATGCTGATGAACGGCCTGAGCTATGTAGAGGGACAGTTGAATTTGTTGCCACAAGAGAATTCATGGTTAGTTTATTTTGCAAGATTTTCCATATGAATTGATGTTTGATTTCCATGTTCCTGTATGAAGTTCCGATCTTTCATAGCCATTCTTGAACATGACAGACACTCGCTAAGTGCCAACTTTGGTTGGGTTGGGCCCAAAGTAATAGGTAGTGAACTCGTATGCCAGGTCTAACTTATAATACTTGCTTTACCTTCAAATGTAACAAGGCTTCCTCACCTTTGTTTTGGTAACAATACCCAAAAAAAATTTCCATTTATGTTATTAATCCAGTGATAAGTTGTTTTACTCATATAAATAATTTTTAATGTAGTCCGAAGTCTTGATATTTTTCACTTGAGAAATATGTTTGTGAGACATGTATACATTTGAAATTTTCACACACACACACACACACACACAAAAAAAAAAAAAAAAGAAAGAAAAGAAAAGATAAGAAGAAGGAGGTAAAAGTTATATAAACATTGAGGCCATTTCTTGATGGACATATAAATCATTCCCTTATGAGACAGAAGAAAACAAATTACTGACTCACATGGAAGAACTTGCTGTCCTCATTTCAGTAAAACACCTTGAGGCCTTGGACTTTTGAAACATTTCACTATAATCTGAAGTTGTCATATCTATGTCACTTTATCATAGCTTTTATCTATCCTTAGGTGCGTGATCCCATGCCAGCTGTGTACTTTTTCCTGATCGATGTATCAATGAATGCAATACAAACTGGTGCAACTGCTGCAGCTTGCAGTGCAATCAATCAAGTTATTGCTGATCTCCCTGTGAGTTTGATTTATTTTTCCCCGTTTGACTTATTTGTTTGTAGAATCTTATAGGTTTTGGTTTTGCTATCTTTTATAGTTTATTTACTTGCTGAATTCTTATTGTTTTCTGCCTCTGTGTTTGTTAGAGTTTATATCCTTCAAACAAAAATATTTAAGTGTTTTAGATCCATCATTTTATATTTTTTAAGATTTTCTGAATTTTTTTTAATAGATATAATCATTTGCTTGGGAAACCATGTAGTAACTAGCAAAATCTCTGGAGATATAATGACTTTGTTATATTAGTACATGTTACATAGATCAAATTCTAATGCTAATTATACAATATGACAATCCATATATTTTTTTTTAAATAAAATATTTTCAAAAACGCTACATATGTAAGCTAGAAGGGGGGGCTATAAGAAAGAGGGAAAGGGGGGCGCAGCCGCGGGGGGGGTGAGGTTAAAGACATTGATTCCATTCAATTACAATGAACCTCAATTCTTTACTATGCTTGATTACCTTATTTAAAGCGTCAATGAACCTTTAATACTTTTAAGTTTTTGTTTCCTATCAAAAGAAGAGGGGGCCAAAAAAAAAAAAAAGGTAAAGGAAAAAGAAAAAGCTTCATATTCTTATTTAAGAGTTTAAATACTGAAGATCCTTTTCCTCCCTTTTACCTTTTGTATTGATTTCCTATCAATGGAAGGTTGTTTCTTATATTTAAAAAAAAAAAAAAAAGGTAAAAAAAATAATACTGAAGTTTCTTTGTTTTATTTGTAACCTTGACGTATATGTCAATGATAAATTGCATAATTCATCTTTTAAATAAACTTGGATTATCATATCTCTTTCCTTTCTTGATTTCCCAAAGCTTGGATCACTTAGAAAGCAGTTTCCAAAATGAAATAGTATTTAGAGTACTCATATGTTACTGATCTTAATAATGCAGGAAGGTCCTCAGACAATTGTGGGAATTGCAACATTTGACTTGACAATCCATTTTTACAATTTGAAACGTGCACTACAGCAGGTTAACATGGTTCTGTTTCTTATTTCTTTTACAAAAGGTTAAGTTAGGTTTGAATATCACTCATATTTGCTTCGTATTATGTGTTCATCTTTTGAGTTGTTTGTGATTACTATTTCTTTTGGATGGCTGTGGCCTTTGGGTGATGTTAGAGTAAATGGAAATGTACACTGGAATATACTTTGTGTTGTGGCCATGAGATCTAAAATGCATGTTTCGATGTGGAATTATGTGACCAATGTTACATTATCCTTGAAGGAACACATTTTTTATATGAAATGTTTGACAAATTGAACAGAATATACGACTATTTGTTTATATGTGTAAAACATCTTTTTAATCCAATTAGGATGGATATGACGGTGCTTGGTCGGATTTTAGGGATTGTTGCATGAAGGACCGTCATGTAGTTTTTAGGTCTAAGTTGCATTAATCCAATCCTACAAGTTTACAGAGCTTACAAAATTCAGTTATGCATGGTTGAAGAAAAATCCAAAACTCAGCTAGTGGTAACTGCATTGTACAAATCAAGTCTCTAAGTGTCTTCTGTCTCTTGGCATAAATACGAGGGAAAACTTTACAATAACTTCTAGGTTCATTGATTTTGGGAACATGCCTTTTCACATTCTAATTTTCTCAAGGTGGACAATTGGTGGAAACAATATTTTGCACAAGATACTGAAAGTATGAATGACTTTCATAGTGAAGCAAAAATGCAACTTTTTTAACCATTACCCAAAAGTCAATATTCTATACCAGTAGATGGATGCATTCTATAATCTTCTTACTGTTTTTGTTTTTGGCTTCATTTTAAGGATGTGGTTTTAACTTATAAGTAGTAGTTTAGACTTTAGAGTAGTTTTGTTGTGTACGTTTCCTGAACTGTCTTTGAAGAGGTTTAAGACTAATTATGGGGTTTAACTTTTGTTTTATAGCCGCTGATGCTTATTGTTCCTGATGTACAAGATGTTTATACACCTCTCCAGACAGATGTTCTTGTTCCTCTTTCAGAGGTGAGCTTTTAGGTTGTTTATCTGTTTCTGTTGCTGAAGTGATTTTCCAGTAGTGATACTGATATTGAAGTGCATGGGCAATATTTTAACTACCATTGACTAGTTAATCATTTGACATACGTTTAACTAAGTCTATGTTTTTGTTGTTCTTATATTTAGTGTCGCCAACATTTGGAGCTATTGCTGGAAAGCATTCCAACAATGTTTCAGAATAGTAAAACTGCTGAATCAGCCTTTGGTGCAGCAATTAAGGTATGCCATTTTTTTGACACAGTTGTGGTACATTCTATTAGTCTTCGAAACACAAAAATTAGAAATTGTGGACGTGAAAATGACTTTTAACTTGAAAATGATGGTAACATAATAGTTGGCTAATGAACAGATATTTCCAAGAAGCCAAAACCTGAATGGTCAACTCTAATCTTTACAAATTTTGTCTTTACATGCTAGTGTTTATGATATAAAATGGATATTGCGCTGGTGTTTTCTTAGACCTATATATTAATAATTAGCATGCCTAGCTTTGGGAAGATTTGAGTACAGGTATTTTGATGTTTGAATGTGGGGTTTTGTTGGAATTGAAGTTTCTTCGTTACAATGGGTGCTTGCTACTAAATTATCTAATCAAAATGAGGATAATTGTAAGAGATGTACTTGGCTCTGCTGTTCATTTGTTATGGCCTGTGGATGCCAGATACTAGAATCTGAACACTGTATATTCGCACGTTGCTATTATGAGGATTGATATCTTAATGTTCATAGCATAGATTTCAATGTTCATAATCCCATATTTTTGCCCCTATTAGGCTGCTTTCTTGGCAATGAAGAGCACTGGCGGGAAGCTTTTGGTATTTCAGTCAGGCAAGTTCATAAACTTACAAACAAACTTGTGCATATCCAAATTCAGAACATTGTTTGTTATTTATGACTAAAATCTTTTTTACGTAATTGAATTTTTGGTAAGGTCAGCCAATTATACCTGTCCGATGGTTTTATTTTATTTTATTTATTTTTTGTTGTGAGTCTCTAAGAAACAATCTGAAATGCTGATGCATTTAGTTTCTTTTTGGCTCTGCAAAGCTCCTTTCCTGTTGCAATTAGTTGCTAAGACAAAGCAAAAGATTTTGATTCATGTACAGCAAAATTCAGAGTCGTTTGTGTGGTCATTTTTATACTTTTTGTGCAGCTACTTGTCTTTGCGGCCAAATCAATGAGGAAATTTATTACTGAATGTATCTGAAATTTATGTATTCCAGTAAAGTTATTACAGCATAATACATTAAGCAAGTCTTTTAAATTTTATGATTTTTTGTCTTGTATGTTTTGGATAATCTATACATTAAAATTTATTAATAACACCCATTTGAGATATGAATTCATGTTTGTTTCATGGAATCGTTAGTTCCATGGCAGCACAGAGTATGCTGATGATATGTGTTGTCTGCAGTCTTGCCGTCAATTGGCATTGGTGCTCTTTCTGCAAGAGAAGCTGAAGGGAGAGCTAATATATCTTCAGGGGATAAGGTATGAAAATCTTGAATTTAATTTTTTGTTTCTGTCATGCATGTTTCTTTTAGCGTGTAATATTATATAGTTCCATCTTCTCAGGAGGCCCATAAATTACTCCAGCCTGTTGATAAAACCTTAAAGACTATGGCTATTGAATTTGCCGAATATCAGGTAACCTTCTACTAAATTAATTTCACTCGTGGAGAACTGAAAAATGACCGTTAATGTTTGCTGATGGCAAAATTTTTATGAGCTAATTGTTTATCATGACATGTTTCAGGTCTGTGTTGATATATTTATCACTACCCAGTCATATGTGGACATTGCTTCCATCTCTGTTGTCCCTAGAACAACTGGAGGGCAGGTACTATTTGCTGTAATTATTGGGTTTAATGAGTACGAAATGCAAGTTTATTATTGGGTTTAATCATTTTGATTTTAAGTTTATATATATATATTTTTTGTTCCAGGTTTATTATTATTACCCTTTCTCAGCTCTTTCTGATCCTGCAAAGCTCTACAATGATCTTAGATGGAATGTCACAAGGCCCCAAGGTTTTGAAGCAGTGATGCGTGTGAGATGCAGCCAGGTATCTTCTCATTTACTGACCTATTTGTTGCCTCTTTCTTCATTTTTATATAGCATGCTTTTTAAAGTTGCGTTACAGGAGAAGTTAATGTTTCTTTCATATTTTCCAGGGTATTCAAGTTCAAGAGTACTGTGGAAACTTTTGCAAACGAGTTCCAACAGACGTTGATCTTCCTGGGGTTAGTTATATTGTTTACCAATCTGTTATTAGATGAATCTCAAAAAGCATAACTTTACCTGAAAGTTGAAGAACATTTGAACATGTGACTTACTGATTGAAGTTGGTAGCTCTAGTTGACATTTCAGTTCTTTTACTGATTGTTAATGACAAATTATTATAACCATGCAGATTGACTGTGACAAAACTATAATGGTAACATTAAAACACGATGATAAATTACAGGATGGCTCAGAATGTGCCTTTCAGGTAAATAATAATGTTTCTGTTATCTTCCTTGGGTTTTCAGTTGTTCCAGTTCTTTATAAGAGTTCCAGGCTTGTTTCTGGTTATGATTCATGCCTGCTTGGTTGACTATCTAAATTTTTTCCAGTGTGCCGTTCTTTACACCACGGTTTTTGGCCAAAGGAGAATTCGAGTTACAACTTTGTCTCTGCCATGCACAAGTATGCTAACTAATCTATTTCGCTCGGCTGACTTGGACACCCAATTCACGTGTTTCTTGAAGCAAGGTATATGCTTCTACTTTTATACATCTTTATTGCTGTATTTTTTCACTTCCACTTTTATTTGCATTTCCCAGTTTATAATAGTTATTTTCATAAAAAACAGCAGCTTGAAACTGTGAATGTATTTATTAGAATGACTTTTCTAAATTTGAAAACCATATAGAGCATGAATCTGAAATTCTGTGTCTCCACGCTCAACCTTTTTAGTCACTGTCTTCATCATGCCAATGTCCATATCTGTATATAAGTTTGGGAGATCTTATAGTGGTATCCCCAGCTTCATTAGAAAGAATACTTGGACTAATTTCTTATTTTTGATCTTTGTAGCGGCAATTGAAATTCCTTCCAGCCCTCTCTTTCGAGTGAGGGAGCAAGTGACAAATCTTTGCATCAATAGTCTGCTATCATACCGTAAATTTTGTGCTACAGTATCATCATCTGGACAGCTTATCCTTCCGGAGGCACTTAAGCTTCTGCCTTTGTACACCCTAGGTACGTTTCCTTTTGGTCATATAGCTTTGTTTCCATTTGGACATTGATAAGTAAGATGCTTAAAAGTTTTGTTTTTCTTTTATATTCTTTGATTACTCCATCAAATTAATTTACATCTCTAGTCTCTGATAGATGTGAGGATATCCTTATTTTGATTTTCCTGATAACTATGGTCTTTCCTCTGTGATTGGTACTGTTATATTAAACCAATCAGCCTTCTCCATTGCACAAACTTGGTTTGCTTTTTATCATTTCTGTACATATGTTGATAATTTTCGTTCTTTTTTTTTTTTTTTTTTTTTCCCCTTCTTGTAGCATTAATTAAAAGTACGGGTCTACGTACTGATGGAAAAATAGATGAGCGCTCATTCTGGATCAATTATGTTTCGTCCCTTTCTACACCTCTGGCAGTTCCACTTGTGTATCCCAGGATGATGGCTATTCACGACCTTGATTCAAAGGTATAAGGTGTCCATTGTTTCCTTACTCTCTAATAAAATAAAGTTTTGCAACCTGGTTCATTGTTTATAACATATGCTTTTTAAATTATTGCTGACTTTCTACTAATTGACAGGAGGATGATGAATCTCTTATTCCTCCAGTGATTCCACTTTCTAGCGAACATGTGAATGAGAGGGGAATTTATCTTCTTGAGAATGGTGAGGATTGTTTAATATACATTGGGAACTCGGTGGATTCAGATGTCTTGAGAAAACTGTTTGGCATTGCCTCTGTTGATGAAGTGCCTAGTCAGGTAGCAATTAATTTCATCTTTGAGTACCTAATAATCATCTTTTGTTGGGAATAACTTGTAGCCTGAGGCTGAGGTTTTGAGATTCTGAACATGACTGAGCTATCTTTGATTTGTTTCACTATTAGGCACCAAATAGGTCCATTATAAGCAATCCAAAGATCTTTATGTTTACTCTTAACTAACTTATCAATTATTTATTTTTTAAAAAGATTGTTTTTTGAGGGTATAATATATACCAGGCCAGTATAAACTAGAACATGAATTTCAATTTTTCCCTACTATTTAATGCTTTTTCCCCTTTCATGCTTTCCTCAATGATTTGTTGAACTGAGTTGAGACTGCTAAGTGATGTACTTTAGTAACTGATTCAAATTACCAGATGTTCAACTTTCCATTTGTTACTTATAATTTTGTTTCTCAGTTTGTGCTGCAGCAGTATGACAATCCACTATCAAAGAAGCTAAATGATGTAGTTAATGAAATTAGGCGGCAAAGATGTTCCTACCTCCGGTATGATTGGCGATCTCATTTCCATTAATTTTCTCTTATTCTTTGTTTTTTGTTAATTTTTTTACAGCTTTCTTGACGTTAATAGCTTCATTTATCCTTTCAATGACAAAATTGTCCCATAATTCAATTCTTTACGCCTGTCATTTTTGTGCAGCTTAAAATTGTGCAAGAAAGGAGATCCCTCAGGTCAGTAACTTATTGCAACCCTCTGAAACAAAAGGGGATACTACTATTTGCTATTATTATTTTGTTGTGGTAAACTGATGGAAAAATCTTTGGCACATGTACTGTGACATTCTAGTAGACGCCACAACCATAGGAGATTTGTGATGGCACTAAATCAAATTTGATACCTGTTCCATAAGACTATATGAGGGTCTTGTTTGGATATCATGGGGATTGGAAAAAAAATAGGAACACTACTTAAATCATTACCTCAGATAATCATTTATTTTGAAAAAAATAGATGGACTTCATATTGTTTTCTAAGACAAACCTCCAAATTTGGATTATTGAGTTTTATACTTTATTCATTTTATGCAATGCACTTTTAATTATTTTGATTATTAAGTTATAATGAGATTCAAATTCATCGGATTCTTCCGCGTTTTTTGGACCTTGCAGGAATGTTATTCTTCTCATATATGGTAGAAGACCAGAATCCAGGTGGACCCTCCTATGTTGAGTTTTTAGTGCATATACATCGGCAAATCCAGGTGAAAATGTCATCGTGAGAGTTTAAAAAAAGCTTTGTTGAGTTTGGTTAGCAAGTTTTGATCAACTTCCGGCTGGGGCACACACATTGAATTCAGAGGATAGAGCAATTAGATACTTACTACGCATTGCACTCCCTGATCGCCCCGACTAATTATTTATATGCGAAGCAGAGCCGAGTTTTGCTTTAGGAGGCTTGTTACTGTTGTTGATAATTCATATGATACTGCCTAATAAATTCAAAGTTTTTGCTTATTATTTTTATACAAAAATTCTTGTCCTTCATCCTCTTCTCTTTTACTTACACCCTTCAAACTTAAGTCTCCTTTTGTTTTTGCTATCCGTTACTAGTGCAAGAAAGTCAAAATTAATGGTTGGTTCAGGTAACTTGTAATTTTGTGATATATATATATATATATATATATATTTAAACAGCTTGCTTGGTTGTTTTTCCAAATGTACATCATATAATTCTCTCTCTCTCTCTCTCTCTCTCTCTCTCTCTCTCTCTCTCTCTATAGCTTGCAATATTGAAAATTTTTTGTTATAAATGATTATGGTTAAAGTGTATTCTGAGGAATATACCATCATGGTTTTGTTATTATGGAACAAGTAAAATGCTCCAATTATCGGATTTACTCTTTGAGTCTGAAGGTTGAGCTGTGTGTAGTAGAACAGGGTTACCATAATGCAGGCAACAGATCAAAAATGCAAACCAGCCGCAATAGAGAACGGTTCAATATATTCGTCTTCTAGTCATGTATTTTATATGTTGGGGTAATTTCCTTTTAGGATTTTTCTTTTCCTTTGAAAATTAATAAATTGGGGGTCGAATACAATATGATGCCCCTACACTTTTCTCTGTGTTGTGACAATAAATTTACTTTCCTTCAGCATAAACATTAATAGATCCATAAAGGGGAGAGAAGCACAGTATTCATTATTCAATAGTCAAATCTTATACTTTGGTTCATGCCTTAATAATAATATAGAAAACAAACTTACACCAATATATATATATGTATATATACATATATATATATATACACACATAAATGACCATGGATCAGGAACAAACCAAAAGGGTAACTTGGATAACATCTTATCATTATCATCATCAACCTTTATCTTTTCTTTGAAGTCGTAGACTAGAACACCATGAGTTTGTTCCAAGCATATTAAATTTTCTCCAAACTTCTGGAAAATCCTGAGTTGATATTGATATAGATCCTTGTTGCCCTAAGAAAAGAGCTCGATCGTTCAAAGTTTCCATAATCACCCATATCTTTTTAACATAACCAGGTTTATATATAACAAATCCAAATGAACCAAAAATATGGGTACATACAAAATCTCTTTTTTTGATTCCATCAAATAACCCTGCCCATTTCGGAGTGGTACACAACCTACCCTAGAAAATTCAAGACGCAAAACTTTCTTGGGAAAGTGACAGTTGTTAAAATCCCAAGCCTCAAGTGAGTATTGTATTCGTGTGATAATCCATAGAAGAGACCGTTTTAATGGTTTAGTGCAATATTCGTTGAAACCTTGATGATCTCGATCGATTTCTTACAAGCTTGTCCATTTTTTTTGTCTCCAAGCTTATAGAATGCAACTACTTTTTGGACTTGACTCATCACCACCACTGAAAAACTTATTCTACCACACAATTGGATCATGGTTTTAGATATACAAACAAAACTTGGAACGTGAGTTGAAGCACTTCAAAGGAAAAACCATGGACATGACAAGAGTCTCCTAAGGAAGGAAGTTGGATTCGAAACCCGAAGACGGGTTAAAGTATGTCCATCATTACCATCTTCATTTAAAAACATTAACCAACCTTGTGATGATGCCACAAGCCAATAATTGCAAAAATCTTCGAATGATCTTTTAATACTTGTTCTCCAAGATATTGAAGAAGCGGCTAGATTCTTGCTTCTTGTCTTGATGATCAACATCGAGCATGAGCCATGGAGGTTGGCACAATATTGGAGCATGAAAGGGAGGAGCATGGTAAGATTTCCAAGCTTTATTCCATGAAAAGAACAAGCAGCTTTGAAGCAGACCATGTCCACGAAAGTAAGTCTTTTGAGGATCAACACCAAGAGTGCAGTTTGAAGGTCGGACCAGTTTGCAGCAGCCACTGTTGTTGAAACCTATTACCTATGCTTGATTGAGTTTCCACAAATGTAGTTTTGGTTGGTATGTTGAACGGTGTATAATTATAGAAAGAAAGCTAATGCTAATTAAGATTTCTAAATGGTTTAGGAATAGGAAACCTTAAGATATGGTACGTTATTTGAGAATTTAATTTTTGTACTTTTTTATTAAATAGTAAGTAATTTGACATCTTTTTCTTTTTCCTTTTTTTTTTTTTTAAAGAAAATAAGTAATTTGATATATTGAAACTCTTTATTATTATTATTGAAAATTTTTTCTTGTAATGTTAGAAATTGAGATATATTAAACCGACAGTGGAAAATATTGGAAAGAGAGCAGATAATATAGGATTGGGTTCTTTCGTCCCCAGTTTTTTGTTCCCCTCCTTGTTCTTCAATGAATAATTGCTACCATATAAAAGTTAGCTAGCTAGCTAATTAATTTTTCTTATTTTAAATAAAATAAACGCATGTGCATCCATATCTTTTCTCTCCCTTTTCAACAAATTTAATATCTGTAATTATAGCTTCGATCAATATTCCAACGAAGCTTGAGCGACCTTAAGATAATAGAAAACTAAAGAAACATAAATAGAATACAAATTATATCATATAAAAAAATAAAAATAAAAATAACGGGAGGGAAAAGATATGTATACATGTATATATACACATATATATGTGCACATATATAATTCACTATTCAATAATCAAAATCTTACATTTTCGATGTTATAAAACTAAAGTTTCTTTACTTTTTCTTGATCTAGTACATCGTAAAGACAAACCAAAAAGTTAAAGGCGAAACGATTTTATCGTTAAAATGATATATCATTACCATCAACCTTTTGAAATCTTAATTTC
Organism: Ziziphus jujuba; assembly: GCF_031755915.1. Lineage (NCBI taxonomy): Eukaryota > Viridiplantae > Streptophyta > Magnoliopsida > Rosales > Rhamnaceae > Ziziphus > Ziziphus jujuba. The sequence goes on from NC_083381.1 coordinate 17,722,566, forward strand.
TTTTCATAAATTAGTAACATGAAATATCATTTATTTTATGATTTAACATTACCGACTTATAAACCATATTACACACTTTATAAATCATTATTGTCAATCTTATTTAGAAGATTGGTTTTCCTGTATACACTCCCAAAGAAAAAATAAAGGATAAAATTTAAGACTTCAATTATAATACGACTGGTTTTGATCTTTTTGAATAAAATTAGGAAATAAGAGACTTAAAAGATAATGTAGGAATTAACCCAATATCATTGCCCTAAAAAATGGTAGTTTTATCACTAAATTGTATTAATTCTTTTGCAAACATTAACTTTTCTAATTGTCAAAAGTATTCATTTATTCTATTGAATGCCCATCATCATATTACTACATTTTTAATTTTGAAAAATTTGAATACATTTTAATTGCATCTCCAAAACAATTTTAAAAATAAAATAAAATAAAAGAGTATTCAATGCGAGGTCTAAAAAAGAATGTGTATCTATTACATAGTTAATGAAGAAATAGTAATGCTAAGTGGTTTAGGAAACTAAAAATGAGATTAGGAAACCTTTAGAGATAGATTAGAAATTAAAGTAGCCTTCTTTGGTCTCCAAGTAAATTGAGGTTTTTTTTCCCTTCATGCATAAACACATACTATTAGAATGGGAAATCTTTGAAGAAGCAGAAAATATGGGACATACGTGTTCGGGTTAATCACACCTTTTGTATTTTATAATTTAGAAAAATACATTTTAGGTCTTCATTATTAAAACCTTTACTAATGAAGGTGGTTAACGATTATCCCCATGTTATTCATATATTTGAGCAGAATTGAAATACATCAGCCGCATGCATGCCCTAAGTTGAAAATTTCACTTCATGAATCAAATTGAAACAAATCGTAAATATTAAGTATTTAAATTGACACATCTTAAAAGAGATGGCCTAAAATGCCGCATTTTCCTAAAACTACAAGATACCAAAGTGCAAAATTGGATTGAATGAATTGAAAAAATCCAGCCTTAAGAGGGAATTTGTACTGTAGCTTCTTATACATGGAGTGCTAATTAATAAGTTGAAATCTACGTTTGTTTATTATTTGAATCTAAATTCTTGTTAACCCTTTATCTTGAGGTGGGTGGGAATCCGAATTTAAACTTTGTATCTGAAAATTTGTAAATTTCGTTAATGGACTATCATGAAGAATTAAATTGTTTCAATGATAGACTAAGTAAAATAATTATCATTCTTGCTAACACCATGTAGTGAGTCAAGAAACTGACCAAATGTAAAAAGTAGTGTTAATCAAAAAAATAAATAAATGTAAAAAGAAGAAAAAGGTAGATATTTCTTCTTTTAAAAATCAAACCATATATATTAGCTATTGCTCAAGCCAAAATAAAAAATAAAAAATAAAAAAAATGGGAACTTCTTTAATGAGAAAAACAAACATGCAAATACCGAAACAAACTAAACACTAAAAATAGAAAAAGAATAACCCTCAAAAAAATTTTTTTTTTCCTTGATCTATCTTTAAGATTTTTCACATCACTTTATCATCTATTAAAAATTAAGATTACAAAAATAGTTTTCAAAAAGATAATTGTCTACACATAATATATATATATATATATATATATATATATAATTTCACCATAGATTAGGAACAATCCATAAAGGTGGCCAAACAATCCTACGATACTCATCTCCATCAGTCTTATCAACTAAAATTTTGTCTTTAAAGTTGTATACTTTAATATTGTAATAATATTCATCATCCAAATCTTTCTCTCTCACTGTGAAGTAAATAAAATCTTCTCTCCCTTTGAGAAAATCACCGACGGTAACTAACATAGATCCGTTTTCACTTATAAAAAGAGCTCCACCACGCAGATCTTCCATACGTGCCCAATTTCCACCACCATAATCAAGCTTGTAAATACCAAATCCAATTTTCCCATCATCTTCACCAATTATATGTAACACAGCAAAAAGCTCTCCCATGGATTCCACAAAATTAATTTTTGGACGTGGAAGGTAACTAAATTCCCTCTTCACTTCAACTATTATGGTATACAATTCAAGATCCAAAACTTTCTTGGGAAAATCACTTCGAATATCCCAAACTTCAACTAGGGTGGTGCTATGGAATACATAGAGCATAGAATTGCAGCATATTATATCATCATAACATATGTCATTACCAAATTGACTCCATGTGCTGTCTCCAAGCTTACAAAATGCAAGTCTTCTTTTCAATCCAAATATTATCACTACAACTGAATAGCTTTCGTTACGAAACGAATCGGGTACTAAAATGGCTTTAGAAATATACATCTTTCTCAATAATTGTTTCAAAAGCAGCAGGGACGATGAGCATGACATGAACAAGGTTTCGATTGATGGAAGTTGGCTTTTAAGTTGTGGTGAGAACGGATTGACAAGATGTGGGTTTGCTTCTTTTTCCAAAATCATCAACCATTATGATGTTCCCAAACACAAAACTTTTGAAAACCCTTTAAACAAGTTTTTGATATTGTAAAGCTTATTATCTTCCACGTTGATTAAGCTCATGTGGCAATAATATTGTTCATGATCATGATGTCCTTGTTGTGGCTGTGGATAGTTAGGAAACAATAGCCATGGAATTTGAGGCAATGGAATGTAAGTTGGAGAAGAGGTATAAGATTGCATGGCTACATTCCAAGAAGAGCAAACGGCTTTGAACTGAACCTTTTCGACGAGACCAAGTCTTTTGAGGATCAACTCCACGAGTTCAGAATGAAGCTCGGACCAGTTTGCGGCCATTCTTGTTTGAGAGACGCTTAAACCCTAGAAACCTTTGAGAGTGGATGCAAGATCGAGGAAAATAAAAAAGACAAAAATAGAAAACTCCAACTAAAGGGGTTTTTATTATCTCAGGAGAAAGAAATTATTACGAGTTATATATCACAATTAGGAATCTAAATTTTCCTTGATTTTCTTTTTTGGTAAAAATTAGGAAACAAGTTAAAAGAGGTAAAAATAAATAAATATTCAGAAACCCTTAAACCTTTCTTAAACTATATCCTGCAAATTACATATAACTACGTACACTCAAACTATTTAAAAAAAAAAAAATCATTTAAAAAATAATAATGGCAATTTTGCAATTAACAAAAGGCCTATATTAAACTTGCATAGAAATAATACCCCCTTGTCAAAAAATGAAAATAATACCCCTTGTATTTATTATAATTAAATTTTGAAAAAAAATTTGTGTATAATATTATATTGGTCATTCTCAACCTAATTGGTCACCAGTATGGAAGATGTCATATTATCATTGATCCATTCAAATTTTATAACCAATTGAAATTAATTTGTAAAAGCCCACATATTAACTAAAACTATATTTAATTATTAATTATTATATTTTAATTATGTGATCATGTCATATAAGTACATAAACAAATAAAACTTTGGCTTATCAAAATAGTATCTACATACTTATGTGAAGACAAGTATTAATTTTTCAATTTTATAATATATTAATGTGGACATAGTATGGTGGACATACATTCCATCAAATATGGTATGGTGGGACGTATCATGGCTGCAACATTATATTATTCTAATATTTTGTGAAAAATATTAGTTAGTTAATATGAATTATATTATAAAAACTAAAATAATTAATAAAACACTGCATACTATTAATACAAATTCAAAGATTTCTCATTGTATGGATTAAGTGTCGCCAAAAACACTATCCTGGGGTTATTCTTAGTCCGATCATGTAGACTTGCCCAATTCTACATTAACATACCAATCATGGCTTCAAAGTTATACTAATCCCTGACACCCTACTGCTTCACTGCGATTCAAGTGAGAGCTTAGAGTTTTAGAGCCGACACCGACTCAAATAATTGTTTGAATACAGATACTATAAATAAAGTTTGGTCCGATGGTAAAAATCATTGACAATATAGTTTCAGATTTGAAGTTTAAAACCCATTGACAATATAGTTTCAGATTTGAAGCTTAAAACTTACTTGGATAAAATATCCCTTACATGATAGTTTAACGTTGACCAAAAAAAAAAAATATATATATATATATATATACAAAAACAAATAATTAAAACAAAAGAAAAATATGTGCAGTTATAGAATATATTATATTCCACAATTTGTGTATTATTATTTAGAAGAGTATCAACCTTGTATTTTATTTTTATAACCATGAATGTTCGTTCACAAAATTAAGTACAAATATAAAATAAAATATAGAAAATAGTTACGGAGCTTTTCAGATCACTTTGAATTAATTCAAACACACTAACAATTATTGATTAATACAGAATTTGTTACTTTTTCTAACTAAGACAGGTAGGTAAGGAATCAAGAAATTTACCCCCCAAAAAAAAATATATATATATATATACTGGATGTGTAAATCGTATTAGTCGAGATAATGATGAATTAACTTTTGCCCATTAATCATGAGTAGAGACGAGACAAAATTAATCCTATAATGCCTGTGTCCTCTAAACAAATTACAACTGCAGGAAAGACATATGTTATGTACCAAAAATAATAATAATAAAAAATTAAATTAAATTAAATAAAACAAACTAACTAACTAATTAAGAAGATAAAAAAGAGGAATACAGGAAGAGAAAATACATACATTTTATTTCAATACAATCACCAAATCTAGCAGAGCTACTATTTCGTCAAAGCTAAAGTCGTGATGAGATTGAATCTCCCACGTACCTCTCAGCTAACACACATACAAATACATATTATATACATATATCACCATGGATTAGGAACAATACAAATTGATGAAAGAATAATATGTATATAGTGATGATCAGCCTTGCCAACTATTTTTTTCTCTATCAAGTTGTAAACTCCAATATTTTTTCGACCACCATTCAAGTAATTCCTAAAATATATTGAATTCTCTCTAACTTGTGGAAAATCCTTTGTGGATATTAACACACATTCGTTTCTATCTACAAATATGGCTCGATCGGACAAATTTTCGACTTTTAACCATCCATTTCCACAACTATCCATCTTATAGATAGCAAATCCAATTGTACCAATGCTCCAAAAATCATCAATCTCTCCCATCAATTCCAACACAAATAAAACCTCTCCCATTGATTCCACCAAATGATATTTAGCAAATAGATAATCAGCATGCTCTTTAACCGATCTCCTTACCGTTCTAGAAAATTCAACATCCAAAATTTTCTCGGGAAAATTTGTCTTAAAATCCCAGATTTCAACTTGTCCACTACATGACAATGCGTAGAGAAAACCGTTGCAGCATATTATATCTTTGTAGAAGTTATAATAGGTCCGATTTTGTGAACCTAATCGACTCCATGCCTTGTCTCCATACCTACAAAATGCAAGTCTTCTTCTTGACAATGGTCCATACATCATTACAACCGAAAAAGTTTTATTTCTAAATGGATCGGATAAGAGGATGGCTTTGAAAATATAATGCTTTCTAAATTCTTTAAGGTAGGGAGATTTTATCAAAGTGTTTATCAATGGAAGTTGCATTTTGAATTTCAATGAAAATGGATTAAGAACATGTAGGTTCGCATTTTGATCCAAAACCAACAACCAACCATATGAAGATCCTATGCATAATGCATCCAGAAACCCTTCGAAGACGTTGATCTTGTAAAACTTATCGTCGGAAATGCTGAAGAAGCACCGAGCATCAGGATCATCTTCTCCATCATGACTACGAAGCATCAACCATGGAGTTTGAGCCGTGTAAGAACTAGGAAAAGAGGTATAGGATTTCGCCGCGGTGTACCAAGAAGAACAAACAGCTTTGAAACGAATGGTGTCAACAATTGCAAGTCTTTTGAGGATCAACTCCAAGAGTTCACATTGAAGATTGGACCAGTTTGAAGCCATTTTATTGTTGCTAATGTTGAAAAGAAAAACTTTGATGAGTTTTCTTCTTTCTTTTTTTCTCCTTTCTTTTTTTTTTTTTTTTTTTTTTTTTTTTTTGTGTTTGTGTGTGTTTGGAGAGAAGGAAAATGAGAGAAAATGGGATTGAAAGATGAAGTGGAATATGAAATGCAGTTGCACACAAATTGAAAGAATTTAGGTTGAATTTGTAATAGAAATAGAAGTCCCATATAAACAAACCAAAATCTGATAACTAAATTGAGTTTTAGTAAATTTATCTTTTTAAATTAGTTTAGAGTTTAATTGGTGAAACATTATCTAGAAGAAAAAAAAGAAAAAAAAAAAAAAAGGAAAAGAGAAGGTACTCCTATTTAAAGTATAAGGGAGTTTTGATTTAGTTGTATGTATTTATGGATATATAGAAAGATGTGGGATTAAGCTTGGAATTAATTAATGGAGTTGATAAGTAGAAGATTGATACTGATTAGGAAGCTAACAGATAAAGTAGGAAAGTGGCTTTTGGGTGTCCAATTCAACTTGTCTATTAGCCACTATTTTATGTTATAAATCAATAGTTATATTGGTTATAGTTTGTTCCCAAAAAAAAAAAAAAATTTGAAATTTATTCGCTATAACTTTTTTTTTTTATCATTTTAATTAATTTTTTGTGTGTTTTCATTATTGGAAAAATGATTTATGCTATGTGTTATTAACATTGAATAAAACAAGAAAAACCTTACATCTTTTTTTTTTTTTTTCTTCATAAAATTTTTTTATTTTATGAAAGTAGAATATTCCAATCACTCAATTCTTTCAAATTGGCCAGTTCCACAGAAATAATCCAAATTCCATTTTTATGGGTCTAATACATACTTTACATAAAATTTTGCATATATTTTATTCAATTTGATTTCAACTTTTTTTTTTTTTTTAAAGAAAAAGTACATTTTGAAATTTGGGTTAACCAACCCATAAACCAAAAAATATCCATAAATTGATAGTTACACCTGTGGACATATATTTTTTAATAATTACACCAGTAGTGCTTATTGAATATTTACATTGCTATAAAAATGTATGCATACGCCCATATACAAAACACATGCACCTGAAATTATATGTAATACGAAGAAATATGTTATCTGATTACATGTAAGCTATAGGTATGTATGTGGGATTACATATAATTTCAGGATAATGTGTTTTGTAGCATAGGCACCTAAGCATTCTATAACAAAATTAATATATATTATAAATATACACCGTTAGATTAACATTATTTTAATGGCCAAAGTTATTTGTCGAAAATATTAGTTAAAAACTTTGTACAAGGAACTAGACCCTACATATTTATGTATATAGCAATTGAAAATAAAGATGATTATACTTTCTTTGTACACCAGGACTCCATTAATTGATCAACCGGTAGACCGCAATGCTTCTTATTCGTCTTCTGTGTACTGAAGCCATGATGTGCTTGGAATTAGTCCGAATACAAGTAGAGAAACTTATTCGTTTATTAGATGCCATTCTTTCATTTTTAACTGTGATCTGTTGAGAACCCATATACCTTCTCCTACTTATTTTTTCATTTTTAAGAGGGAATGTTTCTGATCCATAAAATAAACAAGCCTTAGAGAATAGGATATCCAAAAATAAGTATAAAAAGGTAAACAAATCAGCAAGACATTTTCTTTTTCTTTTTTACAATATAGGTGATATATTTGGGCAGGGAAAAAATAATGCCATGTCAAAATGTTCGAAGGGGAAAAAAACAAAATAAAAAAGGAAAAAAGGAATCAATTACATTTCTTACAATCTTTGGATGGAACGGAACCTAGATGAGCAAAACATTACAAATGACTTCATTCTCGACACATTTTGCTTCATCTGACTGATAGTCTGTCGAGTTAGATCAATTTCCTAATGGTGTAGACAACATTGTACTCCTACCAGAAACAACAAACAAAACTACAACCTCGTATTTTCAAACCGAACCATTGACGGGTTTCACCATGACGAGGACAAGAACGCCGGTTTAGTAATCAGCTGCACATGTGGAACAGATACCTTATGGATTCGTCCAGAAACCAAACCAAACTTTGATTGAATAAATATAACCCGTACATTGGCACGGCAGTGATTCATATTCCAACACTGAAAAGACACAAATGGTAAAATTATAAATTAAAGAAGTGTCGAACGCATAACTTAAAATCCACTACACAGAAAGTTACAAGCCTTTTTCCGAAACAGTGAAGCAGGTTCTATAAACAAATCTCCTTGAGGGAATGTGTGGAGCACCAAAATGAATTGAAGAATGACAATTTAATTTACTATCAACTGAAGATAAAAGATCTTTCAGAAAGAGAAACAAACCAGCTAAATTGAGTTGCACTTTTCACGAGTGGATAGCAATTGGTAGTTCTAGCATTCTAAAGCATATGTAGGGACCTACAGAGAGAAATTAGTAACATAAGTATCTAAAATACTTCGGACTAAACGACTAGTATATTTGAAAATTCTATATGAGAATCAATGACTGAAAATTGCAATATGCTGGTATGAAAATAGTATATCTAACTATATTAATATCGTTATATTGCTCATTAAGATCAAGATATTCAGTTTCAGAAACCAAGGATTTCATTAAAAGAATTGAGAGGAGTAGAAAAACTAAAGCAAGAAGCTTGTGCCTCGTTCTACCTCAAGCATGTTCTCATCAAGAAATCCGCATGTTGTATGGTTTATGCCGTTCGAACTATCATACTGAAGGATCCTTAACTTTCCTTCCTGCAACTCACACAAAGAAATATTTTGAGCTCATAAAATCAGCAAGAGAAGCCAAGTTAAAAATAATGCGAAACCCATCCATTTACCTTAGTGCCATAGACAAGGCCACCTCCAACAGAAGGATGAAAACAAGCTACATTAACCTCATCCTCTGCACTAGGAAGAACTCTAACAAGTTCCATATCAGAAACTCTGTAGACCTGAACAATACAAACATTCATTGTTTGTTAACTATCTATTGGATGAGCTTCATATAGAAAGTGGGATTCACTATACCCCAAAGCTTAAAGCCAATGGTAACTTTGGCATGATATCAAAGCCTCCTAATAACTATTTCTGTTAATTCATGTTTCTACATGTGTAAGGCCCAAATTCTATCAAATTGTTGGATAGACCCACACCTCATCCACTGAATGAGCAAGATATATGTAATTGTGTCCAATTCCTAATAACTTAAACTTCCAAGATTATTAACATAAACTTTAGAGATTATTAACTTAACAGTGTTAAATCAACAAAGGGAAGATATGTATTACTTAATACAAACTGTAGTGTAGCCTACCTTGCTACTACATTTTCAGCTACTAAGTAAGAAAGCATAAAGTATGACCAAAAACAAAATATTGAAGCAACAACCTAACAATATAACCTGAAATATCAACAGCAGCCAATAAACAACCATAGCAATATTCTCCGCAATACCAGACTTTTAAAATTATACTTGCATCAAAATCTACCTATCAGGCATAAAACAGTAATCACCATAGAAATAAAATAAAAAAACAAACAAAAAATGATAGCACTAAAGCAGTAAATCAGCTCTCGGTTCTCTAAGCATTTTTAATAGCAAGGCACTGTCCGTAACCTCTGCAATGTGCATCCTGAGACACTAATATGCAATTATCAACATATTCACAGGATTCAACATCCATCCCTTCATCCCTCCCCTTTCCCTCTCCCTCACTCTTCTCCATGGAGAAACTGGAAATCAATGAATAAGTTCCCAATTGAATACCATTCGAGTGAAAACTACTATACACATAAAAGCCAACAAAAAATATATACAAGCACTTTCAATGTCTTCAGAAGCACAAACCAAAGTTACAGGAGCATTTGCAAGAACCAAGATGACCAGAGAAAGACATGATTTTCTACCTCCAGAATTGTGTAGATAGGAACTGTTGTCTCTCCATCAATGACAACACTTTTAAGAAGTGAACCGTGGCGACGGCCATAAGCAAGTAATAAATGCTCTGATGTGGGGGAGAACTGCAATGGTTAAATTTGGTGAAAAACTTAAATAGGTTTCTCATAAATGTATAAAGCTAATTTCTTCTTTTTTTTAAATTAAAAACTATCATACATGAACAAGTACGCACGCGCACACACACACACACACACACACACTATCAGATGCCAACAAGAAAGCAAATGATTTCATAATTTAAATTCTATTTGTTTAGCAGCTATTATGCAGCCTAAGGTTTCAAAAAGTTCATCTTACAGAAAGAAAAAAGAGTTCAAAATTGAAACATTAAAAATAAATAAAAAGAAAATGAAATATGATTTAAATCATGAAAGAGAACTCATGTGACAGTGTAGGGCATAAACACACAGAAAAAAACTTACTTGAATAGATGTTAAACAATGCGCAGCTCTTATTGCCCGTGATGCAAGAACAGAACCAAATCTACAAGAACAAAAAGATCAGTTTGGAAAATGAATATTCAAGACAATGCAACACATAGCTAAAGAGGTATCAAGCTTACGTTGCCTCCTCAAGAGAATAAATACGAAGCTCGTACACAACTTTGTGAGCTGATAGTGGATGCCGAGTTGGGGAAGTTGCTGCACCTGCAGCATCCTGATTAAGCTGGCTCTGTAAGCCAGGGTCAGCTTCCAGATTAGGCAACACACATGCAACACAGGCAGCTAAAAATCTCCCACAAGGTGAAAAATGGGCTCCCATTTCACTGCAACAATATGCTTACATAGTAAATTACATAGTAAAGAAAAAGAACAGTGTGGCATAATAGCAACATAATCCAAACTACATCTTAACATTGGAAATAAATAAAATAAAATAAAATAAAAAATCCAAACACATTATTGTTGTAACTAAATCCAGAAAAAAGTCGTGCTTTGAACTAATTCTGCATTAGAATGAACAGTACCAACCCAAAATAAACTACGATAACTTGATTATAATTTAAAATGTATGGTACAGCAAAGGTCCACTTGAAGGAAATTTAACCACCAAGCTTGAGGTTAGTTTGATTTGGATTCCTAACTATACAGCCCAACTAATTTTGAACTTGAGCTTATGAGCCCTGATTCAAGCGTTAAACATATAAAAATAAACATATTAATTAATCTAATATAATTTAAACAAAATAGCAGAATTAGATTTTATTAACGCACATACACAAACGCACACGCATCTACACACACACACACACATATATATATATATATGTGTGAAACAGGCTTGTTTAGCTTACAAACCATAAACACCTAGCTCAAGCACTGAAGGTCAATTCTTGCACAAACTTGCCTATAAGCTCAAGAACAACCAATATGAACTAGACAAGCTTGAGCTTACTCTCAATTAAGCAATGCTAAAGCATTTCACAAACAGGTCAATTCTGATATTGCAATGCTCTATGAGTGTATGATTGTAACAGAACCTAAGACAGATGTAAGAATAAGCTAAGGAAAACTACATAATTAACAAAGTAAGAAAGCCGCATGGAATAAACAGATAGTAATTACCTACAAAGTACAGCATGTGGAATGGTTAGTCGACATTTCTCTGCATCAAGTGGAGCACATGGACTTTTCACATCATGAGGCCATATTCTGAGCTTCACTGTGCAAGGTAACTCCGCTGCAGCCAGCGAATTGGCAAGCTCTGATTGCATTCTGCTAACAGGTTGAGGATCACCTTCATCATGCATGATACTATTGATACCAGCACCTTCACTAGACCCAACTACGGACATCATACGAGAACGTGAAGTACGATGTCTTGAACCAGGTCTTCCAGTAACTCTAGGTTGGTTAACATTGGTTGGATTTAATGAGGATAATGTCTGAGCAGTGCTCAGTGTGTCACCATGTGCAGGACTTTCATGAGCTGCACTACTAAGGGACCGCATGTTGCGTTGACCTGCTTGGGTCTGACCTATTAACCACCCTTGCAAAAAAGGTAGTTCCCAATATGTTGGATCACCAAAAGGGAAAATAGGATTTGTCCTTCCTTCAGGCTGTACTTCCGAAGGCTCTAAAGTATCCATCGCAGATTGAGAAACTTCAGTTTCCATTTCACTTGTGGAAGCATTAGCTCCTGTTTCCTCTGGCATCGGGGAGGAGCTATTAGGCTCCACAGGGGACAGCAGAAGTTCATACTGCCCTGATGGAGTTGAATATGTTAGAAGTCGCACTGAAGCAGAAGGATCTTCTCTCTGCTGGACACTATTCGAACCAGCATCAGCATCAGTGCGGTGCATAGATATTCGCCCATTGTCTCTAGCAAATGAAGGCAAAATCAGAAATGGTAATGACATAAGAGGTAGTCCATCTGCCACACCAGAACGATCAATAGAATGAGCATCAGCTAAATACAAAGTAGGAGGAGGATAACGCAAGTAACCCGGAGAAGTCGCAAGAGTCATTGAGGAATCTGATGAGTCAAGATCATTGACCTACAAAAGAGCAAAGTAATAGAATTAAAAACAGAATGAAAGAAATCAGAACTAACAATAAAATTTATTTTTTTTAAAAAAATAAAAATCCAAACCTCTGCCGTTAAAAGGAATGGAGCGCCATGTGGATGAAAATGCACAGCCCGAAGTGAACGGCGTGTCTTTAGTACAATGGTTGGTGACGACGTCTCCCCTCTTCGGTTGTAGTGCCATATGTAGAGCTGATACAAGACTTACAATGTCAATTCCATCAATGAACAGTAAAATATAATCCCTGTCCAACATTTCAAGCTAAAACTTTTTACCTTGTGACCTGATGCTACAGCAAGAAGCTCCCCTTGGGCATGAAAAGCAATAGATGCAATAGGACGGTCTGCATGTAGGAAACAGGCACTGATAAGTCACCATAAAATTGTAATTATCTAAGCATAGTATTGTTTAAACACTGTTCTTATATCATAATCCACATCAGTCATTACAGAAATCACGTGATCCAATACACTCTGCAGTTTTTGCATTCCATAATCGAACTTCGTGATCCAAACTTCCACTTGCAAGTATGTCTGGGTACAATGGATGGAACCTAACCTGCAAAGCACAACAGCAAGAGAGATGAGAAATCCATTAGCTTGTAGAACTGTCAAAAGCACTAAACAAAATATTCTGATCTATACACACAACAACAAAGAAAAAAACCTAATGATCTTTTTCTAAGCAACAATAAAGAATAACATATACAGATCACATGGAATACAGAGCAATGTTTTAAAAGTCCTAAGGCAGACTTGAGGCGTTTTGCCCAAGTGAGGCGAGGCATAAGCCTTCAGGCGGTACAAGGCGTAACCCTCAATTTTGATTTAAAAAAAAAAATAGAAAATATAAAAATACTAATAAAATCCCATAATATTCATAATAAAAAAGTTAATTATGAAGAATATAGAAAGTCACATTCACAGCCGATCTATTCTTTCCTTTCTTTTCTTTTCTCTCTTTTTTTTCTTTTTTGTGTGTGTCTTTTTATCTTCTCTTTTATTTTAAGTTTGTTTAAATCTAAAAGTCACATGTGGGTCGACTTGACCCATCTATACCCATGAAAATGTATTGAAAAAAGGTGAAAACTCTCAATAGCCTAAAGGCTTAAGCCGCAAGGAGTGCCACATCACATCTCAAAGGTGTAAGCCTCAATTGGAAGGGTCAAGGCTATAGCCTCAACTCATGAAACCAGGGCCATGCCTCAAGGCATACGCCTTTGGCGATTTTTGAAACATTGATACAGAGAAAGGGGAAAGTGATAAAAGTAAATACAGGAGATTTGTGAAATGAAATTCATGATAAATGCACTTTAGACACATATGTTTCTCTTGTTATTATTATTTTGCAGCATAACAAGTTGAGGACTTCAAATCAGCTTGTGATGACAAATGCTCTTGTCTAAGTATAGTATATTCAGACAAATACTTGCATTAGACATCTTTATTTTAACTGTACAAGTGCACATGCCAATACTACCTGATATTTCCAAAGGCGAAAGCATAAAGTATTTTAGTGTTCATGACCATGAGGCACACTAGATGTAAACCTTTCTAGAATATAATTTAAATAATTATAAATGTATTAAAATTATCATAAAAATCTAGATTAAACCTTTCAAAAGTACTTCAAAAATTAAATCTTGTTTCTATTACAAGTTATAAATATTATCTTATCCTCTTACACTAGATAAACAAGAATAAATTTTCGAATTATTTCATTTTTCACAATAAAAAAATAAAGACTGACCATATACTTTATGTTACCTTATGTATTTCTTAAAATTAGATTTATGTCTTTAATATTATATAAATCTTTATCTTAAAAGAGCCAAAAAATAAAATAAGACAATTGAAAATATACTCCCTTTTTTTTCTTTTTTTTCTTTGTTTTTTCTTTTTTTTGGTTCACCCTAAGTAATGTAATCTTGCCCAAATTAAACGTTCTGTGGTGTTTTATGTCCATTATGCGCAAAAGGCATGACACTGACCATACCCAACATAAATAAGTAAGCACCCTCATAAAAGCTGCAGAAAGGGTTTCTGATGCAGTGAATATTGTAGAAATGCTAAGCATATGAGTATTTCTATTTGTGAATAACTTCAAGCAATCAAACTACAATCTCATAGAAACACAAGGAAAAAAAATTTAACAGATCTAAAACAGAACATGTTGTAACAGACTGGACAATAAGCACACAGCAATCAATTAAATTCAAAGTTAAAACCGCCTCAATCTTACCACCCAAGGAGTCCTGCGATGACCACTCAAAACCTTCAAGCAGCTACCAGTTTGGCAGTCAATAATCTTCACTGTATGATCCCCACTGCAGTTAACGAGAATGCAATTTGAATATCAAAAATGTCTTAGATAACTAAGCCTCCTACGACTCAGCAAAAGATATACAAACAGTAAAATAACTTACTGAGTAGAAGCAAGTGTCTTCCCATCAGGACTGAAGGCAGCAGCTATAGTTGACCTTGGAGGAGGCAAGAGTGGACAATATTTGGCAGACAAATGCCTTAATGACTCTGCCTCCACCCTGAAAACAAAATGATTCATGGGAATGAGCCAAAATCTGGCAAAATGGCTAACTGGTGACATGGCTTATGATCTAAGTTCTATCCAGCTGACAGAAGGAACTAATAATTAAAAAACTGTAATAACCAATTTCTGATGCATAAAAATTATAGGGGAAAAAAAGAAGCAATTACCATGAAATGAGACCTAGTTTAGCATCTCTAGCTGATTCACATCTTCTCCTAGCTGATTCCAGACGGCACTTAGAACTTTCGCCCCATAACTTCTTTGATTGATATTTTGATTGAGGAGAAACCTCTCTCCGAACTAAGAGTTTAAATACATTGCTAGCTCTGGCAATTATATAAGATACACATAAATCAGATTTTTTTTATTTTTTTTATTTTTTTTTTTGTTTCCCTTTCCAAATGCCAATTAAGCATAACTTATCATCAGCAATTCCACCAGCATTGACAACACAAAAAACAAAAGCTTAGCCACTGATCTTGTGATATAGCTGAATCTCATAATCCCGAAGGATTACTAATTCTCTATGTCTTTAACAAGAAAAAAGAGTCGGACATTTTCTCAAACAGAAAATCCTAAATACAGATTATATATAAACACCATTTCGGTAACACTTTTCTGCCTTTTATACCCCTACGATTTCTCACCGAAACGAGAAATGGACTTAACAAATTGGTAAAGAAACAATATCACAAAAACCAACATTTTCCCTGAAGTTCTAACTACTTAAGAAGACAATAATCAATTTAAAAACCTTCACCACCCCTAGGATTTCAAAAAAAAATAAAAATATCATTACAACGAACAATCAATTTACTAAGGACACATATAGTAATTTGAATTGAAAAAAAAAAAAAGAAAAAAAGAAAAGGCTCAGCCTTTTCCACGCTAGAGAACATGAACTCAGATATCCCATCCATAGTACAATTTCCTAATTGAATTCCCACTCAAACTCATAATAAAACCCCATCAAAATCTTCAAAACCTCGTAGAGAGATCGAACCAATTCTGGGAATCCCAGCAAAAATCCAGATCCTTAATTAACACGAAACCTCCTAAAAAAAGAAATTCCCCCAAATTCAAAGCAAAACTGAAAACCAAACCCACAATTAAAAAAAAAAAAAAAAAAAATCATCCCAGAATCAGATACTGCCATTTCATACCTGTGCTTACACGATGCAGCCTGGTGAATTCGCGTCGTCGAGGTTGATGGAGCATTGGCCTCGTCGGCCCACAATGGCCCTCCCCTCATTATTTTCCCAATAAAACCTCATGCTCCTAAATTTTCCCACATCCTAACGAAAATTTTCAATAATACAAACTTTTCCTAGGAAAATTCAGATTCATAAAACAAAGCTAAACATTTGGCTCTAACACCTAATTCCTAATTGCTACCAATGAATTTTATATATATATATATATATATACACACATATATATATAAATAAACACAGAATAACAGAATTTTGATTAAAATTTAGGGTTTGGAGATGTATGGATTTTGGGATTTTGAATCGCTTCGTGTTAGGGCAAACGAAAGCGAAGATCTCAATCTTTAAAAAAAGTAATGGAAATTGGAACGAAAAAACCTAAAAAAGAACGATTGGCTTGGCAATACGAAATTTTTTATTTTTTATTTTTTATTTTTTGGCAAATTCAGACATTTATATATTCATAAAAAATATATATATATTTGTATAAGTTTCTGTGTAAGAAAATCGTGTTGATTTGACGAAAATGCCCTTCCGTATTAGGTTTCTGGGATTCTTTCCAACAGATCGCGTACTCGTGGCAGGTAGATACCGCTCGTGGAGCGTACCAGGTAGACTTAAGTCTCTGTCTTGAGGTCATGTTGGGTTTTTTAATTCTTTTTTTTTTTTTCAACATTTTTTCTAATTTAATTGAATTTGAAAATGTAGTTTAATTATAGCTGGTAAAATTATATATTATAATAAAATAATCGGATTTTGTTTTGAATTAGGAATCCAATTTTCAATTTAAATTTGTGTCAAATCTTTAACAAAAAAATAGAATAAATATTTTAAAACCATAAAATATAGTTTATTTTCTTAACCAAATCAATTCATATTTGATTTTTTCTTTAAACTATTAAAATTGATATTGTTATGATAGTTAGTATCTTTTTTAAAATAGTTGAGTTATTTTTGGAATTCGTTGTATGTATATGTTGTTTTTAATTGTCAAGATGGTATTGTGGATAAGATAATTGAAAAACCTGAATTATAGTGTGTATATATATGTAATTATTAACTTAAGCCAATTTCCTTGTAAATTTAGTTTTATTATTATTATGACTGTCTAGTGGTTCTCATCCGCTTTTTCCTCTTCCAAATTCCAAATTTTCCCTGAAAAAAATGAATTTTCCAAGTTTAAAAAACATGTATAGCCAAAAAAATAATAATAAGAACAAGAAAACCAAGAAGAAGAAGAAGAAGAAGAAGAAAATCAATTTTGTATATCCACTTATTAACTATGTATTATTTAATTTTTTTTAATCATGTATTCAGCTTTTTATTTACTTTAAATTGCATTTGGAGCTATCATCATATGTGGATTACTTACTATGATTTGTAAATTTATTTGTGTGTATCATTTATAATAAAACTTTTAACTAATTTCTAACAAAGGATAAAATTATTTTTAGTGGTTCAAAACAAAGTTGCATGAAAAAAAAAATTAATTAATTATTAATAAACTTTCGGAGAAATAAAAAGCTTGCTCTGATGGTAAGCCCAAATTGGTATTGGGCTAATAGATGGGCCTGTTTAAGGAATCTTCCAAAGCATATTCAAAGTCGACGTGGACCCTTTTGACGAAGAAAAGTGGATATGAATATTTTATTTATGTAATTTTCAAGAAAATTTGCTATTTGCTAAGGATTTCCATTTATAGTAAGTAACTGTTAATAGTATGTTTGTATATGGTAAAATCAGTAGAAATTTAATTTCGTTTGAAAGTAATAATTTTTTGTTATTTTGATATTTATTATGAAATGAAAAAATATGAATGGATAAATTAAATTTTTATTAAGCAATATATAAAAAAATTTGTTATCATTTGAAAATTTTTTTAAAAAATAATTTTAAATTTTTTTAAAATATATATTTATTTTAAATTTATTATATAAAATTAAATTTAATTACTTATAAGGTTTTTTATTACTTATCAAATGTAACAGGAAAAAAATTAATTCATAAAAATTAAATATCCAAAATCATATCCATCCATCTTAAGTAAGATAATATTTAGTTGAATTTGATTCAAAAGGATGGGATTGAAACGTATTGGACCAAAATCGCGTACCACATTCAAAATTTGGACCCGGACCCATCTTTATTCAAATGCTGGGTTGTCTTGACAGCTATTCAAAGCTCGTCAGAGAAGAAACATCCAGAAAGTTTTACAGCCGCTTAGGGAGACACACATGGAAACCAACAAGAAGTCCCAAAAGCCCATAAACACATCCAAAATCCATCAGAAAAACCACAAAAAAAAAAAAAAGGAAGAAGACGAAGAGAGGAAGGAGATTGAAGAAGAAAAATAAATATCAGAAGAATAAAGAAGATCTTAGAATATTAAGGCAGAAAAAGATGCTCAAATTCCTGCATATTCTTGGTATCTTTCTCTTTCATTTGTTTTTTTTGTTGTTTTGTTTTGTTTCAGATAAATGTTGCCCATCAAAACCCAAAATGTTTACACGTATTGTGCCCGATAAGATCCTCTTTTGCACACGGTGTTGTGGGACCCACATACAGTCCCATAGAGTGCCACGTTTACAATTTTGCCATGTGGCAGGACCATAATTTTCTGCCACTCGTGTCCAATATCTAGAGCTAATCCGATTATTTTTTAACCTTTTGAATGGTTTAGAATTAGTGAGAATCATCTAATCCATTTCCTAAGGGGATAAAGGACGCGGTTTGGAATAAAATACATTTTTTGGATTTTGAAGCTAGCTGTTTTTGGCCGAGTGCTTTACCAAGAAGTGTCACATTGTCACTTTTTCTACATGACAAAAGCACAAGCTGCCTGGAAACTTCAAGCAGCAGATAGAGGATTTATCACCAAATTGAGGGGATTTGTGGGGAAATTGGACACTTAGCAGCACAAAGACACAAAAAGGCTCCTGTTATACTTGGCTCTCCTATCTTGGTCAAGCACCATGCATAGATCCGATAAAACAAAATATTGTTTTTCAAAATTAGCATTAGCTATAACATTTAAAGAAATTCAAAATTAGATGCATTGTTTTTTCAAAAGCATATCCCCAACATAGAGTGAAAATCACAAGTGAGAATATGTTAATATAGGAATTGATAAAAATGTATCTCAATTAATGAATTAAATTAAAAAATTTTGTTGAAAAGTTATAATTATTATCAATTATCACATCAATAGATATTTAATTTAAAATAAAAACTAAAATCCTAGATTATTAAAAAAAATTTAATGTGTATATATGTATATTCAATCTGATATTAAATTAATCTTATCCTTTTAGACTAAATACCATTATAGTATTTTCATTTGTTTAATTGGATGAAAACTATTTCCCAAAAGCTAATTTAAAGGGGTAATCTAGTAGACTCCAAATTAAAATTATTAGATTAATTTGATAAGAGATCAACTTCTTCCGGTGGCTACAATATCATCATTGTTTGTAAATATTGTTAAATATTGAATTTAATAAAATCAAGTAAGGTTGATTTACTAATTAACCTCTCACATCTACAATATGAAATTATAGGTTCAAGACTCCATTTTTAAAAAATAGGAATTATTATAATCCGATTAAAAAAATAAAGTTCGGGTCAACAAACCTCATCCTCCAATTCATTGTATGTACAAAATGTATATGAATATGGTATTATCAATAAAGCATGAAGCAGGTGTCAAATATGAAAAGTGATGTATCCTTTACACTTAGCGCATATGACATGTATGATTTGCAATTTGATTTAAATATTTTATAAGTTTAGTGTATGCAAATTCTTTTTCGCAACTATGTAGTGTATGCAGATTGGTTTAAAGATTCAGAGACCCAAATTGAAAGCAAAAGTAGTCCTAACGACATACATGTGTGTGGTGGATTAAGACCAATAAAATTTCAGCCCAAATTGGTGGGCTGGTATCATCAATCATGCATTTGAATAGCAAAATGGGTTCATGAGATATATCTCAATATAAATGGATTTCATGCGAACCGAAAAAGCATTCGCATTGGGTTTATATTTCAAAAGTTTGAATTAAAAAAATAAAAATAAAAATAAAAATAAGAACAAAAAACAGTGCAAGACTCATGACGTTTTCCATATGGATTTAGAAATATTTTTCCCACCACAGAAAACAGGTCGACAACTTTATTTTCTGAATGGAAACAAAAAGTGACGTCCTTCTCATGGAAAGAAAATTTCACCACTAGTTTTGAGTATTTAGCTTTGATCATGAAAAACTTAATGGTATTAGCTACAAAGTTATTTGTTTAACCCAAAAAAAGTCACATCCACATATTTTTTAAATGATTTAGTGGAAGAAAACTTTTGCTTTAAGCAAAATAAAAAAAATAAAAAAAATAATTATAGTGGCAACTTTTCTATTTTTATTTTTCAAAATAGTTGCCGAGGTTTAAACACCAACAATGATAAAAATAAAAAAAAGGTTATAATGAAGTTTGAAATTTGAAATATACACGAGGGAAAGATGAAAAAAATTGTATATATAAGTAGTTTCTCGTTTTTTTTAATAGAAAATTATTAAAATTGTACATAACACAAAAAACAATAAAAGGTCTACTTGCTTTTTTTTCCCCCCTTCTCTTTAATGAGATCTAAATAATCAAACACAGAAAAAATTTATTCAATTATATTTCTTCTTGGAATATATTTGAACAAAAAGAGGGAAAAAAAAAAAAAAAAAAAAGAGAAAAAAAACCTGGACCTTGAAATTTCAGAGATCACAGATGCCCAGATGTGATAACCTCTCCAATTTGATGGGCATCTCAGTGGGGTCAAATATCCCTATATATGTCCAGAGTCAGTGGTGGCCCACACGGTCCCCAATCAAGACCATCAATACACTCCAAAATCCACGATCAAAAAATTGATCAATTACTCGTCCATCACTTACCCATCGTGGCATCAATCACCGTCCTACTTCACTCATAACCCTCCACGTGTCCTCCTAATCCTCCCCCAAATCTTACCCTTTTGCTTACACTTTTCCTTCCCGTGGAAGTCAAAGCGGAGCAGCCGTAGAAATTAAAAAGACGCACCTCTTAAAATAATAAAAAAATAAATACTCATTTTATACAATTTTCATGTCTTAATTCTTAAGCCTAAAGGTACGGAAAAGCACCACTCTCTCTCATCCACGTGTCAATATCCCATTCGCTCAGCATGTTCACATGGCTTAAATTTTACAGCTTCGATTTTCGGAACCGTGTTGGGATATCTCTTGAACCTTCACGGGTAGGGACATCCAACCGTCCATCTTCACGTGCGATTGAGAAATCTCAGCCGTAGGCGTCTCAGGAGCCTACCGTATTGACACGTAATGTTACGGACACGTGGCGAAAAGTTAACGGTTCAAAAAAGATTATTTTAATCTTATCCGATCTATTTTCTCCCTATAAATTGTAGAGCTGCGTGGTCCTCTCGATATCCACGTTTCAAGTCAAAAATCCAAACCAGAAGAAAAAGAAAAGAGATTTTAAACTGAGGGTTCGAAAACGAAACCCGGATATACAAGGAAAAAAAAAAATTTAAAATTTTCTCTCATTTTCTTTCGTTTTCTCGCACTTTCTTTTTGATTTTCTTTTTTGAAAAAAGGGAATGGCTTTGAGCATGACGCACCAGATAGGTACACTCGCAGGAACTCCCGTGGTTACATCGGAGAACGGTACATCGGTTGAAACAACGGCGACGGTGAGTGCATCGGCGGTGTGGAAGTCTCCGGCGGCGAATCTCAGATGCAGGGTAAAGAGCTCAGAAATTGGTGAAAGAGTTCCATCGGTATCGCCGCCGTTGAGTCCGTGCAGGTCGCCGGTGCTCTCACCGGTGCTCTCAGCAATCCGATCGGATCTGTCCGTAGCTTGTCAAGCTTTCGCGACGGAGATGGAAGCTCCAGCGGCGGATATTCCTGTGAGGGAGTATAAGGAATGGAGGGCGCAGGATAAGGGGATGGGTGTGCCGGTTTACGTGATGATGCCGTTGGATAGCGTGACGATGAACCACACGGTGAATCGGAGGAAGGCGATGAACGCGAGCCTTCAGGCGCTGAAGAGTGCGGGCGTGGAAGGGATCATGATGGACGTGTGGTGGGGTCTGGTTGAGAAGGACACGCCCGGCGCGTACAACTGGGGAGGTTATAGCGAGCTCCTTGAAATGGCCAAGAAGCACGGGCTCAAAGTTCAGGCAGTCATGTCCTTCCATCAGTGTGGCGGGAACGTAGGCGACTCTTGCACGTGCGTAATCTATAGTCTTTAATTTTTTGTCGTTGGATTTTGTTTGGTGGCTAAGAAAGATTATTCCGAGAAAATAGCAGACTTTTAAATTTGTTTTATTTATTTTTATTTGGGTAATTTTTTTTTTTTTAAATTTTTTTTTTTGTATTTTGTGTTATTGCAGAATTCCTCTACCGAAGTGGGTTGTGGAAGAGATTGACAGAGACCGAGACCTTGCATACACTGATCAATGGGGAAGGAGGAATTACGAATATGTGTCCCTTGGCTGCGATACCATCCCAGTTCTTAAAGGCCGTACACCTGTGCAGTGTTATTCTGACTTCATGCGTGCTTTCAGAGACAACTTCAAACACCTCCTTGGTGACACAATTGTGGTAATTACAATGCATCCTTTTTAAGCCTCTGATACATTCGGGTGCTTTTAATTGCTTTAGGGTCAATTTTGTGACTTTGCTCATTTGGGTGTACAATGCAATTTGTGTTTGGTTTTGCTATTTAAGACAACTTTAATGCTCATCGAATACAATTTATAGAAAGATAATGATGATGAATGTTTAGTTTTATTTTTCAGATTAGAGGATGCTGTTAATGTTATATGGGCTAAGATTGTTAGCTGACCTGTAGTGACTTTGGTTTGTTCAGGAAATTCAAGTTGGAATGGGTCCAGCAGGCGAGCTTCGTTACCCTTCATACCCAGAGCAACATGGTACTTGGAGATTCCCAGGAATTGGTGCCTTCCAGTGTTTTGACAAGGTACTTAGAATCCTATCATTTTCACGATCTTTTTCAATCCTCAATCTCGCAATGATTTGACTGTCGATTTTATCATGATGCAGTATATGCTAAGTAGCTTAAAAGCGGCCGCTGAAGCTTCTGGTAAGCCAAAATGGGGAAGCACAGGCCCTACAGATGCCGGTCACTACAATAACTGGCCTGAAGACACCCCATTTTTCAGAAAAGAAGGTGGAGGCTGGAGTAGTGAATATGGTGAATTTTTCCTTTCCTGGTACTCCCAAATGCTCCTTGACCACGGCGAGAGAATACTCACGTCGGCCAATTCAGTATTTGAGAATACTGGGGTGAAGATCTCGGTAAAGATTGCCGGCATCCACTGGCATTATGGGACAAGATCCCATGCCCCAGAGCTCACAGCAGGTTACTACAACACTCGTTTCCGAGATGGTTACCTTCCAATTGCCCAGATGCTAGCACGCCACGGTGCCATATTCAACTTCACTTGCATTGAGATGCGTGATCATGAACAGCCTCAAGATGCTCAATGTGCACCTGAGAAACTGGTCAGGCAAGTGGCTTTGGCTACCCAGAAAGCCCAGGTCCCTCTTGCAGGTGAAAATGCATTGCCCCGATACGACGATTATGCACACGAGCAGATCCTGCGATCAGCATCGATGAATATCGATGGCAGCTCAGAGAATCAGGAAATGTGTGCATTCACATACTTGAGGATGAATCCACATCTGTTCGAGCCAGAAAACTGGAGGCGTTTCGTGGCATTCGTGAAGAAGATGAATGAAGGGAAAAGTGCCCGTAAATGTTGGGAGCAGATGGAGAGGGAAGCCGAACAGTTTGTGCATGTTACTCGGCCTCTTGTTCAGGAGGCTCTTATGCACTGAGAATACAGAATTTGGGGCTTTGATTCAATGATTTGGAAATTAGAAACAAAGCATTTGTGTACTAGGCCTTAGAAAATGGGGTCATATAATGGCAATTATTGTGTTTCATTCCTTGGTTCATGGCCATAGCTCTTTTTCTTATGCTATGGTATGTAGTTTGGGATCTGGGATCTGTAATTTTGATACTAGGGAATTTTTTTTTTCTTCCTTTTGTTCCCTCTCTAAGCAGGGTAGTAAACTATGATCATATAATTTTATGTATACACTTTTGAATTTACATATGTTTGTTGTACAATGCTGTGAAAGTAATACATAATTTCTATTCCACTTTATGTAAAAGTTCCTCTGCCTGTTACTAGAATTGTCCATATGTTATGAATTGTGTGGATTGATTTATAATTTTTGTATTTTCATCCGTGTGTTTAGTTATTCGGAAACTTAAACTTGGGTACTTGGTATATCTGAGCTTTTGTTTGTTTGATTTGATATTTTTACCTTCTTGTGTGTGCCGCAATACTTAAAAAGACATTTTTTTTTGGTTTAGTAGAAAGATCTAGAGAGATCTCAAATTCTTTGGAGTGTATTCGGTGACAATTTTCAACCACATTATACGTGTCCAAATTGAAACCATATTATAGATGAAATGCCATTCCAATCAAAATTTTCTTTCTTTAAATTGAAACCATATTATAGATGAAATGCCATTCCAATCAAAATTTTCTTTCTTTGTTGGGTCCGAACCATCTCACTCAAATAATGAAATTATTACAGTCTAATCCTAAATAAAATATCAGTCCTGTCAATATTTTAACACAGTATCAATATCTTAATCAATATGTAAATATAATCAATAAAACTCGCCCTCTCAAAACCTTGGAGGTACAATAATCACGTTAGTAGTCACGTGCATTGAAGCAATGCGGAGAGGAGTCGGTCGGCAACCTAGCAGGGAATCACATGCAGGCACAAAATTTCATGGCCCAAAATACAACGCGATCATATTTATTTGATCATAGAAAATTTGAGGTGGATATATGATATATAATGGTCAACAATATTAATAAAATTCCAATCTTTAAAGAAGCACTTTTGGAGTTCAGTTAGATTTATCAACATGCTCTGACAAAACCATGATACATGGATCCACTCTTTAAAACAAAACAATAATGACATTAAAGAAAAACTCATTATTTTATGCACAATTAGCATGCAATCGTTAATATTGAGGAAATTTTATAAATAAGTCCTAAAGCCAATTCTAAATTTGCAATGTAAACTTCGCCTTATTTGGCTCTTTTTTTTGTTGCTTTGGATTATACAAAATGGTCAATTTTCTTGCATTCAAAATTTATCAACAAATAAAAATATGTTGCCCCAATTTTTCAAAATTTGGTTTAACATCAAGAATTGTCTAGTGGCAAAATCTCCCTATTGTTTTAGATAGAATCTGAATTTAAATCCCATTTCCAAGATTAGAAGAAAAATTTTCCATTATCCAAAATAAGTCACCCCAGTTGCCCAATTCAACAGCAGAAATAAACGCGCTAGACAGAACTGATTCAAATATGACGTGCTACAGCCCCATCAAAATCCTATCCTCCACGTGTGCACTCCTTTATGGTTTCCATAACTAGTATAAAAGTACACCTCACAAAGAGTAGTGAAAATCAACTTTGACATCAATTTTGTTTTTTGAAAAAATTCATTGTAACTTTCTAGATAAAATTTATAAGATGTCTAACGTTCAGCAAAACTTCAATGCAGGCCAATCCCATGGGCAGGCTAAGGTTTGAAATATTATTTTTTCCAATTTTTATATAATTATAATTAACCTTATAATTTTGTGAAATTAATAATTAATTAGAGATTGATATTACTTTGAGGGGGATTTTTTTTGCAGGCTAAGACGGAAGACTGGATCGGATCCACTAAGGATTCAGCTCAATCAGCCCAGCAGTCTGCTCAAGAAACCAAACAAGAAGCTGCAGGAATCCTCCAACAGGTAATTATTATACATATATATATTTTTTAAATGGGTATATTCTACTTAATTAGCATTTTAAATATCATACTAATTAATTCTTATAAAAATTTATGGGTTTTTTAGTTTCATTAGTACATATTCTTCTATATGATATCTCTTCCAAGAGAATCTATATCATTATTGGGTTTGTTTCCTGATAATTAGTATTGAAAATGCATCACCAAACCACTAATATGTAAACTATGTTGACTCAAAATGGTTTTGTTTCTAACATAAACATTTGATTAAAAACCAATGAGAATTTAAAAACCCACTTAAGAGTATACTAACATTGTTTCATGATTAGTTTTAATGCAATATGGCTTTTTTTTTCCCCCCTTGTGTTTTTTCAATCCATGCTGCAGACAGGAGAGCAAGTGAAGAACATGGCTCAGGGTGCTGTGGATACTGTGAAGAACACACTTGGAATGGGTGATCAGAGAAACTGATAAAAGCAGAAATTACCAAATTGCTTTTCATATAATAAGAAAAACTGCCTCTTTTTGTTAGGATTTGGGATGTCCTTATCCTTAGGAAGCATAAGCAAATTTATTTGTCAGCTTGATGATTAATTTCCCTTTAATTGGGAAGTCTCAGTTGTAATAAGCCTGTTGCTATCTTGTCGTTTACTTTATATAGCAGATGTCATAAAGTTCCTTCTTTTTTTTTTTGTTTTTGTTTTTTGTGATTGATTGTAAACAGTGCCTCTATATAAAATTCAAACAATTTCTTTATTGTTCATAAAAAATAATTAATAATTTCATTTCAAGTGTTTTTTTTTTTAATTTCTATACAAATAAAAATAGTTTTTTGTTTCTTTTTTAACTTCTATATGTATTAAAGTAAAAATTGAAATGATTTTGTTTTTAATCAACTAGAAAAAGTCATTTACTTCAATCATACATAATTGTATTTTTTTTTTATAAAATATAAATGATTTATCAATCATGTATATATTAAAAAATTAAAATTACAAATTAATAATATTTATTTCATTAAAAAGATGAATTTATTCTAATTATATAAGAAAATATCATTTAAATAAATATAAGAATTAAACAGTTTCGAGATTAGTGTTGCAAACCACTTGGCACCACTGGTTTCTCTGAGAGCTTATCCACTTACGCGTATGCTTATCGATAAGCCAAACCTCTCCGACTTCACAAAATTCAACTCTAACTTCTCCGAAAAACTACACATCCGCCACTCCCATTATTATTATTATTATTTTTCACCTTCTGTTTCCACACTCAACTCATCCACGGTTTCTCTGCAAGCCAATCACCATCCCCAATTTCTCACTCCCACCTAAAACTTTTATTCTCAGAAAATTACAATCTCTCTCACACGTCTTAATGGATCTCTGATAAATATCTTCTTTTTCACCCTCTAATTCCTTTTTGTCTATACACAAAGTTGATTGCCATTTTATTACCTCATCTTTGCATTGCTCAAGTTTGGAATTCTTATGATGTAGACGGTATGTAATATCTATGGTGATTCATCAATATTGGTTTGACCGTTTTTTATAATATTTATGGTGATTCATCAATATTGCAAGTTTGTACGCGGATCGTCTATACCGGTGAATTCCTCTTTTTGTTTTATATATATATATATACACAAACTAAATTTTTTTTTTTTACACAATTAATTTTTTTTAATGCAAAAACAACAATGTAAAGTTTCATAAAAATGGGCTGGACATTTTTATTTTTTGCTAAAAAAGAATGGGCCGGAAATCGGAACTTACAATTTAGAGAATGATTTAAAAGGTTCAGTCTAGGAGTTGGAACTTTGTCATATTTGCTATATGGCAAACAACGATCATAAGGAGGAGTACTTGTCCTTTCTAAATATGTCCAAAAATCATCACCGTATCTTAGATATGATATTTCTTCGCCACCATGTCACAAAATTGTGGTTACGAGGACCTCAAACGAGCCCAGAGAAGGATCTCTAGACAATATAATAGTATCTTCAAACATACGTCTCTTGAATCTGGGAAGACTAATGATGGTGCCCAAAAGCGGATTTACGATTTCAAATTCAAAATAGGTCACTGTAAAAAACAACCAACCATGAGAAGAACCACAGCAGTAGGAAACTTGGGGTACACGTAACTGGAAGTTGAAGATTTCACCAGTGATGAAATTGCGAAAATAGAGTGTTCTTTCGCCTTCTTTGTTTGTAAGTATCCATGGAAGTTGGTGGTTGATTAGCCGTGCACGCTTTTCTCTGTGATACGAAGCTATGGAATTCCATGATTTGCACACGGCACTGAATCTTATAAAATCAGAATTATAAACCAACCTCTCTAATACTGAATTTAATAGATCATCAGTAAGACATGCCCAGTTTGAGAAATCTGGGGAGGTAAAATAGCATACCTTTTTCCCCATTAGAAACCGGACTGTTATACTAGTTACGGCCGAAAAGAAAGACCACATATTTCAATCATATATATTAGGTTTACAAGAAGATAGCTTGACGCCCTAGGGATTATTGTACTTTTGGGCGATATGGGACTAATAAGTAGGCGTTATAGCATTCACCAAAAAAACAAAAAAACAAAAAAAAGTAGGCGTTATAAGTTTAATTTCACGTAAATATATTGCTTATAGAATAATTTTGGTAAGGATTGTATATACAATAAGGATATATATATATACCAAAAAGGGTATTGCAACAAATACCAAATTTTGTAAGCAAAGTTTTGGTATTCAATAATGTGTTAGTTTGTTAATGATTATTAAATTAATAATGCTCTGTAATCATGGAAAACAAAATCAATAAAAAAACAATGTCAAATCACTAGATACCAAAATTTTGGTTAAAAAATGTGGTTACTTTAAATTCTCATACCAAGAAAATAATAATAATTTATTAATCAATTTAATTAAAATTTTGTAAAAATTATCAAAATAATGTGTTCAAGTAAGGTTAGCTTAGTTGGCATTGTCTCTTGCACCCAGATGCATGAGGTCCTCGGCTAAAATACATAGAAGAGAAATATATAGATATATATATATATATATAAATTGTTTGATTTAAATAAAAAACAAGGATAAAAATTCGGCCAAAAAATATAAACAAAGTGTTTATAAATTTACTATGTATGTATATATAACATTATAGATTAAAAAATAAGGAACTAAAAATATAGATATTAAATATATAATAAAATCAATTACTTTAATATGCATGATAACAATATAATTATTAGTAAGATAATAATGGTTTAACATATTAAACAATAAAAATAATAAACAAATAAAAGAACAAAAGAATAAAATGAAAAAAATATATTATTATGCATATTTTTATGTCATCATAAAAGAGAAAAAAATAGTTGAAAAATATTTATTTTTCAATAATATGTGTTTTTTTTTTTCACTTGTTTAATATGGAAATACATTTAATACATGCTTTAAACTTTTCCATTGAAAAAAAATGAGTTTTTTTTTTCTCCTTACATTAAATACATGCTTTAAACTTTTCCATTAAAAAAAAAAGAGGTTTTTTTTCTTTCTTACATTTGAAATTAATTTGGAAAATGAAAGTTTTTTTTTTAAAAAAAATGCATATATACGTCCATTATTCGTATGTTATTCACAAATTCAGTAACTAGGTCTCAAATTAATGTCTATAAATTATCAAGAAAAAAAAAACTAATATCTATAAATAATCATCAGTTTTAATATTTAACAATTGTGAACGATCAGAAAAAATTCAACCTTTAACAATAATAATACTTTTTATCATTATTTATTTATCTATAACCTATAAATATATACTAGCTAGAAAAATTAAGTAGAAAAGATGCCGAACCTATATACGAGAAAAGTGTTAGAAAAAATATATATAAAAGAAATGATGACCCATTTGTGTTAATGAAAAAAATTTATATATATATATATATATAATATTCACCTCCTAATAGTTTAATTTTTTTAAAGAGTGGCAATTCAACTATCATTCATTGGCTTCACCAAAAGAAAAGTTAAAACACAAAGAGTAATAAAAATTTTGCATACTAAGCTATAAAGCAATTTTAAAGTATATACAAAAATACAAATAGTTCTTCTATACAGGATTAAAGTTTAGAAACATCCATTAGCAATGTTTTAATGTTTACGGTGTTTAGAAGCCTTCTCCCTGTATAAAATTAAATAATAATTAATTAAGACATTTTACGAACTTATAGATGGCACAACCCAACATTGTTCAAAAAATTTCCCCAAAAATTGGTCCTCTCCTACAATTCGTTCCTCCCACTGGATTTCTTCAATTCCATAAGTTGATAAATTCGTTTCATCCTTCTAGGATTTTAGTATTTTAATAGACCTATGTAAAATCTAAACGTATCTTTAAATCTCAACTTTTGAAGAAATAAAATCCATTAAGATGTCATGATGATTAGAAACTCATATATTATAGTACTTAGTTTCAATCCCTCACCCCATAGATCAAATATGTATATATATTTTAAAAAATAGGCATGAGAACATGTTAAAAAATATTGTATGTGATATAAGTTTCAAATTGTATATACTTCTTTTCTTCAAAAATAAAAATAAAAAACTGTATATAATTCTTAATTTACAGATATTTATCATCAATTTAATTACAATTTTGAATCAATTATCCAAATATTGTATAAATAGGTATAATATCTTAGGCAATATGTAGAGGAAACTTCAATCTTAACCATTAGCATTGAGGTCAATCACGACAACCACACCACCTCTATTATATATAGGAAATTCCATGAGGCGAGAGTGCATGGTCAACCTTCGGCTTGCAGCAAACACAACCCTCCATTCTTTTTTTCCAATAATTGATAATTAATATTGCTATTATAAATTACAGAGCATTCAAGCTTAATGATTTCAAGTTAAGTAAGGTTAATTAAATTGATAAATTATTCACACTTACAACTGAAAAATCATAGCTTCAAAATACTGGTTAAGAAAGATTATGGTAAATGATTTGCAAAAAAAAAAATTAATGATCTCATATGTAATCCTCTTCCCAATTTATCAATACATATGTATATATATACACACACACTAAAAGTTACTGGGATCTTTTTATCCAAGAAAAATAATAATAATAATTAATTTTGGACAGGCCAAATTGGATATTTGATGATGTCGAGTGCCTGCACTCTAATTTTTCCTATCTTCTTATTTTCTTTTTAATACCTTCTATTTTGAACATATTATTTTTATTTTCTTGGATTCTCTTTTTAACAAGTGTCCTTTCGTAGTCTAGAAACCGTCTTTTATGTTTTCTTTTTAATAAGTAAAAAGATATATTAAAACGTTTTGTTGCCACTTTAAACAACACATCCAACACATCAAACTTTTATTATATATTACAAGCTATTGTGATTATTTCTAAATATTTTATATATGCATCCTTTGTGATCATATGCTCTCTCTCTCTCTCTCTCTCTCTCTCTCTCTCTCTCTCTTTTTTTTTTTTTTTTTCTTCCTTCTATTAAATTGTCTCCATATAAACACAAAAAATACGTTCCAAAATTTTAAAAATGATGGAATGTTGACTTACATAGCGAAATAACATGGAGAAGACCCGAAGATAATATGATCAAGGTAAATTTTGATGGGACTTAATTATGTCAAGAATTCAAGTATAACGGACATGGCATTGTGGCTCAAAATTCATGGGGAGTCGTATTACAATGTATGCATGTTGTAATTCCATGTGACTCTAAGTCTTAGGGCAGAGTGTTTAGCTCTTCTTTATGCTTGTATTTGGGTAGCGGAAATGAGTTGCAAATGTGATCTTAGTCAAGAGATTTGAATGAACTTATTAGCGGAATTACTAGTTCGACAACAAATAAATACACAATGGACCCTATCCACATTAAATTTTGTGTCACGAGAAGCTAATAAAGCTTCAGATTGGGTAGTAAGAGAGGCTAGAAAATAAGAGACTATACCTAGGTGGGACAATAATTTGCCAAATGACTTTGTAGCATGTAGCTACCATAATTCTAGATTTAATAGGTTGGACCACAGCTTAACACTTCATTCAATATTATATTGATGACCAAAAAAATAAAAAATGGTGACATTAAAATAAATAATTGAGTAAAGTCTACAACTCATGGAATAATGGTCACACCTCATATCCTAACTGTCCTTGATTCCTATGTTCTATTCGATCTATGAGATCATCATGTACAATTTCATACATTTGGAATGCTTTATAATATGAAAATTGGTAATAAATATATATAAATGCATATAGAGTAGAAAGAGTAAGGTAAATAGAGGCTGGAGAAGGGACAAGGGCATGTGTCCGATACAGAAAATATTCATGCGAGTAATGGAAGTTTCGATGCTACTGATACTTATAGTCAAAAGTTTCTTACAATTTTATTTTATTGTTTTGGCTAAAACTGTCCGAAATTGTTTTTGTTGTATTTGTAAGATTGTGTGCAATTTCACATAGTCACATGCATTATATATATATATATATACACGTATATATAAATTTGTATCATATCTTTCAACAAAGTTCCGACCTTGACACTGATGTTTATGTGGGATCTAGTCACGGGACCAACAGTATCAACTATGCCATCACTTTATAAACCTTGCATTATTATTATTATGGAACATCCTCTATGTTTTATTGCTTTTGAAAATGTGTCCCTGCATTTTCAGAAATTAGACAAAAATTGTCTTATATTTTATTTTATTATAATTTTACCTTTTTTTAACTCTTTTTTGTACTTTTTATCTTCTTTATTTTTTCTGCTGAAATGTCACGTTTTTGTAATTTATATTTGTACACTTTCATACAATATATATTGATCAAAGGAAATAATATATATGTATATATATATATATATATGAAAGTTTCAAAAACTTGTCTACAAAAGAAATCACATTGCAACAAAAATGAAAATATAACAAGTGTTAGGAATAAGTTTATGCAAAACTAATAAAACAAGAGTGCTATTTAACATGTTTTTGTTAATATAGTGCCCAAATTACATATTATATAATATATGGTTCATTATCAATTATATTGCAAAAGATAAATAATTGTCAATACTAAAAGGTAGGATGCATTACATATGATAAAATAAAATAAAAAAATTTTAAAAAAAGTATGATACGTTACATCAGACATATCTTGAGGGCTGTGAGCCCTTTACCCCATTCTTATCCCACTAAAAAAGAAAATATATATAAAAAAGAAAAAAGAAAAAAAAAAGTGCTGGTACATCTTGTGGAACATCCTTGGCTTGACGGTTAGATTACATGATAATGTTGCTATATTTTAGCCAAGAGTTTATATATATGTATACGGAAATTTTATGGTGAACACGGTCCGCATGAGCACTGCAGTATTAGTGACGGTTTTTCATAGTATTAACGACGGTTTTTTAGAAAATCGTCACCAATACTATAAAAAACTGTCATCAATACTGTGGTCCGCATGAAGACCGTCCGCACCATAAACGGACTGTATATGTATATATATATAAAGACTCTAATCAAATTAGAATATTTTAATTTTATAAAGTTAAAATACATATAAATTAATCTGTATAAATTAATTATTTTCATTTTAATATAACTTTGTTACACTATATTGAAAATTTATAAAATTATAATTTTCTAACTGAATAATTATTGGTTATTACCAATTAGCTTATTCCAAGAAGACATACATTTTAATTGGTTACACTGATTGTGGAGTTAATATTTTTTCTGAAGTTATATATAAAAGATATATATATATAGTAATGGTTAAAAATTGTGAACTCCGAACCTTTGTCGAAGTAATTAGTGACTATTCTTGCATCACATTTTGAAGGAGTAAATGATTAAGATAGTACCAGTAAAACAGATGGATATTCTTTTTATATGGTTCAAATCAGTGTATCCCCTTTAATACCTTTTACAGAAAAAAAAAAAAAATTGCATACGGAAATCAAATTTATAGTCTTTTTAATTAGTACTTTTTTTTTAATACTTTTACTTTTTAATTAGTATCTTTTTTTATCATTATAATAATTTAGTTCTATATCAATATTTTAAATTTATAATTTTTTAATTTATAAGTAATTTATCAACTATCTCAATTTTACTTGAATATAATTAATTAATACTTTTGGTTATGGGAGAGTGTATTAATTGGTTTAAAAAAGAATAGTCTTATAATGAGAGAATGATGCTTCGTTTGTTTTTGTGTTTATAAAAAGCTCCACTGAATACTTTTATGGCGCACGTCTCTTTGCATATCAATTTTATGCACCACCATTATGATGCCTTTGAATAGTTTAATAAGATTTGAAATTCAAATTAAAGTTGGCTTCTATTTAGACTTGATAGAAATGTATGTTCCCAAAAAATTAAAAATTTGCAATCATGATTCAGGAGAAAGTAAGTTTAATTTTGTTCCCATTAGAAGTACATTCTGAGATTCATGTTCTCCAGAAAGCTAAGGTAATAAGTAGCAGAGTGAAGATCTCTGTCTATCTGATAATGGTCCAAATACATAATGACTGGATCAATTCTTTTTGTCAATTTGTTTTCATCTCAAAGGTAGAAATTGTAAAGTAGAAGTTTTTTTTTTTTTAATTATTATTATTTTTAAACAAGGGTTGTAAATTTAATAATTAATTATCATAGAATTTTACCACTAAATTGGAGTGTCCCTAGAGAGAGAAAGTTATCTCTAGAGAGAGAAAGTTCACTCTCCTTTTTTTTTATTATTTTTTCTTTTAGCATGTGTATTTATAATTGATAAAACAAATACAGATAAACACAACAATTTATAAGAAACAAATCAAGGTTAAATTAAAATTTTTTCCTTCTCATCTTTAATGAGTTCCAGATACATGTATATACATTGTTTTAACATAATGACATGCATGCTATTATGAATTGATTTAGATGCAATTATTTTGTAATAATCATAGCTGGTAAAGAGTAAAGAATTGCTTTCTTTCTCAATCTCTTTCTCTCCGTTGCTCAACACATTAAAAAAGGATAAATTGTTTTCATTTATAAATAATTGTAGTTTTTGTTGCATTGAAGATGCAACTTTGATCATCATACATTTGCCAGTTTTCTATGCACTTGGTAACGTTTTGGGCTGATAATTCTTGAGTAGATCCTTGGTTTGAATCACTTTCTTGCTGGTCATGATTCTCAAGCTTTGCCTCAAAATATCAACCTCTCTTTCTTTGTTGTACAGTTCATTCTCCATTGAACCCAATTTAGATTCCAAGGCTTTGATTGTCTCCTCTTTGGCTTGTAGCTCTGCTTTAAGCTCCTCTGCAATATCTTCTTCCTCTTCTTTCCAATACAATCCATCTTCTACAAATTAAAAAGGACAAAAAAGAAAAAAAAAAAAAAAAAGGACAAATTATCCAATTTTCTACAATTCAACCCAATCTATCAAGATTGTAGATAACTTTCTGTTAGGAATAAAGGGTCTGGTCCCTATGCAAATTTAGAACAGAGTAGCTAGCCACTTTATTAATTTCTACATTTTTTTTTTTCAACAAATGTATTAAATATGCTTGAAATTCTACTAGACCAAAATGGGACTTGTATATCTGCAACACTTTTGGTTTGTAACAGGAACAAAACATGAATGAATGAAAGGAAAGAAAAAGAAAGTGAAAAACCATAAAAAAATAAATAAATAAATTGAAATCCCCATCTCCAACCAATTAAGTATTATATTTTTCCAGCCCAAACCCTGCTCTTACCTATATAAATAGAATTATTAAAAACCAAATTCCCAAAAACGAAATAAATAAAACTTTAGCTTATACACATTATTTGCAAATTGAGTGGTGTTCAAACAAGAACCTACTATACATTATGTGCAAAAAGATTTTTGCACCATTTTCACAAAATATATAGAGGAGGAGGTTGTGGTTATATTTTGAGCTACAATTACAAGTTCTTCATGGAAATGACATGCAGAAAAAGACGAAAAATTCACAAAACACAAATGATGATGAAGAAGAAGAAGAAGTAAAACAAAATGCCAAACACCCCCGACAGAGTTTTAACCAGAAAGATTTTAGCTTTTGCATTTGTTTCTGTGTCAAACACTGTGTTGTCGGTGGGTGGGTATGAGTGGGAGAGAATGTTTTGTGTGTGTTAGTGTGTGTAGGAGGGGAGAGAGAGAGAGAGAGAGAGAGAGATGCACCACGGTGAGTCCTCTGAATAAGGTCATCAAGCTCAACTTTAATGGCCAAATAGAGCTGCTTCCATTTCTCAACAGTTTCATCTCTTCTTGCTCTCTCCTCTCTCATTTGCTCAACCAAGAAGCTGTTCCCCAACAAACCCAATTCTTTCCCATTTCTCATCTTCTCTCCCTCCATTGATACAATCCCATCTTCCATTCCCTTAATTCTCTCCTCTTTCTCTTCCACCATCTTCTTCAGTATCTTAACCTCTTCCCTCAGCTTCTTCCTCTCTTGCTTCCACTCTGCTTCTTTGAAAGCAAAAACCATCATTTCTCTCTCATATACTACGCCTTCTTTCTCTCTTTCATACATAATCTCATTCATTTCCTCTTGGATAAACCTTATCTTTTCCTTCAACCCTTTAACATCTTTCTCAAACATGTTCTTCTTTCTGTTCTTGCTATGAATCCCACCCATTAAAATACTACCCTTCAAGCTTCTTCCTTTTTTGCTTCAAAATCTTGTCTTTTGGTTGATGGAAGATTGATGGGAATTCTTCTCGTAATTTGGGAAGTGGGAAATGCAAAGTCTGTGTGGATATGACATAAATTTAATGTAAAGGCTCCCCCACCTCCTTTTTTGAGTCCATTAAAGGCTATAATGTCCATTTTTATAAGGTAAAATCCATGACCACCAAGTGTTTGATTAATTTGATTAATTATCTATAGGACTCGTGAATATGACTGTTTTTTTCGTATGATTTTCTTTTGCATATTAGATTAGACATTCATGACCTGTTATGCTTATATAAATGGGGAACATGCTAAGTCACATGCAAAATTTCTATAGGAGCGTGGGGTTAGAAACTTAGAAATAACATCCCAATTATTGGCCAAAACGCCAGCTTCAAATGGGTCCTACACTTTTTTCTGCGGTGATAATATGACCTTACATTAGCTTTGTCTTGAAGCATCTCTCCACAGTGGACACTTAGATGGGGCTCTTTTGCGTATATTCCTTACGCATATGATTGCCTCCTAATCAGTGTTTTCATAAAACAGGCACTCTTTGCCATTCTTCTTCTTCCTCTTCCTCATTGTACTCGTTGTTTATGCAAACCTTCCTCTTCAGGCAAGCAAACCTTTACCCACAATAGGAATCATACTGGAAAAACCATTTTTCTCTTTCAAAATATTAAAATTTTCACTGCTTTTGGTTTGTGGGTATTAATCATTAATTAATAATTACTAAGAAATATCAGAATAATCAAATTTAAAAAATCAGAATAATCAAATTTACTCAGCATTTAATGCTAGAGGAAATGAAGGATTAGGATAAGGAAAAGGATAACCCATTCTGAGGTCTTTATCCTTTTTTTTACCGGTGGCATTATATGGTTACCAAACAAAATTTTCATGCAGAATATCATCTGTATTTTTACCCATTTGACATTAATCGCATAAGTACAAAATACATTTATGGTAGATGTATCTTTGGATTCCCTGATTGAAAAGGACTTGCAGTTATAATAGGTAGGGGAATGAAACTTCAGTAAGGCATGTTCATATAGAAATAAGTCCAATCTCTTTAAATTGGCCTTTGAAAATGCCAATTAATTACTTGAGCTTGCAAACAACTCTATTTTGCAATATATATTGTAGGTGAGGTAAATGCCAATAATCACCGCTTAAAAAGGACCATTTTTAGAAGAAGTGAGAAAGGGCATTTACAATGACAAAAGGAATGGAATTTTCCTCTTGTGTGTTTGGGTTTTTTTTTTTTTTTTTTTTTTTTCCCCCCTCTCTCTCCCCTCATTGCATTCTAGTATTTTGCCCATTGCTATACTTGTAAGCTTAATTGCCATTTCCTTCTTTGGTTTTTTTTTTTTTTTTTTTTTTTTTTTTTTTGGTTTGGTAAGATGGAATAAAGAGGGATGACAAAGCCGCAACAACCTTTCAATTTCTTGTTTGTTTGGATGTTGGCAACTAGACATTATTGCTCATCAAAGCCCGAGCTATTTTCTTACCCTTCCCTCCATGTTAAAAATAAACAAATAAATAAATGGATATAAATAAATACCTGCCTTTTGTCATGGGCCTTAAAATATCCCTTGAAGCCCACTCCAGAAAATAATTGCTTCAGAGTTATCTAGCAAGCCTATAGAACAGATTTGAGTCCAAATTTCATAACTTTATTTCTGTAGAAGGTGGGTGTTCAGGTTTTTGCTTTTATTATTATTATTTTGGTGTTTTTTTTGTGGGGCGAGGGGGGGTTTGTGGGAGGTGAGGAGGGGAGGAGAGGATGGGATTGGGGATTCCATAGAATGCAAATATACCCCTTTTAACTCCTTTTCAATTACCAATTACTTTCTGGAATTTAAATTTAAATTTTGTTTTCACCAGAAAAATGAGAAGAAGTTATGGAAGGAAAGGAGAGTCAATACCTATATGTAATTAACATGTGCTTCTAGCCTTTGGCAAAGCCAAATAAAGAAAACCTTCTTTTATTTAGTCAATGGGTATGTTTTGTTTAATTTGGCAGTAAAACTTTATTCACCTTTACATTAATGGAAGTTGCTTTAATCAATTATTTATTTCTTTATATAAATCATTCTGTCAATACTAGTATTACTTAGGTTCTGAACTTTTTACCTACTTAAACATAAAAAAAAACAAAAAATGATGAAAGTTAAAGGGAAAAGTAAAAGTTAAATGCATAATATACCAAATTGTGAAGCATATTAAATTTTACTGTTGGAGAAGCACATGTCCCTAACAAGCTTTGTGCTGACAATAATTTTATTAATCCAATATATCTATGACCCACATCCCAATAAATAGATACCAAATTAATAAATATTGTATCTCCATGCATAGAGTCGATAGAAAGAGAATTCAACTTTTGATCAAATTATTGAAAAATGTTCCGGCCAAACACTAAAATGTGTTATGAAAACAATTAATAATGAACTTGAATTAATTTAACATTTTTCTTAGTACCTAGTTAGGCTATCACTGGTCTAACAAAGAACTTGTGTTAGCAAACCAAAATATATAACTTATAGAGTTTTGCTATGGAAAAGCTTCTTATTTGAACATCAAATGATTATTGTGAGCTTCATTTGTCATTTAATCCAACAAAACTTGATTTATGTTTCATTTTTCATTAGCATTTTCTTTATTTTACTTTATTATTCTTTTTCAGCATGAAAATCAGCATTCAATATAAAAAAATACACCGATTAACTCATAAAGGCCAAATCTAAAATTTTTGATATCGAAGGTTGTTTCATATTGAATAAAAGATCAACAATATTATTAGAACAAAGATTAAGAAATATAGATGAAAAACATCAAAGAAATCATGTTTTTCTGGGGTTAAATAACAAGTGAAGCTCACAGTAAGCTTTTGAAGCTCAGAATAACAAGTCTTATATGGTAAAATTCTATACTTTGGTGGATTATAGTTTTGTTTTGTTCTTGGTAATTGATTATAGCATTGTTTGTATGCCTGTGTGTGTGTTTATTTTGTAGTTTAGTGAGAACCATACACACCATTTGGCCTTATTCCCCCAAAAGAAATATACTCAATGTATATATAATTATAAGCTACTCAATTAAAAAATAAATGTATATACATATATTAAAAATTGTATCTACATATAACTATGTGGTCAATATATTTACCAAAACTATGTGGTCAATTTTTAATGTACTTATATGAGGTGGAGAAAAATAGAAATAAATAATAAATGGGCCGGTTGAATTCAATAGCAAATCTGTTTAAAAAAAAATAAAATTTGTTTATTTATCTGAGACGAATATGTAATTGTTTATGCTGTATATAATTACCAAAACTATGTGGTCAATATACTTACCAAAACTATGTGGTCAATATTTAATGTACTTATATGAGGTGGAGAAAAATAGAGATAAATAATAAATGGGCCGGTTGAATTTAATAGCAAATCTGTTAAAAAAAATATATTTGTTTATTCATCTGTGACGAATATGTAATTGTTTATGCGATATTGATCTTATCCTACTTCCTATGATAAAGGTCAAATCAACAATTTAAAATGAATATATAATATAATGTTAAGTGAGAAAGTGAAATAAATCAATGTAGCCGACAAAAAGGACACACTTCTTTTGGTTATCATGAACGAATATTTTCTTTTTCTTTTCAACTTTTTTCTGAGTTGAAGAGTTATCGAAAAACTTTTTTGACTTGGAAGTAAGAAAGAGGATCACTCATCCTTCCTTTCTCAAAAAATTGAAGGTTGGGTATGCGACAAGTATTTCTTAGAGCAATAGAAGATGAATACCATTTCAAATAAAAAACCTAGAACTTTTTACATTCACTGCCATTGTTTGTACCTTTTCATTTAATAAGATACAACAATATCATTTTGGATCTTTTAACGTTGAAAAAAAAGAAGAAGTTATTTATCATAGTTTACGATAAGCAATTAAGAGCTGGTAAAATCCATATCTTGTTTAGTAATTTAAATGGCTAGTGAAAAAAGTTTATTTTTTCAAATTAAAATTTTAAAATAAAAAATCAAATAGATAATTAAATGTAAAGAATGAATAATAATTATATTATCAATGGTCTCATTTGTCAACATATAATGATTATTAATGCGATCAATACTGAAATGATAAACATTAATTGGATGTTGTTAATTATGTATTGATTTTTTATACTAAAAAATATAGAAAACTAATATTTTTAGGATAGTTAATTAAATTGCTAAATGGTATATGAATTTGATCAGTATCATGATAAATATATTTTTTTTAACTTATTTTCTCATATATTATGCAAAAAAAACTTTCCCATACAAAAATTTTTTATAAACAATTTTGACAAATATTTTTTTCCTTTCAATTTTTCTGATTTAATGATGAGATTTTATTGTCATTAAAACTAATTCTTATATCCAAACACTCTCAAAAATCCCTATTTTTAAGCAACAAAATAAATAATTAACATTTATTTCTCTATAATTTCTCCAATCACATTTCTCTCTCTTAACTTTTTTTTTTTTTTTGCCCTTAATATTCTCCTCTTCAACTCTTGAACAAATCAATTTTCTATATATTAGGTTAAAGGTTTTTAAATGTTAGGAATTTGTTAATGAATTAATAAGCACAAACGCACATAGATCTGGATATCTAAATTCCATGGCTGGAAGATTGCTGTCTTTGACTGGCTTCAATTTTCTGACGAACAAATATTTCATCGACATACTTTCTTATTAACATGTTTTTGCTTTTAGAAATTAGCTTTTGGTTTTATTTATAGAAGAAACTTCAAACTGGTCTTTGATAAAGATTATTAAGTATTTTCCATTCTTAAATTAGTGTTGACTATAAATTAAAAGCTATAATAAATCCAAATCTTTTCCTAAGGTCTCAAAAAGTTGAAAAAAAAGGGATTTCTTCAAAAATCATTTCCAAATAGATACTAAATAATATCCATTACCTTTTCAAAATAGTATACATTGTCTACATTTGGGTTGGCTTTGAGGTCCAGAATACCCAGATCTGAAATACACTGAAATCACATGAACCTTAAAAATGTGTTCCTCAACCATCCCTTGTGATTTCTATCAAGTGTCACCTTTAAAAAATATTTTTATTTTTTGATAGAAAATTCTCAAATTATTCAAGATTCATCTAGTTTTGGATCTGAATATATATATATATATATATATATATATTAAATACAAAAATAAATAAGACTCAGCCCTTGATATTTTAAAAGTTTTTTAAAAAAATGTGTTTGCTACCAACTTTAAATATTATTTTCATATTAAAAATATGAGACATGATACACGCCACTTCGTGAAGGATCTCAATCAATTATTATAAAATGTAAGTACAAAATACTAATACGGGATTTGTTTTATTTAGTAATTTAAATTAAATAATCACATTATTCATGAAGTTCATAATATCCATTTGAAAAAACAATGACAAATATGCAAAAAAAAAAAAAAAAAACCATAAAATAGAGAGAGTAGAAAGCTGTCTTGTATATTCAGAGAAATTGCGTCCAAGTAAAGAAATTATATGTTAATGTTAAATTGTTAAGCCAAAAAAAAAAAAAAAAAGCTCCAAGTGAGTTTAGCAGAGTTTTTTCTTTTTTTGATCAAAAATTCTATTTGAAGATTAAAATTTTTTTTATTAAAAAATAAAAATATTTAATAAAAATCAATAACTATTTATTAACAAAAAAATAATTTTTTTAAATTGTTTAAAAAAGACAAATTTTAAATATTTTTATAAAAAAATTCTTTTTATATAACTTATATAAACTCAATAAACATTTAATGCAGGTTTTTTATTTATAATCAAATACCAATTAGTTTTTCAATATAAATTTAAAAAACAATATTTTACATAAAATTTTAATTAGTTTCATCGACTATATTAAACTATGTAAATTTGTGAAGTGTTTGTTAGCTCACTACGCCAACAACGGTGGTCAACCCCATATCAATCTATGCACGCTTCTCTTTTTTCATCCAATCGAACGGCTAGATTTGCATTGACATCCAGAATTTGATACCGCACGCAATAACGGTGGCCCGCCCCACACGTCGTCGCAAGGCGACAAGACGACGTGAAACCGACGTGCAACCGACTCTCAGAACGTGAACGAAGTATTTCCGACAAACAAAAGGTGTTCGCGGATCTAGCGGAAATTAGTTTTGTGGGGCCCGAAATCAGAGGAATTGATCTGAACCGTAGGATTAAGTGGTTGGTCCCCCTGATTCAGTTCACCAACGGACAGGGTTGTTTCCCCCACTTAGTTGGAAAGAAGTTGTTTACTTACTTCCTATATTGCCCTGCTCAGTGTGAGAAAATAACCATGATGCCATAATTTTACCTTAGACTACAAATCATCCTTTTTTTTCTTTTTCTTTTTCCTTTTTTTTCAAATATTTGGTAGGTAAAAAGTTGTGGAGAAAAAGAAAAAGAGTGAAATCTTGAAATGCAAAATTCACCCAACGAAGATTTTCTTCTTCCCAGTGTTTTGATGGTGAAATTGAAATTAATTGTTTGGTGTAACAAGAAAATAAATAATATTCACATCTATATATATCATTATTTTTTATTGTGATATGGACAACTCTACATGGTTCTAACAAAAATAAAAAATAAAAATAAAATTTGTAGTATTTATCTTTTCTATAATACTAAACCAAAAATAATCCTGAGAATTACTACTTGGTTAATTAAATGTATATTTTTTTAACAAATTGTTTTTTTATCGTACCTTCGTTAATGGGAAAAAAAAAATGTATAGAATGGATACCCACTAAAAGAAAAATTTATCAATAACGGGTCTCTACAAATCTATATATTCTTTCATTTCATTCCCCCTTTTAAAAATATAAAAATAGAAAAACTTATATATATATATTGCAAAAAAACTTGTATTATTATTATTATTATTTATATTACAAAAAAAAAAAAACTTGAATCATAATTAAGATGATGATAATAAATCCTACCTTTATTTTTACCAAAAAATAAAATAAAATAAATTCTACCTTTATATATACGTGACATACAATTTGGTTAATGAGCTTTAGTTTTTCTGATGGTAAGGAATTAAGGACAATTAACTTTATTTTTAACACTTGTGTATTTCTAATGATATATAATTAAGTACCAATTAACCATGAGAGATACATAAAAAAAAAAAAAAAACCATGATAGAGCAAAAATAAATCATATGCATGCAAAATAAAAAGAAAATGATTATTACATAATGTGCTATTTTAATAATCCCTTTAGGTCCTGGGTTTATATCCTGGTGCTACCCTCCCCAATTTATAAAAAAACTAGTCATGTTTATTATTAAAAAAAAACAAAAGAAAAATAGTCATGATTAATTTTATTTGATTTAGTTTTATTTTATTAAATGATTAGTCAGTGAACGAAAAGAACGTGGATTATATTTAATAACTGGACGCATAATTTTGGGTGCAAAAACAATACTGAAACTAATCATGAATTTAATTAGTGAATAAATTAATATCTTTTATTACCAAAATAATGCTATTAATATCATTAACTATATTTAACAACGAAATGAACATGGATTATATTTAATTACCAGCAACATAATATATTTAGGAGTGAGAAATTGCATAACTTTAACATACTA
The DNA here is from genome assembly GCF_031755915.1 of Ziziphus jujuba. Lineage (NCBI taxonomy): Eukaryota > Viridiplantae > Streptophyta > Magnoliopsida > Rosales > Rhamnaceae > Ziziphus > Ziziphus jujuba. The sequence goes on from NC_083381.1 coordinate 17,767,074, forward strand.
TACTCAAGCAATTAGTTAATGAAATAACTAATTGCATATCCTTAATTAGTTATGCTTAATGTTTATTTTAATGTATCTTTAACTATATTCAAAAACTTTAAAAAAAAAAAAAAAGGATTAGATTCACTAGAGACATAACATACTTGGCTAGCACTTTATTTTTAATAATTGTAATTCAAATTAAGGATTATTATTGATTGTCACTGAATTGCTCTCGAATAGACAACTAACAGAATTAAAAGCATTTATATTTTCCTAAAAATAATAATTTTAATTAATATAAGTCCAATTGAATCAAATATATATATATATATAGAATCCTAGCATTCCTAGCATGTGGTCCTTTCCTGATCTCTTGATCAAATATACTACTCAATAAACTCTTTTCATGAAAAAGAGGCATCAAGTTATTCTTTTTTGTTTCTTTTCTTTAAAAAAAATAAAAATTATATATATATTTATATATATCATGTTCAAGATAATAATGGTTTTATGCTTGTTATACGGTGATGTAACGTTTGAGCCATATTGGGTCCCTTTCTCTTCCTTAAATTTGTGTCAAAAGTGGTCCCTTATTTAATTACACCTTCTTTCTATGGATCCATCACCTATAAATGAATTTGGTCAAATCTTTTACAATTATAAGCAAAGGAAAACCCTACTCAAAATTGACATATATGATATTTAACATAGCTATGATCAACTTCTTTTCATGAATTGGTAATACTAAAATTATTTTTCAAAAAAAAAAATAATAATTATATCGCTTTCTCTAATATATAATTCATTAGAAATTAAGAAGAAAATCTTTAAATCCTAAAATTGCTTTATATTAGATCATTTTCAATGGTAGATATAAATTGTCTAAATAACATGAATGTCTAATGTATTAATAGTCAATTCAAAAATTGTTCTCCAGTTATACGATCTAAGAAGAAACTATTAATTAATTATGTATTTTTTAATTTTTTTAAAATTGATTTTTTAAGAAAAAAATGTTTTAAAAAATTTATAATATTTAATATAACTTTTAAAATAGTAATTTATTTTGCAATATCATGTTAACTTAACATTCATTTTTTATTTCATTTGGAGGCTAATTTTTTTAAAACAGTGTTCACATTTACTTATATATGTTAATTTTCATGATTCACATTCCTATTGAAAATGTTGTTGTATTTATAGATATGGTAATAATATCACGTAAGATTTAAAAAAAAAAAAAGTTGAAAGATCTTCTAAATTATAATATAGGTGTAATACTAAAATAATATCTCAGAATAATAAATTGATATATACTCTAACATTTTAGCATTTTGGTACCTTGATTTGATTCATATAATTTTATAATTTGAGTTCTTAACTTTAAAAGTAGCTATTTAAACTTTTAATCTTTTAGGCTTTATTTGAACGAATTTTTTTTTTTTTCACTTAAAAGATTAAAAACTCATTTATAAAAAATATATTATAAATTAGTCCAATTATCAGCATTTACTAAACAAATTGATAATAAATTTTTCTTAATTCTCATTAATCAATAATTTAATATTTTTCATCGTAAACTTTATTGCAAATTTTTAAACGGAACCATTATTAATTTGTTTGATCAAAATTAAAGATTTTACCAAAATGTAACAAATTAAAAATTGAGAACCTAGATTGATTTTTAAAAAAATTTAATGTTTAAATCACAAAACATAAAAATAAAAAATAACAAAATATAATTAACACATATTTATTATTATTTTGTTTATTATATCAATTTCAATATATATATATATTGCTTTAATAAAAAAATAAGGAAAGAATATAAACTATCGTGATTTGTATCCAAAAGCCAATTAGAAATGACACACACACACTCACACACGCATATATATAATATAAATAATATATAAACTATATGCACGGATAATTAATTTTTTTTTCATTTTTTAATTCTGTTTGTAAGCATTTGAAAACGCAATATCATAAATGGAATCAAAGCTTATCTTGAACATATGATGACGTTAACATTTGAACTAGAGGTGTAATTATTACAGTCATCAAAATTTACCTTGGGATTAATTACTCATAAAGACAAAATTGATTGGTCTACCATAATTAAATAAGCTTATATTGGTTTTAAAATTAATTCATTGGCTGGTTCACTTTATAATTCTCAACTTCAACAATTATTAAGTTATTATTAATTTATCAAAATAATATGTTATTATCAAGTAAAAAAAAATTGTTTTTGTTCCTTAATTAGGGACAGAAAGACGTAAATTCAGATCTGCCAATTCCAAAGTGAAAAAAGATAAAAAAAATCCAATTAATTTCAAGCGATAAAATTAGATAATTAATGCTTAATAATAGAAAAATAATTAAGAAATATAAATATATTCTTAAAAATTATTACTAATACATCTATTATTATACATGGCAAGTCAGTATAGGACGGAGGCGATTGTTATACCAAAAATAATAATTACGAGAAGCACCAGATTAGAACTTTCTAAAGAACTTTCTAAACGCAGCAAAAAGGTTACCCTAGGTTACAGTTAAACTGCACCGTTATAGTAACTCACGACGGCTGGTTGAGGCATTATACGCAAATAGTGAAAGGAGTGAGGGGCAAATTAGGAAATGCAGAAAATATATTGTTGAGTTTACGCGTTCACGTTGTTTTTGCTTTTTTGAACACAGAGAGAGAAGAAGAAGAAGAAGAAGAAGAAAAAAGAAAACCCAGCGAGAGAAAGTGAAGGAAAGTACGAGAAAATAAGGGAAAATAAAACAGTTGCAGAGGAAAATTATTTTTCGTTCAGGAAGGGATTTTAAACTCCGGCATTGTAGCGTCTTCAACAAAACATTTTCCATGTGACTTCGTTTTTTTTTTTTTTTTTTTCTTCGTAAAAACCATTTTTTCGCTGCACTTTGTAACCAAGTTTGGTAGAGTTTAGAACGATTAAGGAGCTACATTGTGTAGCTGCGTGGTTTTTTGGCTCGACTCTGGAGTTTGGATTTTAAAAGGTTCCAGCAAATTAGGGCAGAAGATTGGATCTTTTGCCTTTAAGGTGCTGGGTGAATCTAATGGTTTCGTCGGCATTGTGTGGTGGTTGTTGTTTTTGCTGACGGAATCTAGGGTTCGGCCGCTCTCTGATCCGAATCTGATCATTCTTTCACGTAATGGTATGCTTGTTTTTATTTATTGATTTATTTTTTGCATTTTTATATATTTGTTTGCAATTTGTTTCATTTTGGTAATTTTGTGCAATGTGATATTGTGTGTTCTTATTTTCTTAGCTCAATGTAGGATCTATATGTAAATTTAACTCAGTTATCTAATCTAGTTAGCAGTAATGGCGGTAAAATTCATAGCTTTTTAATAATCCAAGGAGTTAACTGTCTTATAATGGGTTTTTGGTGGTTTGGATTTTTGGTGTCAACATTTTGCGATTTTCCATTTGGGAATCTCTGTTTCTTTTAGTGGAAATGAAATGTGAGCAATATGAAGTGTTGAAGTTCAATGTTTTGGTCCCTGCCGATGATTATTTTGGTATTTTGTAAGTAATATATTCATTTGCACCTGCAGTTTTTTGCTTACTGAGTGCCACATCATCAGGACATGTCTGTTTACATCAGGTTCTTAGTTATGAAAGACATAAATAAAAAGTTCTTTGTATATTTAATGGTCGAATTTTTGCCCCTTTTAGGATTGTAGAAGTAACACTTGCTGTGGTCTATAAAGGAATTCACTGTAGTACTTTTAGACAGTACTAACAAAAGAAAATTGTAGGACATAGGAAAAATGGATATTGATTGACAAAGTTTTGCCTTGTCTCTGCGGACAGATAACAATCTTTTAGCTACGGTTGACTTTGACAATGCTTTGATCTTTTGAGTTCGTGAACAATATAATATCATTAGCAATGTTAAATATTTATTTTTGAGCACTACCCGACATCTTTTCAAAAAATGTTCTATTTTTCAGATCCAGATTTGATGACATTTTTTGTTCATTTGAATGTCTGAACAAGAGATGTGGGAACAATTTTGTTAGATACTAATGAGAGGTATTCAATTATTTGAACACAACAATGTTTAATCTTGGAAGCTCATATAATTTCTGAGGTAGGATAATCAGATCGAGATGGATAAAGAGAGAAGAAATATAGTAAAATGAGACGGTGACTGAAGAAAAGCCTAAATATTGTATATTTTGCTAGCAGGAGATAGAAAGTGTGAGAAAAATGAATAATATACCTAATGCATTATTCACATGGGGATATTTAGTTATTTCTGAGAGCTAGTAACTTGCAAACGGCCACCTGCAACCAAAAGTATAAATTCATGGGCTAACATCATAACACTGTACTCTTACAACTAAAAACATTCTAATTTTGAAACCGTGCATTTCCTCTTGTCTATGCTTAACTTCACTAGGATTGTGCCCCTTAGGCATCTTCGACTGTAGTTATTTAACTATTTTAGGAAAATGTAAAATTTTTTTATGGAAACATTTCACATAATTATTTTAGAAAATGTATATATGTTTAAAAAATCTGAATCTAGATAAGACCTACAATTTTGTACTATATGGATCCTCCTGGGTTAATTGTTTGATTAACCCTAAAGTGAGAAATGGGCTTTTGCGCATACAAGATGGAATGTAAAAGCAGGTATAAGTGAAAAAAGGGTATAAATATTGTCATAGCTAATATATTCAGGGATGCTTGAATGAATTTCTTATGAAAATTTTACTTAAAAAGGTATTGTATCTTTTGATGAATCTTTGTCTGCTGTATTCTACTTTTTGCGAATTCGTTATGTCAATTTCATGGAAGTAGAGGTATAATATTAGATGATATGCAACTTCTGAATGTGTTGTTTGGTACCTGGTTGCTTCTAACTTTGCATGTTTGTTTTCCTTAAAGCTGATGCTAATTATAGTTTGAAAAACATGTCTTTAGTCTTTTCATTTTTATTTTTAATTCTTATGCATAGATGTACTGATTATCTTGTTGTCCACAGGCTTCTCAAGTCAATCTTGTGGTTGGTTCTTTTGTTTGGGTGGAGGATCCTGAGGAATCTTGGATTGATGGAGAAATTGTGGAAGTTAATGATGAGGATATTAAGATTAGTTGTACATCAGGGAAGACTGTAAGTTTCTGCTTCCCATCTTCTCATACGACATAACTGCACTATAACTGGGGAGATTATTATTTGCAGTTTAAAAGAATTTCTTTGGTTGACTTGTACTCTTTTCGTTGCAATATGATTTTATTGACATGTTAAATGCTTTCAAGTAATATATGCATTTATTCCTGAGTGAGTGATACTTTTCCCTTTTTGATAAAAGGTTAATGCACTATTTAGCTCTTAGAATGAACATCCAAGATCCCTTCGACTTTGCAGTGTGAAAAGAAAAGCTAAACATGAATGCATGTAATTTTGTGGAAATATCTCAATAATAAAGTATATCATCATTGGAATTTTAAATATATGCTTTTTCATTTTTGTTTCTTCTAAGCAATGGTTTAATGTTCATATGACCATATCTATTCCCTCTTCTGAACTTTCTCTTCCCTTGATATTAACAGAGCTTTATTCTTGATCATACTTGTATGAAATCTACTGCCCTGTTCATCCTTGGCACAAAACTTATGAGATGAAAATTTTGTGGAATGTTACTTTTGTGTAGGTTGCTGCCAAACGATCCCATATCTTTCCAAAGGATCCAGAATTTCCTCCATGTGGTGTGGATGATATGACAAAGCTGGCCTACCTTCATGAACCTGGGGTTTTGCAGAATTTAAAATGTCGATATGACATAAATGAAATATATGTGAGTACAATGGCTCTTTTTTCCCACTTATTTTTTATTTTTTTTTTCTTCACTTTGAATTGTTAGTTGATTTGTTTTAAACTGGCGTTTGTATTTAAATGTAAAGTTGCTTCGTGCTCTTTATTTTATTACAAGCCTTTTTTCACCTTTTTTTGGAACTAGCCTTTTCTCACCTTTAAATGTGGTTTTGAGGCATTGAAACATGTATTTTTCTGCTTTTTGCATAGAGTGTAATAGCTACTAGTGCTTTAGCGATGTATATCTAACAGGTTGGCCATGTAAAGCTAAACTCTCTAATCTCTTTTCCAGACTTACACAGGGAATATATTGATAGCTGTTAATCCTTTTCGAAGACTGCCTCATTTATATGATAATCATATGATGGAACAATATAAAAGGGTTGCTTTTGGTGAGCTGAGCCCACATCCTTTTGCTATTGCTGATTATGCATATAGGTACTTTGTCAAGCTCTGTTGTGAGTTTATGTGGAGTCATTCATATATTTTACCTCACAAATAAAACAAAATGCAGACTAATGATTAATGAAGGAATAAGCCAGTCAATTTTGGTTAGTGGGGAAAGTGGAGCTGGTAAAACAGAGAGTACAAAGATGCTTATGCGTTATCTTGCTTATATTGGTGGAAGGGCCGCAAAAGAGGGGCGGTCTGTGGAGCAGAAAGTCCTAGAGGTAACAAACAGACAATGTCTTTGTTAGTACGAGTGGGCACTAGTATAGTTGATGTTTCTTCTGATGCTCTTAGAGATGCCACTTTCATTCCTTCTGTTTTGGAAGTGAGCTTGCACATTTTAGAATGATTTTTCTCTTTTTGGTGGCAGTCTAACCCTGTCCTCGAAGCATTTGGTAATGCAAAGACTGTTAGGAACAATAATTCAAGGTGGGAACCTATATATATATATATATTTGTCTAGATAAGTAAAACTCCTGATGAAATTCATTCAAATTGTTGTGTTACTTTCTTATATTAAAATCCTATATCCTGTCTGCTGCTAATTATATTAACTTCTTCCTGAACTGGTTTATAATGTAATTGCAGTCGTTTTGGTAAATTTGTGGAGCTTCAGTTTGACCAAAAGGGGAGAATCTCTGGTGCTGCCATCAGAACTTATTTACTGGAACAATCTCGTGTTTGCCAAGTTTCTGATCCTGAGAGAAATTATCATTGCTTTTATATGATCTGTGCTGCACCACCAGAGGTAAATATGTCTCCTGGATTTTATGTTTGATTATCAATTCTTCGTTGGTTACATATTTTCATTTGTAGACAACCAGGATGGTTGCTGGAAAATTATTAGTTACATATTGCAAAATAAATTAGGTAAGCTAGATTGTAATAATTTTATTCTTAGTAGGGCAGTATGCATCATTTTTTGGCCTTGTTGGTATTAACTTCCTCATTATTTCAAAAATGAAAAAGCATTTGTCCACCCTTTTGTTGGTCTAGTATACGAGGATCACCTAGAAGTTTTAGTTTTCCTATAGGCATCCCTTCAAGCTGTGTTATCTGACTGGCCTTGTATGGGTAGGCTGTGAAGAATGTACAGGCATATAGAATAATGAAATTTTGTGTCTCTCATCTCAGTTTATGTCAAAATAGGATGGTGGTGAACCCTAAAGAGGAGGAAATGCTTGGATGGTGGATTTATATGTTTCCTTCGTGGCTTAGATGATGTATAATACTAAAGTTGCTGTAAATTAGAATAAAGTATTAGATCCCTTTTTCCATAAGAATAGGAATTTCGATGCCAGATTTTATTTTGCTTCAATGTTTAGTAATGTATGAAGAAGTACTTGCTATACTAGATTTAGTGAAAAATTCAATTGTGGCAGTTTATTTTTGATGTCATTTCCCTATTAGACAAATAGATGCTCTACTTCTATTGGTTTATATTCTAGTAGTCAAATTGATTTCCTTACGGTATCATAGACTAACAAACATTATTACCATTAAGATAGCTTTCTAACATCCATAAATTCTGCTTGCCATTAGGATGTTGAGAAGTACAAATTGGGAAATCCTAGAACATTTCACTATCTAAATCAATCAAATTGCTATGAGTTGGATGGAGTGGATGATTCTAAGGAATACATTGCAACTAGGAAGGCTATGGATGTTGTTGGGATTGGCTCTGACGAGCAGGTAATGCTTCTCAATAGGTTTTCATGTAGGAAATATTCTTCCAATGATGTTTAATGAATTTGTCTTTTTAGGAAGCAATATTCCGTGTTGTAGCTGCTGTGCTCCACTTAGGGAATGTTGAATTTGCAAAGGGAACAGACTCAGATTCGTCTGAACCCAAGGATGAGAAATCTCGATTCCATCTTAAGACAGCAGCTGAACTTTTCAAGTATGTTATTATTTATGTTATTTCAACATTCACATCTGAATTTTAATGTCTGGAGAAGTGGTGGGCTAAGTCCTTATTTTGTAATTTTGATTAGGTGTGATGTTCTGTCTCTTGAACATTCTTTATGCAAACGTGTGATTGTAACTCGTGATGAGAGCATAACAAAAAGCCTAGATCCCGAAACTGCAACCGTTAGTAGAGATGCTTTGGCCAAAATTGTTTATTCAAGATTATTTGATTGGTAGGTTTAATACATTAAAGTAATTCTTCAGTTAGAATGGAATATATTTTCATTTTCTCGTTTTTGTTGTTTGTAATGCTTTGAACTTCACTGTACCAGGCTTGTGAACAAGATCAATAGTTCCATTGGTCAAGATCCTGACTCAAAATCCTTGATCGGGGTTCTAGATATTTATGGATTTGAGAGTTTCAAGACAAACAGGTGCTTAACCGGTACGCTTTTCTTTTATAAGTTAGTGAGGTTTATTGTTGCAGAGGACAGCACCAAAATCCCCATGTCTCATGTGATGGATGTGTTACGGGAGTTGAAACCATTTTGGCTATATTGCCACTTCACTCATAAAATTTCTCTTTTATTTGACACTTTTGATAATATGCTGGGTGGTTTATTCATGCAATGCAAAGAGAACCCCCTCTGGAATGTTTGTGAAGCTAATTTATTACTTGTTTGGTTTACTGATGCAAATGACCATTTTTTTTATTTTTTTATTTATTTTTCCTCTTCTCTATGAATTGTTTGATCATGCATAGACACCTCGATGGTGTGTTTACTTTATGGGTGGATTATAGACACCTTGATGGTAGTCATGTAACATTTTCCCTCCAGTAGATTGTCTAATTTCATGTTTTCCCTTTTATCTTCAGCAACAGTGAATAAATTGGGTGCTGCATCAATGTATTTTCTCTCTTAATTTTGTTAGCAATTGACTTAATGGAGGAAAAATATGAAATTGAATAGATTACTGACTGAAAAATGTCACGTGATCAGCATGGATGTTTTTTACTGGACAATTTCATTGAGATCTATTGCTGATTTCCTTTTACTACACTTAATATCAGAGTTGGAGGTGCCAATTATAAGATCTTATGCTAGGTCACCTTGTAAATATTTTAGAAATAGTGCTATGGGCGCCAAGTTTTTTTCCAAGTGATGTGGCCAAAATGATGTTCATTACTTTATCGGCTTGTATTTTCACTTGTTCCTGTAAGGGTTTAATTATCCTTATTTACTTTGTATTAATTTTTCAATCAATAAAAAAAACTTGTTATTTTTCCACATCACTTGGTAAACAAGTTGGTAAATAGGCTGTAGCACTACTGATTTTTTAAGCTGCAGGCCAGTACAGTATTTAAACTTTTTTAGTTTAGGATCCAATTTTTGCAGTTGGGATTTCCATAATTTTGTTTGGACTGGCTATCTACAATCAGGACCAACTGTTACTTGATTTTCAGTTTGGGCATTGGCGATATAGAGCCCCTGTATTTTTTTCCCTGTTGATCTTTGTTTCATTCTTTTTCCATTTCCTTATTCTCTTTCTCTCTTTCTCACTTTCTCTCTCCCCCCAACTTCATTCCTGGATGGTACTGCATCATACAATCAATGTGGAGCTCTTTGCTAAGCACATCTGATCTTGTTTTTAGGTTGTACTGGTGGCATTGTTTTTTTCTTATGTTAAAGTCTGCCAATGGTTAATGTTTTTGAAATATTAAATTGTGCAGCTTTGAACAATTTTGTATCAATTTGACAAATGAGAAACTGCAGCAACATTTCAATCAGGTTGGAGCAATAATCAGATTCTTTATTTTCCTTGATCTCCTGAATTATTTCTGCTGACTTAAGTTACTGTTGACATTTGTTTGACAGCATGTTTTCAAGATGGAGCAAGAAGAATATACAAAAGAAGAAATTGACTGGAGCTATATAGAGTTCATAGATAATCAAGATATTCTTGATCTCATTGAAAAGGTAAAGTCATGCCTGTCCTCCTTTGATAACTAGTATCCCCTTACATTTTTCCACTTTTTCCTCTGTCTTGCTATGCTACTATTATACCAACCATTCCCTTTGTTCTATATTATATCTTATGTTAGCTTTGTCAACATGACTTTCCCAAAATCAAATTGATCATTTACAACTTATTTTTGGTAAGCTTTTATTCTTGCCATGTTTTGTTGGCCCAAAAGCTTAAGCTGTTATAAAATAGACAAATACAGGACCAAGACGGAGAAAAAGTGTAAGGAAAGAGGAGAAAGATAGAGAGAGAAAGGTGGATGAAGGGGGGAATGAAAAAGAGAGAAAGCCAAAGGGAGGAAATGTACATGTTATGCAATTATGAAGTTTGTCTGTCTCCAGGACTATAATTGATCCCATTTATAAGTAAAGTAACCTAATTTAGTAGGAAAACTATTCAAACAAATTATCTACTAATGCTAATTAAAATAAACTCTAATAAGGCTTTTAAATTAATAAACTCTGATTCCTAAAACAAAACATATCTACTTATATCATATTTTTCATCATGATTCCAACTAGAGTTGGTGCATAATGCAATTCCATTAAAAAGAATTTGGAATTTCTTGAAGTTGTAGACATATCTTTAAAATGCTGTTTCTTGAATTTGATTCACTCTGTCTGGTTACTCATTAAACTGGTTGTAGTCCAACAAATGAAACTTGTCTGGAATTTTATCGGCTGCATTTTCTCCCTTTCTTTTCAAAATTTAACAAAGCTGTTGGAGCTATTTAAATTATGAGTTTGTACTTCTTCCTTATTAGTATCAAAATTCCCTGCCAGAATGTGAACCTTTATACTTTGTGGAGGTTTACTCCATTGCAATATGATGGTGAAGCAAATTAATTATTTTCCACCTTTGAGATGAATTTAGGAGCCTTTTAACTGATTGAGAACCAAGCATGATACCAGATGCATACCATGCTACTTCTATGGCAAGTTTTAGGGTATCATTGTTGTAATTTTTTAAATGATTCATATCCATGAAACTTTATCTTTTTATTCTTCCTGTTGACTTCTGTTGAATAATAGACTGATAGTTAATTCAAATGGGAGGTTATTTACTACCATTTTTACTTCAAATGGGAGGTTATTTACTACCATTTTTACTTTATGTGCTTCTCTCCCAAGTAAACACCTTTTTTTTGGTCTGCTGTTGGGGTTTTTTGTGATTGGCAAAAGAGTTGTTAGGAGTACATTTATTTTTTATTTTTCTAATATGTATGTATATAAATGCAGAAACCTGGTGGTATCATTGCTCTTCTTGACGAGGCTTGGTATGGACTAGAGTCTAAATCATGAATGCAATTACCATTTTCGTTCATTTCCTAAGATATCATGTTGTGTATAATTTAGTCATGAAATAGTATCTATGTTTTTCTTTTCTGAGGTGGTGACTTGACTTTTGGTTGTTCTTTGTAGTATGTTTCCAAGATCAACACATGAAACATTTGCGCAAAAACTTTATCAAACTTTTAAAGACCATAAACGCTTTAGCAAGCCAAAGTTGGCTCGTACTGATTTCACAATTAGTCATTATGCTGGCGAAGTAAGTCTTGAAATTCATCCATACTGTTTAGTGTTCCATGAGAGTTGAATTACTATAGAAAGGACACACAAAGAACTGCTTTTTATTTCTTCTTTTCGGAACATTTTAATTTCAGGTTACTTACCAAACCGAACTCTTCCTGGATAAGAACAAAGATTATGTTGTTGCAGAGCATCAGGCACTCCTGAGTGCTTCCGAATGCCCCTTTGTTTCAGGCTTATTCCCACCTTTACCAGAAGAATCTTCTAAAACATCAAAATTCTCATCTATAGGCTCTCGATTTAAGGTCTGTTTGTCTTGTAATTATTCATATATCTAAGGAAATTTGTTTAATTCCTTTATGTTATGATTTGAAATGTTCTTAATGCAGTTACAACTGCAAGCTTTACTAGAAACTTTGAATGCGACTGAGCCACACTATATTCGTTGTATAAAGCCAAATAATCTTCTAAAGCCATCAGTATTTGAGAACAGTAATGTTTTACAGCAACTTCGGTGTGGGGTAAGTTAAATATTTTCGTGTTTCATTTCTTTTGGATATACCTGTAGGGTATGTTTGCTACATTATGTGCAAAATGGATTTGACACATATATAATTACAGGGAGTCATGGAGGCAATTAGGATCAGTTGTGCTGGATATCCTACTAGAAGACCATTTAATGAATTTGTAGCTCGTTTTAGCATCTTAGCGCCTGCTGTTCTAAATGGGAGGTAGTTTATAAAAAAATTCTGTAACATTGTGGAAATATGAATTGTTTGTTCTGTTTTTGTCCATTATCTCATTGATTTGTAGTGGTTAACTTTCTTGATGTGCATTAACATTCTTTAGTTGTTACTTTTTAGCTATGATGAAGTTACTGCTTGCAAGAAGCTTTTAGAGAAAGCAAATTTTGAGGGGTATCAGGTATATTCCAATAGTTCAGCTGCTTTGGATGTTGATCAATAGGTTTTAGTCAATTGATTTCTGATATTTCTTTTTCTCTATGCATTCAACCATTGAAAATGGTTGTCAGTCTTGAGTTATAGGTTGTAGAGAGGTGTGCAAAGATATGTTTTGCTTCCACAATTAAAATTAACCAGTATTCAGCAATTAAACTGTCAGGGTTGCTGAAATGTTGATGCTAGGGTTTGGAGGAAAATTCGTTCTGACATGTTTTTATTGCAGATTGGCAAAACAAAAGTGTTTCTCAGAGCTGGTCAGATGGCAGAATTAGATGCTTGTCGAAGTGTGGTCTTAGGAAAATCTGCAAGCATTATCCAGAGAAAAGTTCGTTCTTATTATGCTCGCAAGCACTTTATTTCAATAAGGATGACTGCTCTACAAATTCAAGCTTTGTGTAGAGGTATCAACTACTTTTACTTGCTGTGCATCTTAGTAAAAGTTGCTTTCTGGCCTATTAACTGTTGCGTTGGCAGGACAAGTTGCACGCTACCAGTATGAGTGCATGAGAAGGGAAGCTGCTTCCTTGAAAATTCAGAAAAACTGTCGTATGTATCTTGCTAGGAACACTTACCAAAAGTTGTGCTCTTCAGCTGTTTCTATTCAAAATGGTATCCGAGGGGTGGCTGCTCGTAATGAGCTTGAGCGAAGGAAGCAGATTAGAGGTGCTATTATAATCCAGGTAAATGATAGCTTTTTGTTAAATTGAATTTTTCATGTTGTTATAATTCTAGGTGGGAATTGTTAATTTGTTAAATTGAATTTTTCATGTTGTTATAATTCTAGGTGGGAATTGTTAATTTTTGAGAATTAGTAAAGTCTGTTCCTTCAATTCTCAAGAGTTTCAAGTCCAATGAACATCCTCATTCCTAACTCCCATTAAATATTGGAATTTTGCCTCTTAACCTTTACTTTAGCAAGTGTTGATTCTTGTTTCATTTCTTTTTAGAGTTACTAATATAAACTTGAAATATTAATTCATAACAGAATTATATATGATAAATTTTTAGAATTCGTTGAGAATTAAATTTCCAGTAAGGTATTCCAACAAATTAAAAAGTTATGAGCTTTTTTTGTTATTTTAATGGTCCACATGTTCTTTCCAGTTCACCTTTTCTTTTTATCTTTGGGCAAAATGTTTGTATGTTCAGCAAAATGCTTACCAATGTTGACATATCTTGTCATTAAGGGGTTCCACAAAATAAAACGCAAGGGGGTATAAAAGAGAAATGTCAAAAGAAAAAAAGAAAAGAAAAAAATCCTTATATAATGATACCTGAATAAACTAGCTACTAGTTTCTAAAGCTTAAACCAGATAAAAAATCAATCCAGCTTAAAGGTGAAAATATAAGAAACATCTTGGCAATCCTTTACTGTTTGATACTTGTTCATTAGTTTGATTATAGCTGTCTTTGATATGATTCATACCCACTGATTTTTGTTATTAATGTTTATGACAGAGTCAATGCCGAAAATACCTAGCTCGCCATCATTATTTGAGGACGAAGAAAGCAGCAATAGCTATGCAATGTGCATGGAGGAGAAAAGTTGCACGTGGAGAATTAAGAAAGCTTAAAATGGTTACATTTTTTAGTTATCACTATTAGTATTATTCTTTGCCTTCGAATTCTTGCTAGTTTTTTCCTTCTAAAAATTTTCAGAATGTGGAAAATTGTGACAAAATAATCTTTCTGCTTCTCATGGATGCACATTCATGGTGGAAATTTCTAGCAGTTGAAAATTATCTTGCTTCATTTTGCTTGCCTAGTTCACTTTCTTCTGCCTGATTTAAAAATTGAAACTTCTCATTCTGGTTCCTTGTTGCTCTAACTTATTTGTATGTCTTGTATTTTTGATATATTATCAATTAAATAATTTTATCTGCAGGCTGCTAAGGAAACTGGTGCTCTCCAAGCCGCCAAAAGTAAGCTGGAAAAAGAAGTTGAAGAACTGACATGGCGCCTTCAACTGGAGAAACGAATGAGGGTAAGATCCCTTTCAAATCTTGATATTCCCCAAATCTTACTGATATATTCCCAGTGGGGTGTTTACAGAGATAGATTATGGTGTATTGTACTTTGATGAATGCTTTGTGCTTTCTATTTTAAGAAAATAGGGTCTCATGTAGAACCTGGGAAAAAGGTAGAGGATAAGAGAAGAGGAGAGACAAAGAGGGAAAGAAAGGAGAAACATAGAGAAATTTTGGGGAATTAATATGCTCTGAAATTTCTATATCAAATCTGTTCCCTCTTAGTGTTGCACTTAAGCGTATGCATAGAGTCAAACAATCCTAATCTATTAAGGAAACTAAAAACTAATTATTCTAATTGAAAATAAACTATACTAAACTTCCTAAACTAATAAAAGCTCCATTCCTTAATTATCTTCAAATAATACATAATCACTAAATAATCAGCCATTCATGTTGTATCAATTTTTTTTTTTTTTTGTCGAGCTTAGGCTCCTGGGCGTTTTGTATACTTTCACATGGTTGAACAACTTTTTGCTTAGGCCTGAGAAAGTCTATTTCTGATGCACCACTTAGCTCTGCTTGCCAATCTTATAATCTAATTGATGAATCTGCCGATACAGTCTGACCTTGAGGAAGCCAAAACACAAGAAAATGCAAAATTGCAGTCTGCTTTGCAAGAGATGCGACAACAGTTTCAAGAAACTAAGGCACTGCTTGCAGAGGAGCGTGAGGCTGCAAAGAAAGCAGCTGAACGGGCCCCTATTATACAGGAGGTTCCAGTAGTTGATCATGAACTTATTAATAAGCTTACTGCTGAAAATGAGCAGCTTAAGGTACTGCTACCCTATAACTGTTGTATGTGTATGTTGCTCCCAATCGCAAATTCTTAAAGATCCATTTATGTTTGATGATATCAAGCTGGCTTCGACACTTTGCAGGCTTTGGTAAGTTCACTGGAAAAGAAAATTGATGAATCAGAGAAAAAGTTTGAAGAGTCCAGCAAGGTTAGTGAAGAGCGGTTAAAGCAGGCTACAGATGCAGAGTCAAAGATAATTGAGTTAAAGACTGCCATGCAGAGGTTCTTTCCTGCTACTCGAAATTCTGTTAAGATGCAAAGTTGAATCTTACCCTTTAACTTAATTTGAACACCAAGGCTTTGTTTGTTATGGTGGAAAAGTGGAAGGAAGGAAAAAGATGAATGGAAAAGTGGAAAGAGGGAAAATATGTAGGTTGTTTGGTTAGAAAGGAGAAGGGAATAGATGGAAAATTAGGGGATGAGTTTTCTATCCAAAACAATCCTTCCATATGTGGAGGGATTGTTGGAAGGAAAAACATTCCGTGGAGACAAAATAGCTAAATTTACCTAAAAATTTTTCCTTCCTTCCATTTTTCATTTCTATACCAAATGAAGGATGAAAATTAGTTTTCCATCCTTCATGTCATACCAAACAATGGGAGAGAAAAATATGAATTTTTCCATCATTCCAGTTTTCCATCCCTCATCTATTTTCCATCCTTCTTACCAAACAGGGTGCAAGCGTTTATGACTAATAGGGTTTGTGTATTTTAATCTAAAGTGTTCTGATTTCTTTCTCAGGCTTGAAGAAAAACTTTCTGACTTGGAAACTGAGGACCAAATTCTTCGTCAGCAAGCATTGCTGATTTCACCTTCTAGGAAAATGTCTGAACATTTAGCAATTCCAACAGCTCAGGTAGACATGCTGCAAATTTTTGCTTTTGTCACATTCATCTTCCTTAAAATATTTTATTGATCAGTTTTCCTTCCCTTCATAAATGCAGCCTTCAGAAAATGGTCATACTGTAAGTGCTTCGGATAACCTAGTGTTATTTACCTTCATATATTACATATTGTTGTTCTTAAACCTTGTTATATCCTAATAGCGAAAGTATTTTCTACAGGAACCACCACTGACTGCTATGCCATCAAAAAAATTTGGAACATCTGATAGTAGATTGAGGAGATCTCAAATTGAAAGGCAGCATGTACGTATTTGACAGAAAAATTTCGGTGAACTAAAAATTTGTTTTTTTCTCTAATTTTGTTGTGTGTGGTGCAGGAGAGTGTAGATGCTCTTATCAATTGTGTCTCACAAGATATTGGGTTCACTGACGGAAAGCCAGTTGCAGCATTTACCATATATAAATTTCTTCTTCACTGGAAATCATTTGAAGCAGAAAGAACTAGTGTATTTGACCGTCTTATTCAGATGATTGGTTCTGCAATAGAGGTAATTTAAATACATTCAGGGGGTTGGGTGCTGGGTGTAATGAAAGTTTCTGTGATTGGATCCTACTAATTCATTTGACATATATTAACTTTGGAAGGGCTTAGCTAAATTAGAGTCAAGAGTAAAGTGCTACTAAATTATTCATTTTTAGTAATATTTTGATTCAATAAAGGTATCTTATTTTTAGCTCAAAATAAGTGCTCCTAAATTATTCCCGCAGCTCCACTAGTTTCATTTTTGTATTGGACATCAGAAGAAGAACAAAAAAGAAGAGTGAGAGAATCTTTTTTAGGCATTAATGAAATAAAAATTAACAAGCTTGAGCCTTTGCCCATTTTGCAGGACCAGGATAACAATGACCATATGGCTTATTGGCTATCAAATACATCTTTACTGTTGTTCCTCCTCCAACGGAGTTTAAAAGCCCCTGGCACTTTGGCAGCCCGGAAGCCTCCTCCTCCAACATCTTTATTCGGAAGGATGACCCAAGTAATGAAATTTATATTTATTACAATTCATATCTTATATATGAATTAAGTTTCAACATACGATTTACATTTTGATCAAATAAGTTCTTGGCCTTTTGTTCGTTTTTGTTCTTTTGTTTTGCTTATGATCTTTATGGTTTTTATTTTTAGATAAAGTTCTGTTTTTTAGATAAAGTTTTGTTTTCTATGTATTAAAAAATATATTTTATGTATGCTTGTCATAACTCTATCTAATGAAGTTTATGCCTGTGGACTAAAATATGTAATATTTTTTCCTCCCCCTCAGGGCTTCCGCTCATCTTCTGCCAATCTTTCAGTTGGTCCAATTGATGTGGTGCGCCAAGTTGAGGCCAAGTATCCTGCTCTGCTTTTTAAGCAGCAACTTACAGCATATGTGGAAAAAATATATGGAATCATTCGAGACAATTTGAAAAAGGACCTATCACCACTGCTTTCTGCTTGCATCCATGTATGATGAACACCACAAATAATCATACTTTAATAGGGACCTAGGATTTTGTTAGAAATTTTCTGACAAAATTATTGTTTCCTATCATACTAATTTATAGGAATTATTTAGTCGATTTTCCCAGAGTAATTTTCTAACACCAGTGACATGTTTTCTTGACACTTTAGGCACCCAAAGCCTCACGAGGAGTTTCGAAGTCAAATGGAGGATCAAATGGAAATAGTCCTCCGGCTAATCCTTGGCACAGCATTATTGATAACATTAATGGGCTTCTCTCTACATTGCAAGAAAAATGTGTATGGGATTACTTTGATGATTTTAAGGTGTAATTTTGCCTTTTGATACTTTGTGAACTTATAGTACATTTATTTCAGGTACCTTCTATTCTTGTCCAGAAGATTTTTACTCAAGTTTTCTCATATATCAATGTACAACTCTTTAATAGGTAATATGCATTTTCAATTCATATAAACATGTATAGTGTAGACTTCTGAGCAACAATATTAATTTAGATTGTTGCTTGCTTCTGCTCCAGCCTTCTCCTTCGTCGAGAGTGCTGTACATTCAGCAATGGGGAGTATGTGAAGGCAGGATTAGCTGAATTAGAACTGTGGTGTGGCCAAGCCAAAGAAGAGGTACTATCGTACTAGTATTGCTACTATTTGCCAGTGAACGGCTTCTTCTTGCATTTTCAAACCATCCAGCTTGCGCTCTCCCTTTCTTCATATTCCATATTGGATATAACACTCATTTGTTTCTTTCGCATGTTATCTTTCACCATATTCTGTTCTTGGTCTAATTATTTGTTATCCTGCAGTATGCTGGCTCATCTTGGGATGAACTCAAGCACACAAGGCAGGCTGTTGGATTCCTGGTATGTTTCTTTAGCTTTGTTGAACAATATAAATTTGATTTCTTTAGATGATATTGCTATGTAATTATATGGTTCCTTCTGATTAATTGCTATATTCTTTGCCATTATTTATTGAATTATATATATGAGGGTAAGATTATCTGATGCCATTTGGATTCAGTCTGCAAAAGCAAATATGATATTCATGCATTTTCGGGTTATATATTCAAATATTTCTGTGGCTAGGAGTTCTTCTATTAATGGCTAATTTAAGCAATAATTTTGGTGCAGGTTATACACCAGAAGTCGAGAATTTCTTATGATGAAATTACAAATGACCTATGCCCCGTAAGTCTTGCTTTCTGACTGGTCATCGCGATATGAAGTATAATGTAAAATACCGTAATCTATGAAGTATAATGTAAAATACCAAAAACAAATTTGAGTATAGAAACACTTGCTTATTATATCTATCATGAAGCATTACTAGACGACTAAAACAAGTTACAAAGTGGAAAATTTGCAATTTGCATCATGCTGTTTTAGTTTTGTCGTCATAAAGTTATGGAACTTAAACAGGAACTACTGGAGTTTTATGTAATAGATTAGAGATGCATTATTTGCTTCACATGATAGATTGGAGATGCATTCACATATTAATCCTTTGCTTCTGTTTTGTTCAGATCTTAAGTGTTCAACAGCTTTATAGAATATGTACACTGTACTGGGATGACAATTACAACACTCGAAGTGTAGCTTCTGATGTAAGTATAGAAATATCATTTTGAAATTTATCCTTTTAGTAACTTAATTCAGAAAATATTAATGCAATACTAAGTACCACCTATCTTTTCTTTGTTTAGGTCATTTCCAGCATGAAACTCCTAATGACAGATGATACAACTGATGACGATAGCAGCTCCTTTTTGTTGGACGACAATTCTAGGTTAGAGAAAAGCCCTTTCTTTTGATTGTAATGATGATATTATATACTTCCACTAATAATTTTTTATAAAATGCAGCATTCCTTTCTCAGTTGAAGACATTTCTAGCGACTTGAAAGAGAAGAAATTCTCAGATATTAAATATCCACCAGAAATTCTCGAGAATCCAGCTTTCCAATTTTTACAGGAATAAGGCTGTGATTCTACTCTCTTTGTGGTTCACATTTTTATACTGAAGATTCAACAGAATTTTCCAACTCCAACAGCGAGTCCACTGCCGCAATGTAAATCCATCTCCAATTTTTTTTTCCTTCCTTCTCTTCATATATATTTTTTCTACATTGTAAGTTTATTCTTTTTAAATTAGAATTGTAAAGTTCCATTAGGCTGGTTCAGATAGTTTATAGAGGAAACAATAGGTTTTTGCACTTTTTATTTTGTTGTGTTCTGTATTATCTTTGTTTTATATACTTTTGTAATTGGTCACTTGGGCCAACATTCTTTGTAGGGATAGTAGGAGAGGGGGGGGGATGTATTATATTTGGGAGGAGCTGATATCAAATGACTACTGCTCCACTCACCAACTTTTCCATTTTGTACAAAGCAGTAGAAATAACGTAAGCTTTTATAGTGAAACTGCCTAGTTATATATGGTTTAAGCCATGCCCATTCTGAACACAATTGTTGAAGTTATATGATGGATTCATGATTGAATAACTATCATTCTCAATATTTTAGATGGAAATTCCACACTTCTTTACATTTTGCTATCAAAAGATGGTTAAAGTTTATATATTTATTTATTTTTAAATCTCGGACATGGAGGATTTGAATTCTGGAACTTTGCTAGAGAAATATTCCATTGTATACTCGTATCCAAACACGATTTGATATTTTCTATATTCTATACAATTTTTTTTTTTTTCCCCTCAAGTATTTTGTATTTTTGAAATGATTTCGCTAAATTTATAGAATGTTACAAAATATAGTTTGAACAGTCTCTTTCCAGTTCTAATGCTTTAGACTATAGTTTTTCAAAAAAACTGTTGTCAATAATAACACTTAGGCAACCAGTTTTGGAAAAATCATAATCATTTATTTTTAATAAAATGGGGACGTCATAACAGTAAAGTAAATTCACGATGGTTTGAATTCAAAAGAAACTAATCCCATTGGTTAACTTTTGATTGACTAATAAAAGGGTACTTAACCTAGATTTGCAGTGGTGTTAAAGATCTGAAATCCTATGCGCTCGGTTGAAAGGACACTTATGTAAGTGTCTGTTTTCACCGTTTTCCATGAGAGCATTGACTATAACCACACTTATAAATTTGTTTTGAACAAGAAAAAGGAAACTATAATTCTCTTAAATTCTGCCTAACTTAGTCCTTTCAGTCTCTTTTCTTCTTAACATGACCCATTATTCATAATCAAACCAATATTCTAAATCAGAGTTGGAAAATTTACATACGAGGAAAAACCGTGTTTAAATGAAAGTAGTATTCATTAGTCATAAATTATTGTCAAACTGACAAGCAAACTACATGCAGAACTGTATTTATATATATATATATATATATATATATCTATTATATGTACAACTTCTGTGTGATTGAGACCCCCAAAGCATCGAAATATTGATTTATCATCCTGATTTGGAGTTAAAACCATATTAAAATTTAGAGTCAGAGCAATGCTTTCTTCATTTCAATTATTTCATAATTAGCGAGTACCTTGTCCATAAGTAATAGTTTTCAATTAAGAGATCTCGAGCCACTACATTAGCTGCCATGTCTCAATGCATGCATTTTCTCTGCTTTCTTCTCTCGATTATCGTAGAAAATTAAAAAAAAAAAAAAAAACAAAAAAACAAAAAAAAAAAAACAAAAAACAAAAAAATGTAAGTGGAAATGTAAATAATTTCTTTTTTTTTTTTTTTTTTGAAAAGAAAAGTGGTGGAATTTCGTAAAATGTTAGGTGGAGTTGAGCTTGTTGTTAATAAATAAAGATTGGGAGCACATGGTGGTCTTGTAGTTTTGAAAAATGTTGTCATTAAAAGCTTTTGTTGACCGCTTCTTCATCTCCTTCTTCACAAACGGCCACACTCTTAACTCTTTTGCTTCCAACATTCATGTGATCACATGTGTCCCCATGTTTCACATCTGATTCTTCCCCACTTGCCCCTATCAATTTGACTCCCATTTCTTTATTATTTTCCTTATTTCCCTTTCAGTTATTACAGTTATGGAGTTAGTTGCATTTATTTTTCATGTTTTCTATTTATATATAATATTTTATTTATTTACATATATAAATAATAACAAGAATAAGAAGCAGAGAAATATATAATATAAAATTGTGAGAGCAAGATGATCTTCTTCAGGTATGCATGAACATCATGTATCTATGGAATATTAACCTCTGGATTGGTGGAATAATTAATTAAAACTTAAATTAGTCAAGGCCAAATTGTATTTATTTATTTGTTGTATTATGGTATGGATGAATATCATTTGGAAAATGAAAAAAGAAATCCTTAAAATTATTAGTATTATTTTTTTTTTTTTTTTAAAAATCAGGGTTTATCAACTTTCATTTTATTCCATTTTGTCATTTTTCTTAGATCAAATTATTGGGTCTAGAAGGTCCTAAATGAAAATTGGATTTTGGTTCTTGATCTGCCATTGGCTTTTACACAAATTAAGCTAAGGCCTAGCTATGTTTAAAAAAAATGACTCTTTTACTGCCTTTTTCTTCTCGTTAACACAGACACACAGCTAGTAAATAGTCAATATAAATATATATAATTTACCTTATTTTCTTAGATTGATTGCATTTTTGCTACCTTATATTTTGACCAGATTTCACATTGAGCCTTCAATTTAAAATGTTTCACATTGGACCTTTCATATACAATTTTTCTCATATTAATCCAATTCTCAAATTAACTACCATAAAATTTAAAAATTGAGAAATTAATTCGTTAACCAATTAATCAAATTTTTTCTCATTTTGTTTGCAAATTGAGAAAATTAGTAAGGTTCTTTTCTTTTAATTTTTAAATTATCTCTTAACCTGGGGATTGAACTAATATAAAATAAATTGAAAGTTCAATATGCAAACTGTCCAAAATGCAAGGTATTACTGAAACGCAATTAACTATTTTTTTCTTTCTTGCTCTTTTTCCCTTTTTATCCTTTCTTAAATATTAGATCTCACTTCTACATTTCACAGTACACTGTGTAAGAAAATATTATAAATATGTTTTTTAATAACTTTATAGTTCCACAGGGGTTAAAAGAACAGGACGTTCAATGTATGAAGAAAAAAAATTTACTTCAGAACTTTCTACATAATCAAAATTGAATATTTGAATTGTCCACCGCCCCAACCCAAAAAAAGAAAAAAAAAAGGAGCTGAATTTTTGAAGATGCCAAATATGAATGCATTGAAGTCTACAATATTCATTTCAGCAAAAGATATTAGCTAGACAAACACAGATACACAACTTTGTGTACTCAATTCCCAGCATATATGTGTGTGTGTGTGTGTGTGTGATTAAAACAGTTGTTGGTCTCATTGAAAACAATGATGCAAGTAAAGTCCCTTGATCAAAATGATTTTGTTCATCCTTCAAACTTGGAGCTGATTATTGATATGTATCCCGTTTACCCCTAAAAGTTACAATCTTTTTGTAACTTTTTTCTGGCCAAAAAAGGCCACAAACATTCAATTACACCTTAGTCAGCTTAAACAATGATTGGTTATTTGCTTTGTCCATAATTCATCGACAAGTGTCAAATTAAGTCAATGTTGATACTGATAAGTTAGTTGTTTCATCCAAAAGGTGCCAAGCAAATTAAAAGTGAAAATATAAATGAAAATCAAGAAGTCCAATTCAAAGAGGTTTTGTTAAGACATTAAGAGGTGGGTCAATATCACATTTATGTTTTTTTTTTTTTTTTTTTTAAATAAAAAACATTCATTGTGGTTTAAGATTTTAAGAAGACGAATGATGAATGATAATAATATGGTATTAGAATCATAAATCTATGAGATTTTGTATTTAAAACTTCATAATCTTAAAACAAAAAAAAAAACAAAAAAATCATGTAAGAACTCAATTGATTCTAAAAGATTGCCGGTTATTATCTATTTCCTTCAAAAGAATCAAAACTCATCATACAGCTTCGTCAATAGCTAAATATCTATCTATTCCTGTATGATGTATTACAATAAAATGCAAAGTGTCCTAGAGAATAACACTAAGTCCAAAGTTTTTATTATAATCAAAGTGGCGATTTAGTTAATACATATTCTTAGGACTATAATAAATCTCAGTATGGACCATCACATGACTATCCTTAGTAAATTCAATTTTTTGTTATCTGGTGTCTCTTTCTGTTGAATGTCTTCCTTTAAAGGAACGTCTATAGGAGGTCTTAACATATGAAAGATCTAAAACCAAATAAAATAAAGAGATTGGTGCCACAAGAAAGATTTTGGTGGTATGCTTTAAACCAATCCTTAGCAAAGTATTTGGATGATTATAGAATGCACTTTCATTCATTCAAACCGACCTGATTAACCGAATCTAATTATTGGGAACTGTGCGATATTAATGTGGGAATGATTTAATTAGCAAGAGAATTGACCCTACCCAAAATTAATCATTTTGGATATCCCACTTTTTAATTTTTTTTAAAGAAACGAATTCGCTGCTTTCTGATAGCTATTATAACTCCCTTTTTTTTTTCTTTTTTCTTTTTTTAAAAAAAATATATACATACATATATATATATATATATATATATTAATAATATAAACTTTTTGTTGTTCCTGGTGAGATTCTTTTTTCTTAATGACAAATTTCATTTTGAAGAAACCCCAATAAATGAAAAACGAAAAGATAATATTTCAAAAGAAGCAAATGATTGTCCGGATGTTCTCATGTGTGCAGAGACTGAAGAAGGCAAAAAAAAAAAAAAAAAAAAGGGGGAGGGGAAAGAAACAGAAGGTCCAAATGATTGAATTGTTTGGACACCAACCAATTTTGATAATTAAAACCCATTATAGTCTTGATTAGGTCACATGCAGAGTCCTATGTAGGTCAATCCTTGGCTTTAATTTAATTTACAAGTAGAACCCTTATCTTTGAATTTTGAAGTTGATAATGCCAATAAAAGGGCCATGGAAATTAACTTAATTTAAATCGTAATTAAGATTATTTTCTGTTTTTCCAACCTAATTTGTATCTTACTAGCTATATCTATAAATTAAACGCCAAAGACAGTCCTTCTAACGATGATAAGATGGAGATGAAATTATCATTTACAAAATTCAGA
The DNA here is from genome assembly GCF_031755915.1 of Ziziphus jujuba. Classification (NCBI taxonomy): domain Eukaryota; kingdom Viridiplantae; phylum Streptophyta; class Magnoliopsida; order Rosales; family Rhamnaceae; genus Ziziphus; species Ziziphus jujuba. Next base: position 17,792,110 of record NC_083381.1, read on the forward strand.
CGTGCCCTTGGATGGAGACAGAATAATTTATTTGCAAACATATAATTTATATGCATCATTATGGTATATGTCAGTTGATTTTTTTTTTTTGGATAATTAATTAATGAGAGGATTAGTGTTTTTTGGGGGTGTCAAATGAAAGATCACATAGTCAAATGGAAGATTTTTGAAGGGTTTGCGATATGAGAATTTAAAGCAAGTTTTTTTATTATTTTTATATTCGTAGGCAATGTGTTTGCACAAATAGAGGCTCATGTGGATGAAGGTTTATTTATTTTTTATTTTTTTGTTTTGATTTTGTTATTTCCCTGGTTTTCTCAACTCTTCATGTTTCCATGTGACTCGTATTTCAATATTCGATGAAACAAATATTATAGCCCCCACATTCACAAAGCATATGAATAGGGTCTCTCTACTCTTCTTCTTCTTCTCTCTCTCTCTCTCTCTCCGAACACAGAAAAGACATTCGGAAGTCTAAAAAACAATGAGTACCAAAGCATATAAAATAAAGATAAGAAAAATGAGACAAAAGATTGCTCAAAGATTCACGAACTAAGTACAGCCTGGTGGCATATCTTATAGGGACTATTTTTTTAGTGATAAATTGAGCTTAGCATCATATGTATTATTTTCTATATTATTTTTTCTTCCTTCTAGTAATTTTTTTTATATATATTTTCTCGTATCCTAGTTATATTTAAGAAAAAGTACACTCATGGAAAAAGTTATTTATATATTTCCAAAAGTTCAACTAACCAAGAATAAGGGGTACAATCTACAATATTAATCTTCAATATATGAGTAGAATTTTGGTATAAAAGCTGGATTAATATTCCACCAATCAGTTACACTACTTTATTTAGGCCGCTATCATGACTCAAGTTTAATTAGTATTTTTTTTTTTTTTTTTTGGGAAAGAAAAATTAATTTACTAAGAAGATAATAATCTACTTTATAGGTCTGGTACAAAAAGGTGGTTAACCTACCATGATATCCCCTGAGCTGTAAATTGCAAGGTAAGGAGCACCTTGAAGAGCCAATTTAGGAAGTCAGCTCAAAAACAGCCTTATACTGTGTACTGGTTGTTTGTTATTCTTTCTTTCTCCAAATCAGCCAATTGAGGGCCGTACCAACTTTCATGCTCTAATTGAAGCCAGAACAAAAGACAAAAACTTCACGTACTCAATTAGTCAACGAGTAATTTTGTGGCAGGGAATAGAATTCCCTTTTTACTTTCCCTATGCTACTCAAACTCCTTTTTTTGGCTGGAAACCTATGATACTGAAACTCCTTTTTTTGGCTGAAAACCTATGCTACTCAAACTCTTTGATGATATAGATGTGCATATCTGATATGTCTCATATCCACATCATATATAATATATATATATATATATATATATATAACGATTAATTAATACATATTATGAGATATTGAGAACACACCTCTCAGTTATATATGATTTTGGATTCAACTAAATTTGGGTGAATTTTTTTCGGTTCACAAAATATTATAATTTCTATCCAAAAATAGTATATCAAATAATATATAAACTCTATTTAATCATGATGATCATTAATAACGATAAATAAAATTATTTATTTATTAATTATAAAAAAAATCTTAAGATTTTCACAATTTTCTTTGGAAAGAGTAGCAGTCGATATTCTCGATCATAACGAAGCTTAAATACTTCATAGCTGTACAGGGAAATCTATATTTGTTTGTTTATCATTCTTTCTTGTTCAAATTAAGGATATGATATAAAGTTGTAGAGGCCAACAAAAAGTCACAATACATGGTCACAAATAGAACCAGATACGAGCTTTTCCTGCCGGGGCTCGTGCAGGTTTTCAAGGCTGGAAAGGCTAGGGAATGATAGAATGCACAGGTGTTAATTAGACTTGTCACATCCCAATTTGATTTTTAATAAATTTTAAGTTATTAATCAAGATGTCAGTCATAACTTATCATGTATAGTACTCTATCGTCCTATTATAAGTTAAAAAAAAAAAAATACTATGATAGTAAAATATATTCTTATTTCTACCTATGCATAATTAATTAAAATGTTAATTGTATTTTAATATTTTATATTTTGATTAGATTGTAGTTTAAATTTTTAAATTTAAAACGACGTTTAATTTAAAATTTGTTTCCTATTAGTTTAGTTTTTAAATTAATTCTAAAATTGATAAGTAGCATAAAATTAAAAAATTAAAAAAATTAACTATTTTTATATTAATCAGCTAATCAATTTTTCTCTTTTTTTTTTTTTGTAAAATAAGAAAATTAGTTAATTTTTTGAACTTTTAAATTTTTTGTTAGTCAATTTAGAAATTATTCAAGAATTAGACTAATGTAAAATAAATTGTAAATTGACGATTTAGTATAGAATGTTTTAGGAGATAATATACAACGTTTTGTGGCAAAGTATAATACTAAAGAGCAATTAACTTAAAACTAAAGTATCAAGTTATATATATCAACACTGTGGATTAATTAATAATATGATTCTACTCATTTCAAAGTCCAGTTTATAATGTTACCTGAGAAGAACCAAAGCCAGGTCATCTTTGCATGAAAAGAATCGAATTTATAAAAACGAAGGTTACATGCACGTGAGTTGCCTCTTTTATATAACCATGATAATTTTCGAACTTGTTTGCCCAAAATATGAAATCTAGAACACATAAATTTTTTTGAAATTTGTGGATAGTTAGATATCTTATTGTGTAAATTGGAGTTGAAGATGTTTCTTAAAAGTGGACTTAATTTTAATTACCTGGCCAAAGATATAAAGAACATGTTCCAATGCAAGGACAAGGTATAGATGGTATGCTTCGAAATTCCAATACGTTTTCTAATTACGTCTCCCAAGTTGCAAGTGTGAATATCTATTAGTCCTGGATCACCTACTCCACGTGGACACATTGTGACCATCCTTGTCACCATTGCTCTGTAACACAAACGTTGAACTGAGAATATCCACATATGCATACATATAATAAAATATATATATATATATATATATATATATCTTCAATTTATGTAACACAATTTTAAAATAATTTTATTATTTCAAGTGGCTTTACTTCAGCCCATTTGAATCTTCGAGAACAAGAGGATAGTTGTTTGAGCTCACTTTCCAAGAGCTAATCCCTCTCATGTATACCCTTTTCCATTTTTGGAAAGTCCGCATGAAACCCTTTTTGTTCTATAACATTATAATGTGCTTATTCCCCTAAAGTTGAAGCAAAATCTTGGTCTACTACAAAATCCTTTCAATAATGTACATGTTTTTGTAGCTCCTTTGCAAGTGGGTTTTCCTCTTCAAATATTATTGCTTGGTTGCAGGAGGGTTAAGGATATAAATCTTAAATTTATTACTAATAATAGATATTTGGATTCACAATTATTATCCCAAACAACAGTAGTTTTGTTACTGTTGTCTGCAAAAACTCAATCAACACTAATTTGTTGTTTTATTGGTTTATATTGAGTTCTACAATATACCTTTACATTTGGGCATTAGTAGTTTAATATGTAACACATTACTGTCACATAATTTTCTATTTAAAATTTGATAAATAAAAAATTTGGTGACCCTAATAATGACGTGTTTCATACTATTGTATTATAAATAGTACAATAACTACATTCAATTATGATGCCAATACATATATAATATGTTTAATTTTAAGTAGAAAAAGGTACTATATAAATATGTAAAGTCAGAGATTGGTTATGAATATGAGTATATATGAGCAAATAATATAGGTGATCAAAGTTTCTAAAGGTTAAATAATAATAATGTACTACCTAATAATTGTTATTTTCTTTCAAAAAAGTATGCATTGGCTCAATTAAACTTTTGTAATCTGTGGAATGTGTAGCCGCTTCTTCCGAATCCCCAGCCACCAAACTTTATTGGGAATCAAATATATTGTGTGGATTACATCTCATTTTAGGCTCACAAACCAAAAATTCTTGGCAAAATTAAGACATTAAATATGAAATATATCAATATTAATACGCTGCAGGAATAAATCAACCCGCTAGTGAACACCATTGATAGAAAGATTAAAAAAAAAAAAAGAAAAAAGAAAAAAGAAAGTTTCATGAACCGAAGAGTTTGCACCATTTTCTCTGCAATAGCGGATGTTTGAACCTTCTTGCCCATTACTCTGTTGAAGATGAATTAGACGCACATGCGCACGCGCGCGCCCACACACACACACACACACACACAAAAGGTGTGTTTCAAACCCACAACTTTATTATATAGATGTGAAAGGATTATTACTTAACCAAGTTCATTTTATGGCAAACAAAAACTTCTATCTCTAAAATTTTTATTTCATAATAATTATGACAATATTATAGTTATTTATTGATAGCTAGATGTACCAATTTAATGACAAAAATGATACTCATATATCCTACTATATAGGATTAATTACACTGTATACCCTCAAGGTTTCTTTTAATTACAATAAAGTACCTTATCTATGTGATAATTGTAACCAAATGCCTTGCCGTTACCACATTGGCGTTAAAGTTAACGACTTTAACAAAGGAGGGGTATAATAGTCATTTGACACAAGTATAGGAATAATAATTAGACAGAAATATCTAAAATTAGATTTCAAAAAAAAAAATTTGAAAATTAGAAATAAAGAAAAAAATGGACGGTCTGATCAAGGGTTTGATAGACATGGCGCTCGGTCACGACAATGATCGAAAAGAAGAATAGGGTCCAGAGTCCTAAGAGGAACGCCTCAGATCCACTTGGTTAGAGGTTAGCATCCTCGCAAAAAAAAAAAAAAAAAAAAATCTGTTTTTTCAAATTCTAATCTTACTAGTTGAGGTTGCAGTTCAAATATGTTGCTTTTAAGGTGGTGGTGTGATAAAATGCACAGGTAGTGTCGGGTGAGCACGATAAGAATGAAGAAGGAGGCATTGATCATCGCTCACATGGCTATAATAGATAGAATTGATGGAATGCAGAGGTTTGACTTTTGAATTGGATTCGATTTCTACATTTGGATATTTGATTGAAATTAAAATTTTTAAGGAAAAAAAATTATAATAATGAATAAATATAAAACAAAAAAGTAGAAGAAAGTACTTAGAATGAGAAAAAAAATGAGATCAAAGGTGAAACTGCAGGATCAAAAGGTGTCCAAATAAAAAGAATCCAATGGCCTACAATCCTCCCCCTCTTTCTCTGTGATTTTTGTCCTTTAGTTTCAATTTTCTACTATGTAATTGTGTCAAATGACTATTATACCTCTTTTTTCTGTCAATTTTAACGTCAATGTGGTAACGATAAGGTATCTGGTTGCAATTATCATATATATCAAGGTATTTGATTGTAATTAAAAAAAACTCTGAAGATGTACAGTGTAATAAACCCTACTATATTAGACCTATTTTATATAGTTTTGCTATTTGTCACTATTAGTAATTATTATTAATAGAATTCATGTTAATTTAGTATATAGATATTAGTTAGTTGCATCTATTGCCTTTTTTAAAAGAAAATTTAAAATTAAAATTGTATTTGGAAAGGTAAATCTTTAATGGTAGCTTACTAAATTATCATGTCAACCGTAGAGCGTCCATTGATGATTCATTAGTAGTAACAAATAACATATATATAATTTTTATATGTGTTCTTCTTCTTCTTCCTTTTTTTTTTTTTTTTTTTCTGATGATAAAAAAGAATATATTTTTTCAAGCGTATCATCAGACGGTATGCACCCAATCGATATGGATTTGCGCTTCTTTGATTTCAAGTTCGTATATACATAATATTAGGAATGTCAATTTGCCCTGCATACTTTGAAAATTGCAGTGCACCGCTCCTAACGGGGTGGTTTTTTTTCTGAAAAATCGGGGCCGCAGGATGGGCTTGGGATAAATCTTTAAGGTCTAAATCGGGGATAGGCCGAGACCGGGGAATAAAGAATCCAACCCAAACTTGACCCGTATATATTTACTTGTTTTTTTATATTTTATATATTTGGATTATTGTATTTTTTAAGGATATATTTTATTATAATTGTAAATTTGGACCTTATTATATTTTATTGTATTTTTATTATATTTTAGTTACTTTATTTATATTTTATTCATAAAATATTTTTTTTTATATAAATTTTTCAAAAATATTATATCAATTATAAAAAAAAAATAAACGAAGAAAACCGCCTAGTACCGTCCCCAATTGGGAAATTTCCGTCCCCGTCCTGTTTCTAAAAAAAAAGGAAAAAAATTCGTGGGGAAGGAATTTAAAATTTTTAGCACAAATGGGGATGGAATTTTAAAACCGACCCGTCCTGTCCCGTTGACATTTCTACATAACATTATATATTCAAATATCAAAACCTTAACACTTTTTAAAGGAGATTAATTTGTATGAAGAGAAACCTCTTAGGCCATATTTTACAAAATATTTATAGACTGAAAAAAAAGAAAAATCCAAATATGTAATATGAATATCATTTATTAGAAAAAAAACCTGCAAGAATTTGGTAATTAAGTCGGTTCAATTGCTAGCTCTCTTTACCTGCTAAACCCTTTTCGAAACAATTCAACAACGTGATGATCGATAATATTTAACCAAGAGAAAAAATTAAATAAATAACCAATTAAAAAATAGGAATTTAAAAGTCATAATTTTGATTGGTCTGTGTTCTCTGTTCTCGCTCCTTCCCTAATTCCCACATGAGTATTGATCCACATATTTTGTGGTTAATACATTTGTTGTAATCTCGGAAGCAAAAGTTTTGGATCATTTTCTACACAATATTGGATCTATTTAATTTGTTCAGTTTTAGATTTAGAATCTGCACCAAAGAGAATAAAATATTCTAGAGTTACAAACACCAAAATAATATTTTAATTTGCAAACTCATTCTGCAACTTCTAAACTTTTAAAAGACTTGTCAATTTTTTTAGTAATTAACTTTTGCTGGCCTATGCTTAACAGTGACATTTCATAGAGATTCACCTTTTAAAAAAGCCTTCTCTATTATGGTTTTATTCACAATTGGGATAGTAGCTAGTGAAGCTTCTGAAACATTCATCATCATGCAGTATTGAAAGTGATAGGCACTATTTGTACACAGGACAAACAAACGTAAATTATGCAAAGCTAATGATTATTCTTGGTAATTACTAGATCTTTCATGCAGAAACTATATGCATTTTCTTTTTATATGATCAATCCCTCTCCATATCATGAATCATAATATTGATGGTCTATAATTGTATAAATTAACTTCTAAATTGGTATTACGAATTAAAAAGGCTCTATTTTTTTTAGGATAAGTTAAATATTAGAATTCATTTTAAAAGTTAATTAACTATAAATGATAAACGGAAAAAGTATTAAGATGACTCAGCAAGATATCGATTACATTTTCGTTTGAGTTTCAAGATAAACTAGATATTAAAAATTAATCCAATCAAAAAGCTGGACTTAGATCAAGTACAGTTTTGCCGCCTGCAGGGAACTGAAGTCAAAAGTTAAAAGCTATACATTTGATCCTGAGTTTATAGGTCATTTGAGAGCCAAGTTCATAGGGGTTTAACATCAAGTACCAACCCTGGAAAACATCATGCTACATTTCATATGCCTATTGCCCTACTATTACTTAAAAAAAAGATTGAAAGAAAAAGACAGAGTGAAAGACATTGATTTTTCCTAGATATAGGATACGTATAGTGTATAGCTAGGTATAGCTGGTTTGGTGATCACAAATGGCTTGTCCACACCTAAAAGGTGGAAGATAAAATTTACAAAAGGCGTAGACCAAAGAAGACCCATCTATTTAAAAGGTTGTTGATTTGGTTTTCACTTCCTTAAATGCTATTAATTATAAGACTTTGGGTACATAGAATACTTTTTTATCGCTGTCTGATAATGGGGATTAATGATAGGATATTTCATCCGGACTATATGTAATCAGACACTATCCGCTTAATAGAATAAAAATTGTATATAAAGTTTTTGACAAATCATTTAAAAATGACCTTAGTCAATAGTGTATGAAAGATTTGTGGTTGTCTGTTTCATATCCATATCACTTTAATTTAATTTTCAATCTTTTATGCACTGTTAGATATGATTATTTCAATTGGTTGGATGATTTATTAAAAAATCTTCATGTGTATATATATACACTGTAATTTTTTTTTTTTTTGATGATTGTATTTTAGTTATTTATTTGTATATATATGGAATAAACAAAAGAAGGCGGCCACAAATGAGCCTTAAAACGAGAGATAATAGCATATGAAAATTTGAAAATTAATCCCAATCACATGCTCCGACTCATGGCCAAGACTTCCTCCTTATTTAAACCTCCATATCCCTCACATGAACATGCACTTCAAAACATCCTCTCTCTCTCTCTCTCTCTCTCTCCCCACACATATAAACTTCAAACATATTAACATTCTATTCTCTACTTCTTCTTTTCACTCCCTCTGCTCTTCTACAACTTTCCCAAAAGAAAAACACACACACACACACACACACACACACCCCACCCCACCCCTCCCCCCCTTAATGATGCATAACACTTCTTGTCTAAATATCCCACCAATGGTTCAACCCTTTGACAACCATGACTACTCCTTCTTGTCTCGCCGGTGCATATGGGTTAACGGACCGGTCATCGTCGGTGCCGGTCCTTCCGGTTTAGCAGTTGGTTCTTGCCTTAAAGAACAAGGTGCCCCATTTATCATCCTTGAGAGAGCTAATTGCATTGCTTCTCTTTGGCAAAACCGAACCTATGATCGTCTTAAGCTTCACCTTCCTAAACAATTTTGCCAATTGCCCAATTTCCCTTTCCCTGATGGTTTTCCTGAATATCCATCAAAATACCAATTCATCAGCTACTTAGAATCATATGCCAAACACTTCGGTATAAACCCCCAGTTCAATGAGACTGTTCAGTCTGCTAAGTATGATGAAACTTTCGGTTTGTGGCGTGTCAAGACCATATCGACGAGCAGCTCGAATCCCGGAGAGGTCGAATATATTTGTCGGTGGCTCGTGGTGGCTACCGGAGAGAATGCCGAGAAAGTAGTGCCAGAATTCGAAGGTTTGGATGAGTTTGGTGGACGTGTTATGCATGCTTGTGATTACAGATCCGGTGAGAGTTTCCACGGCAAGAGAGTACTTGTTGTTGGTTGTGGAAATTCAGGAATGGAAGTCTCTCTTGATCTTTGCAACCACAATGCAAGCCCTTCAATGGTGGTTCGGAGCTCGGTGAGTACATAGATTAAGTGGCCGTTTCGGAGTGATTTTAAAATATTTAAAGTTATTTTCAAAAATATAGAAGTAGGCGAAAAAAAAGTGTTTTGTAAGAAATCACTTCCAAACGCACCCTGAACTTTTCTATTAAAATTTTTGCCTAGTTTATCACTTTCAATAGCTGTTAAACTTCAAAATCTAAACTGGGTTTGTTTCTCTCTCATTTTTTTTTTTTTTTTTTGATGATTGATTTACAGGTTCATGTATTGCCAAGGGAACTTCTTGGGAAATCAACATTTGAATTGGCAGTTTTGCTGATGAAATGGTTCTCAATTGGTGTTGTGGACAAAATGCTACTAATACTTGCCCGATTGATTCTTGGGAATCTTGAAAAATATGGCCTAAAAAGGCCATCAATTGGTCCATTGCAGCTCAAGAACACAGCAGGGAAAACACCAGTGCTTGATATTGGAGCATTGAAGAAAATAAGATCTGGGGAGATTAAGGTTGTCCCAGGAATCAAGAGGTTCTTTAATGGTGGAGTTGAGCTTGTTAATGGAGATAGTTTTGAGATTGATTCTGTGGTTCTTGCAACTGGGTATAGAAGCAATGTTCCTTCATGGTTAAAGGTTAGATTTTTTTTCCTTTTAATTCATTGTTTTAGAAATAATTGATGATTTTCTTTTTTATTTTTCAAAATTATAATAAAATCTATTTTGGAAGTTTCTATGTTTCAAAACCCATGTGACAGTTATGGAAGTTGGTTTCCTTTTTAGGTTTATTTCTTTTCACTTTTTACACATTTTTGATTTTGTTCTCTGTTTTTTTTTTTTTTTTTTTCCCTCTCTTTTAAACGAAGAAAAGAATTTTAAACTTTGAGGTTAATTTTAGACCAAAAAAAGAAAGGGACAAATTGATTAGCTTTGTTAGCTTTTGTTTCGTGGTTCTGTTTTGTCTTACTTATCATCAAAGATTTGATGCATACCTCACTCATAATCGTATTTTAAATCTGTTTTCTATTTTTTTTTTTTTTTAACTGATTTGGCATTAATTATCAGTCCAGCTAAAATCTGTTTGGAAACTATGATTTTGGACAGGAAAATGATTTCTTTTCTGGAGATGGAATACCAAAGAATCCATTCCCAAATGGATGGAAAGGAAAAGCAGGACTTTATGCTGTTGGGTTTACAAGGAGAGGCTTATCTGGTGCTTCATTTGATGCTATTAGTGTAGCTCATGATATTGCTAAGAGCTGGAAAGAAGAAACAAAGCAGAAGAAGAAATCTGTTGCAGCTCGACATAGGAGATGCATTTCACATTTCTAAACAACATGATGATCATCATCGTCATGATCAAGATCAAGATCATGATCAATTTGTTTCTTTTGCTTGGTGGCAGATCATCAATCAGACCTTTTTGTGTAGAAAATAATTTTTAGAAAGTAGACAAAGGAAAAATATATATATATATATATATTATACAAAAGGTAGCCCTCTCCTTCAAAAAAACAAATAATAATAATAATAAAGAAAATAATCGGGGATATATATATATATATATATATTTTGTATGAAGGAAGATGAGGCTCTGTGCTTTTATTTTTTCATTTATTAGTAGCTAAAAAGTGAAAAAGATGAGGCTTATTGTTTATTTATTTGTTTATTATATATTTGTTATATTATTATTCCAAGGAATTATGTATTGAGAGAATTTAATAATGTTTGTCAAAGTGGTAAAAAGATTCAGTTTCTTTATCTATGTAGACATACAAAATCTGGTCCACTTTTGTCATAAATAAAATGGAGTGGGCTATCTACCCACCCTAAGTGTTGGCCCACCAAGGACCCAATTAATAAAGTGGACCCCAAGTCCATCATACACCCAACATCATAAATCTCCTCAAGGTGATACTCCTCTTTTTATTTTATTTTTTTTTTAGCTTGAAAAGGTGATACTCCTCACTCAACTGGTTTAGTGTTTTCATACTAAAATTTTCAGACTGCTTTATCTCCATTCTGCTTTGCATATGGATAGAGCCCACAATCTGTAAAAAATTATAAAATGTTATAAATCTTATCCTTGGAAACTGCTGGTAAATAAATCTCCAATATTAGCTTGGTACAACAAAAACATTTTCACATTTACAAATAGTAAACCAGAAGACCAGAAAACTATTTTTCTACATAAACTATTACCCAACTTGTAATAAACACTATATAATGACATAGTAAGATTGCATATATGAGTGAAAATTTTATCTTGGAGTGTGATAATTTAGACATTTATCATGTTATTCTATCATTCATTTTCTATTATAAGTTTTATAAGTTGAAAGATAGTTAATAGAGATAATGCTAAACAAATTTTTTCGTATTTGTATTTGGAATTATAGTGTTGTATTTCTTATTTACATCCATTTTATGGAACTTCTAGTACATTACTCTTCTATTAAACGTTAATTAATTATTTTTAAAGATTCATTTTAAATATTTGATGATATAAATGAATTGTATGGCATTCATTTTAAATTTTGTTGAATTTGATATATGGTTCACCCATCATACCACATCTATATATAATCACAGTATTGCAATTATTTTATGATTAAATTTATATTTAAAGGTTTATTACAACTTTTAGCCAATATAAAACGCAACTTTTCCAAATCTCTGCATGCATGCCACATGTATTTTCCAGTCACCACTAAAACCTAAACAGAAGTATGGGAATCTAAAAGCTCCAAGCATTAACAAACTAAATACATTATATCTCCAAAGCATCTGACAGAATATTTTTTTTTTTTAAACTATATTCCTTTCTATTCTCAAATTCCCATCTGGGTGTCAAACATACCAACAATTTTATTTTGTTTTTCCTTAAAGAAACTCCAGCTTTTAATCTCCCAAAACCTTTAAATTATTATAAACTCAGCATTTTAAGTGCTGCAAATTTCTTCAATGTTAAAACTTATAATTTGGGAAATTGTAATTGGTGGTTCCAAGGAGAGAAAATTTTCCTGTCAAAGGAAGTGTTCACAAGGAATTAGCTAGCTAGCTAGCTGCAACTTTCTTGCTGCCCAAACAAAGGAAAAGCTAGCTTTGAATCACAAGATAAATGTGGCTGCGTAGCATTCCAACAAACCAATATTTCAAAGGAATTGTTTTTCCTAGTAGAAACAAATTAGTTAGAAGACAACCCATATGAGTACCCATGCTGTTTATAATTCAAACATGAAAAATAAAAGCTACGAACTCATTAATGTCTTATCTAAATTCCTTTACCACCACACACTCAAATCTTGAATAATAAAACTAGAAAAAACATGAGGTGCCTGGCATTGTTAAGTTCACGACTATGCGCATGCATATACACAATTTTTTTTTCTTTTTCTTTTTTATTTAATATAGTAAAATATTTATGAATAAAAATTTTAAAAAATAATATTTATTTTGAAAAATAGTATATATACTTATAATTTATATGATTTAACGATCATAAATACTATCTTTCATAGTTTTTTTTACATAATTTACTTATTGTATTAAACTTTACATATATATCCATATAAAAATCATATATTGGACAACATAACCAACTTATGTCGGCCATACCTTTGATGTGAAATAACATATAATTTGTGGATTTTATTACCACATGAAATTAATCAACCAATAGCTAATTTTTCTATATACATATATATGCATTAATAATAATATCTATGTTAAATGCAAATGTGATGACTTCCAAGCAAATATTGAGAGATAAAAAAAGCTGCAGTATTTTGAGACTACAAAATGAATCCTACAACTATAGCATTGTCAAATGTCAATTGTGAAAGGACAATGCAATCTCTTTACCTAGATAGACAATCACTGTTACCGAGACAAAGAAAATCACATGGGGTTGGCCACCACCCATATCTTCTTTCTTCCTACTTCTTCACCATCACCCCATTCCGTCTTGTTCCTTAATAAACCCCCTTCATTCCCTTTATTTATATATAACCTTGCATCTGCAGCTATATATATATATATATATATATATATACATACAAACATGTGTATACATACAGAATATTATGTATCCCTGTGTATATAACTTTGTACGTAGATTTGTGTGATTGACAAACGAGAGGAAACTTTATGCTATATCTGCAAAGTTCGTTTGATGGGATCTAAGCTCGTACTGACTCGAACTGTTTTAAATTATTATTGGATCAAATTTAAAATAGTCATGTACGAAACGCAGCCCAACATCCAGAATCAATTATCTTCTCCGGCTTTGATATAATATTTGTATTCTCAACAGAATAAACTAGAAATAGGAGCAAAATTTCAATTTTTTTTTCTTTTTTAATTTATATATATGCAGCATAGACAATCCTTGTGTAAGAGTTGTTGTATGCTTTCTAGATGAAGACAATCTTTCTGGTCAATCAGTCTATATATGTAATGTACAACATATATGGACGCCAGGAATGACGTCTACATATCATATTGATCCCAACATCAGTATATACTTCCATTTACTCTCACTGATCCAATTTTTGGCAGTTTCTTCTTGAAAATAATATTTTTAAGAACAGATTTCCCAAAAAGAGAACACACAAGTTATATTTATCAGCTGTTCCTAAAGTTGTTGGGGAAAAAAAATAATTTTAAATCATATTTTTTATTTTATTTATTTTATTTTTTAATTAAAACTTGTTTTTATGTATCATTCTGGAAACAATTGTAGAAAAATCACTTCCACGCAACACTCTCTGTTTTTCTTTGTTTATAAGAAAACGATATATAAATAATAACAACTGTTTTGTGCCTTTTTCCATATATTGTATCCTCAGAAGTTAAATATAGTTTTGCCATCATCTTCTGAAAACTAATATTGCTATATATAAAATGTTACTTTTAGAAAAATAAATAAAAATTATTACATACTTTATAACTTCTGCAAGGCTTTAACATTTTTTTCCCCTTCTTTCATTATTATTATTTTATTTTTTGGGTAAATCTGTAAGACTTAAACTCTGATTTCTCCATAATAAAAATTTTCAGTCAGTTGACCCTGATCTTTGCTTGGCTTGTGAGGTGAGCAGTGTTTTTATGATTAACTTCAAACATATTAGTTTGGCAATCAGAGGGGTCATAAAACATTGATCTCCATTTGATATCGGGCAACCAAGAATTCTCACTTCATACACTACATTGTCATGATATTTTTCGTGGAAGCTAGAGAAGAAGAAGAAAATATACAAAATTCCACATTCATGGAAGCTTTCCTGGTATCACCCGCATTTTTACCATCCACGACGATTACTTGTTGGAAAGTAACTGATCGATTTTGCCATTCTTGTTGTACATATCCACCATCTTCTTTGCATATGATGGCATGTGTCTATTCGCTCTGCACATTTTAATCTTCACAATATTAGAAACAGTCTTATATTCCCTACTCTAAATATCATCGTCCATAACCACGCACCTTTGTTTACCCCATATGCGGTTTACATGCAAATAGTTCCTGATGGTATGGTAATCCAGTGAATAGCGAGCGAATTCCAGACCCTTCGGTCCAATCTGGACAAGAGAAAACAAGTCAAGATGAAGGTTGCGTATGGTTACATTTATCAATAATATCATCCAGATATACTTACCAAGTTTAGTATAAAAGCTATCAAATTCCCAATAACCTTGGGAGCAGGCTGAGAAGGTCCCTTACCTGAAAGAAACATGAGTGAGAGATATTAAACCGATAACAAGTGGCTAAACAACATCATCATATATATATATATATATATATTTGTATTTTGTCACAAAGAAAATAACAATACAAGAAATTTGCATGTAAATTAGTTTAAATGCAGTTTACAAGCCAATTGTAGAATTTGTAACATATATTTTGAGAATATAAGGTCCAGTTAAGAAGTCAAGTTTCAGAGCTCAAGTGCAAGAAATACCCGTGAAATAATCAAGAAGAGGGTATCATACATACCCAGCTTAGCATTATCATCTGCCTTAACTGTCTCCATAACAAACGGTCGGCGTTCACCCTGATAATTGTTTCTGAATTCAGATCTTTCATGGTCAAAAAATTTGAAGCAAGAAATTAAGGGAATAGAGTTTAAGGGTTGTACACTACTAATTGTTGGAGTTATCTCCAAATAGTTCTCTACCAGACTCAGCATTTCTCTTCCACGCTCATTTCTGTAATTTGAAGGGTATCAGTAATGAAGTAATCTTAGAGTAGGCCTTAAAAATGAAAGCACTTCTTCAATCAGCATGACAGAACGATTGTAAGGCACAGAGCCCTGCTAAAGAACAAGAATAATCAGAGAGATAGAGACAGTTATATAATAATACCTTACAGTGACATACTGTGGATGTTGTGTCATGCTGATTCCAGAATATTTTGGCACACCCATGTACCCAACCACCATATCCTAAAATTGGTTAGACATGTTAGTATAATTATGAGGAAATGACCAACATCTCCATATCATCTACTAGGGGGGAAAGAACTCACAAGTATATTTTGTACTATACACATGCATATACAGAGCCCTCCAATATTAGATGATATAATTGCTAAACTGAAATGAGAGACTTACCGCTAAAGCATTCGTGTAGTCAAAACAGCTGTAAGACAATAAGTATTACGGCTGGTTAGGACAATAATCAGTCTAATAAAAACACTACAAAGGATGACAATTGATAACAATAATTCATGAAGTACTTGTGGCCTGTAAAATGCTATCTTCATGAAAAAAATTTTGTTGAACAGCTTTTTAGGGATTTTGTGAAACCTATGCAGAGAAAATGATATTCCTTCAAGCCTTTGAAGCATATAGGTTACCTAGGTAAGGAACCTATTCTCATTACTACATTCTATTATATGATCATTTACTCTATGTTAGACATTCCGTTTGAATCTTTCACAGTTAAAATGCACCCAAGTCACCCTTTTCACTGCTCTATCGGTGCCATGTAAATACTTAGGTCGAATTGGCTGTCTTTGACATAGGCGAAGGCCAATGCCTCTGATAAGCTGAATGTCCTCGTAGGACTAATTTATTTGTCTTGTGGTGCCCGCTAATCCAATAACGTGATCTGGGGATCTAAGTAGGGTGGCTTTGCTGCCTTTATTTTGATCTATTGTCGAAGCAAAAAGAAAGGGCAACTGTTCTCGAATCAGCAATGCCACAGCTGACTCAATCAAAAAGCATTTAAAAAACCTCCCTGCCCCTTTTGCCAAGGAAAGCAGGAAAGGCACGCTATTTTGACAACGGGGTTTTCCTTTTTTAAAATACGATATGACCTTCCAAATTCAACTCATAAAACCATTCTTCAGCCATACCAGACTAATTCTGTCTATTGCTCCTTACCCTATAGGTTATAGAGACTCTTCCCAGTGCCAAGAACTAGGATCAGAAGGAAAGTCTCAACCCCTCAGTATGAAAGTAGGCCATGATTCCCAAAGAGAATTTCAATCTGAAGAAGGCAAAAGGAGATTGTGCCGGGTTCTTTCACTCGCATGAAACCAAGCCTTGCTACTTGAATAACAGGTAATCACAGACTTTCACCTTTTGTCGGTGCAACTAGACTTTCTCAATGGGGATTGTTTTCTCTCCTCACTCAATATCCATCAGTTGAGGACTTTCTCAATGGGGATTGTTTTCTTTCCATTAAGAGTGATGCCGTGGACTCTTTTCCCGCGGATTACAAGGAATGGATCTTCTCTACTCTTTTTGTTTTATTTATGTCTCGCCTCTCTTTCACCTAGGTCTGAAATGGAATGGTTGAGTTGACTTTGACTTCATAACCTTTACGGGGCAGCTCACCGATCACTCTGTGGATTCTTCACTCCTCCCGCCTATTCCTATACTATCACACTTGCAGGGCTTCCAAGTCCCACTAAACTTCAACTAAGAAATACAAGATCAAGATTTCATCTTCCCTCTGGGCTTTCTCCAGCAACTATTGCTAAAGTCGAGGTTGGGTTTTTTAGGCTATATATAGCAGGCCTTTCCCTGTATTGGATGTTGTTGAGATAAAAGGCTCTAAGAGACCTGGACCTATTAATACAAGGTGCAAAAGAGGTTCATTACTGACCTCCCTCCCAAGAAGACAAGACTTCCAGCCCCCGTCCTCAGTCCGTTTTTAACTAAAAAGGCGGGTTGGGTCTTTCCTCCCATAGAGCAAGTGAAGTTGGTGAGCCGTATGATGGGCAACTATCTCCTGCGGTTCAGAGAGGACTCAATTGTTAGCTAGTACCCCTTGGTTTCGGGGTGGGCCCTTTCATCAATTTTATTATATACGCTTAGCGAAAAGAACGTTTTTTGATACACCTAGGACATGGATTCTATATGAACCAATGGATCATGACAAGTCGTTACTACTAGCAATGACTTCCTCTTTCATTACCTCATTCTTCCATATCCCTCTCCCTTGTTCTTAGTTACTCATCAAATGGCACTCAATTTATATCTTTAAGTTAGAGCATTGACAAGGTTCAAAGAAAGGGAGTTCAAATAGATGGCTGCCATAGTTGTTATACAAGTAATAGGAGGTTAAATCAAAAGAGGACAAGGAAAATGACATCGAATAGGCCAGGTGTAAAAGCACTTTGTGGAGTTGGTACTTGAGAATGTGGACATAAGCTTTAGTTAGAAAAACCTTTATAGCTTTAAAATGAGTAGAGAAGCTAACCTTACTAAGAGTCCTATGTTTGGTAGGAACCACTAGATGAGGCAGTGGGTAAGTGAGGAGGAGAGTTTGGAGTATGAGCTGCTTTTGTTCACGAATCCGTTTCAGGTTCTCAGGCAAAGGCACTCACCTCCCTCTTTAGTTCCCCCATGTTGGTAAGCCCTGAACTAGAATTAATGTATTCAAAGTCCAAGCCAAGGAACCCAATTGCTAGCTAAGCCCCACCATATTCTCTTTCTTTGTCTCTCTCCCATTTCCGTGTCCCAAGGCAAACCTATCCATGTTTTAACTTATCTCCCTCTAGGCTCCTAACATTTAAAGCTGCCAATGATCCCTATACCACAGAAGCAGGTGGGCTTGGGCCAAACCCAAGTGAGCCAGCACTTAATAAGACATAAGTAGAGACAATGATCCCTCGTTTCCCAGGTCATCTTCTACTATTCCCGTTCCCATCTGGGAGGTGCATCAACATATCAATTGGTGGACACATCATTAGTAGCAATTGGAGAATACTGGACATCCATGCCTAAACTATAGATGAGAATAGGTCCTTTAACTCAAGCAAGAACAGCTTATCCCTCTGGAGGCAACACTCCCTTAATTCATGCCCTTCCATCTTCAAAGTTGAGTCCTTTCACGGCACACTTTCTATATTTTCAATTGCTACTTTTACAAATTCGAAGGTCAACGCAACTAACGGCACACGAGTCAGCATCTATGGTTAGCCATTGGAAATCCTTTAACAAGCAAGTAGTGCTTAAAGCCCTTAGTTTTGGCTATCCTTAGGTGGATGATAGGTTTGTTGCAAGCAAGGGTAAACTTAAGCTACAGTATGGGAACTTGAGCTAGGTAGATTCGTTTCAGTAGTTGTAGTTGTTCAGTAGGGAACTCGAATTCAAGATATGGGGCTTTAGCCGAAGTTGGTTTGTAAACTGGTAGTTGTTGTTCACAAGCAAGTAGGAGGGTTTTGAGTTGGATGTTCGAGCAAGTGTAGCTTTAAGTGCTCTACAAGAAAAACTCTACGACTAATTGTGCTACTTGAAATCGTTAGTATTAGGTATCTTGTTATCTAACTCTCTTATTACTGCGCTTTAACGACACCATAGTGGCGGTTTTAAAGATAGGATAGCGAGGCATACACTTTCTTCACAAAGTAGACTATTACTTTTTGTTCATTAATAACCCTTACACACATGGAAAGTACATCAAATAGAAAGCTTACGCACACATGTACAAACCAATCAAGCAACTAAACACAACAAATCAAATAATACTAAAAACATATATTGTGAACAAAAACATAGAATAATATGAAACATAACAAAAATCATGCATTAAAACACACTACTTTGCATTGACAAACTCTACTCGTCTAGTATTCCCTATTGTTTCCATTTCCCTGCGGTTGTTTATGGTTCCTTCTACAATGAGCGCTTATCTTCTAACGAGCAGTGCCCTCCTCCTTTCCTCGAACACACGAATGCAGTTTTGGATCTATTACGTTACTCTTCCTATTATCTTCAGATCGAGAACAGGCGCACACTCCCATAGCTTCCCTAGCATTTGCTTAGTCAAGCTTTTCGTTTTCCACCTATCATATTTCTTGTTGAATTATTGAAAGTCTGGAGACGATATCTATGGTTACTCAAAGTCTTTTTCCTAACTTCGTTGTTCAGTTCCGTCTCCCTTCGCTTTGCCAAATAAAAACTAAAAGAAGCTATTATTTATAGGTGTTGAAGGTTCTTAACCCTTTCTTATTATTCTCAACGCTCTTTCAACTTATTGGTAAGAATTCTTGTCTTAATTCCGTAACATAAATCATTTTAAACCTGACTTTTCATGAACATGGAACCCTAGCCACTAGATTTTGCTGAATAATTGTCCTTCCCTAGACGGATTTGAGTACAAAAGACCCACCTTATAAAGCGAATAGGACTTTCTTTTCCACGGGAATCGTCATGTGGCAACATCCTGAGCACTCCCTCTGAGATAGAACGCAATAATATAGCGAATCCATTAGAGAGTACTCCACCACAAGCAGCCAAAGCATGCTCAATCAATCATCAATCTCCAACTCCAAGTACAAAACCATGTGATCCATCCTTGTTTTCTTACCCCACTGACTTTTACATGTTTTTTTTTTCATTAGCTTATTTGTACCTAACTACCTCATGGACTCCCTTAACCACTCCTCACTCTATAGCTCTATCTTTGAAACACTTGATTGATCTAATCAGACACTTGCTTTTCCTAGAAAATGTACCTTTACAGCTAAATCCGTAAGATCACACTAGTCATCATAGCTTTTTGAATTTAGTTTAGTGAAAAAATTTATAAAAAAAAAAAAATGACAAAAAAACTTGATGGAAGGCTCTATGAGAAGAGGCTATATAAGTTATAGCCTTTTGTGGACCTTTTGCATGAACTTAGACTTATTTTGATGATGGATAGACTTATATGATTATTACATGTCTAGCATTTCACACACAGCCTAACTAAAAGAGACGAAGCTTCTATTTCAACCATTATGTCTAACAAAAACAAACCGCATGATTGGCTCTCCATTTAGCTTTTTGGCTTAGTTGGCTCTTCTCGAATAAATTACTGTTTGCCTTTTGTTCATAGGCCCTAGAGATACTAGAGCATAGGGAAGGCCCAACATTTTAATCCAATTTATATTTTTGTTTACTCTTTAAAGAGGCTTGGAGTGAGAAGTTTTTTCCTTATGTCCCAAGTTAGCCAGCATGCTTATACATTAAGCAACAATGCTTATTATGAAGTGGGGAACCATGTACATACAGTGGAAGAAAGCTAACGAATGTTCCCTCCGCCTACATTCTAACCTTTAGAGCTTTTGGCCCTGCCTCTCTACGTAGGGTATCCTTGCCTTGCAACATCTCATCCTTCCATAGAAGATGTTATTTTTAAGTATAATATGGGTGTGAGTTCCACTTTTTCTTTCATTTGCTAAGTAAATGTATTGAACTCGCCCAGAAGGTAAGGTTCAAATTACAAATATAGACCCCCTTGCCTGCCAATCCATATTTTTAGCCAGTGGGAGAGCCCATAAAATGGAAGCGCTTCTATCTTACAGGCATTACCCTCGTGCTCTTTCTGATACCTGACTAGTTACATTTGATGGTAGACATAGCAGATGCGCCCTCCCTCAATTATGTTGTGTGTGAAATGCTGGACACATAATGACCACAACAAGCCTACCCATCATCAAAGCCTAGGTCCATACAAAAAGGCCCACAAGAGATTCTAGCCCATAGAGCCTCGATTCATAAAGCTTTCCATCAAGTTTTTGTCATTTTTTTTTTTTATAAATTTTTTCACTAAACTAAATTCAAAAAAATTATACAAACTAGTATAAATTTACAGATTGAGCTGAAAATGATACCTTTACTGAAAAAAAATAAACGTCTGCTTAACTCATCAAGTGTTTCAAAGACAAAACTGTCAAGTGAGAATTGGCTAAGAGGAATCCATCATTTAGTTGGGTACAAATAAGTCAATAAAAAAAAGACACTTAGAAACCAATGGGGTAGGGAAATGAGGACAAATCACATGGTTTTGTACTTAGAGTCAAGGATTGGAGATCGACGATTGACTGAGCATGCTTTGGCAGCTCATGGTGAAATACTCTCCAATAAATTTGCTACATTATTGTGTCTTATTGCAGAAGAAGTAATCGGGATATTGCCGCATGAGGATACCCATGGAAAAGAAAATCCATTTACTTTATGAGGTGGACCTTTCGTACTCAAATCCGTATGGGAAAAGGATAATTATTCTCAAAATCTAGTAGGTATGGTTCCATATTCATAAAAAATCAGGTTTAAAATGATCCATGTTACGAAACCAAAACAAGAATTCTTACTAATAAATTGAAAGGACATCAAACATAATAAGAAAGGGTTAAAGGCCTTCAATGCCTATAAATAGAAGCTTTTTCAACCTCTATTTGACAAAGCAAATGGAGACAGAACCAAACAACGAAATCAGAAAGAAAGACTATTGAGTAGCCATAAATATCGTCTTCAAACTTTCAATAATCTAGCAAGAAATGCGTCAGGTGGAAAGTGAAAAATTTGACCAAGAGTAAATGCTAGTGTAGCTATAAGAGCATACACATGCTCTCGATCTGGAGATAATAAAAAATATAATGCAACAGATCCGGAACCGCATTTGTAGGCTTAAGGAAAGGAGGAAGACACTGCTCGTAGAAAAGCAAGCACTCATTGTGCGAGGGGTTAAACATCCGCAGGGGAAATGGAAACAACACGGGAAATTAGAAGAGAATCCGTCGATACAAAGTACTATATTTTAATGCATAACTTTCTTTGTTATGTTTCATGTTGTTCTGTATCTTTTGTTCACAACATATGTTTTTAATGTTCTTTGGTTTGTTGTATTTAGTTGTTTGGCTGGTTCATCTATATGCGTAAGCTAACTATTAGATATGCTTCCCACGTATGCAAAAGCTATTAATGAATAAAAAATATCGATCTGCTTTGTTTAGAAAGCTTTCATGCCTCGCTACCATAGCTTTAAAACTACTACTACAGGGTCGTTAAAGCACAATAACGAGAGAGTTAGATAACAAGATGCCTGATAAATGAAGTCTTGGGATGTAAAGATGACAAGATGCCTGATAAGTGAAGTCTTGGGATGTAAAGATGATGGTTTTTAGACTCAGCAAACATTAGATGTGCCCCACACTTTGAAGAAGTACTTTGAATTTTTTAGATACCCCTTTATGTCATTTTTGAACCTAGAGAGCAAACGACTAGTAGAGTAGGTGCTCCATATCGTTCCTACTGCATAGATATAAGGTAATTCACAGCGATAGCAGATCAGAAATACAGAACTCGGCCCTCACCCTTCTATATATAATAGGGGGCAATGCTAGCCCTAGAATGGGAATGTTCATCTTCTCTTAAAGTCCTTTATGGATTTTGAGTCGAGAATAAAGCTGTAGCAAGCAATTTTTTCATGTCATGCTGCTTTAAGTGGCTTCAATTAGTCTTGCCAATCATGCATTACCAACAGACAGGTAGACATTATATAAATTAGAACAAGAAATTACCTATAGCAAGATGGAGCAATAACATCAACTAACTCATTTGCTGGTAGACAGAAATAAGGAACCTGCTTTAGTTAAAATTTATAAACTGGATGAAGCAGCATGATTGGGAGACTAAGACCAACATAAAAGTAATAGAACAATGTTACCTCCTCAATATGACCATCCAAATGCTTCAAGTGAACCTATCAAAGTACAAGAAAAGCGTTAAAAGATATAAAATTGTTGATAGTAACTTAATAAAAAAAAATGCTGGAACAGGAAAAGTATCAGCGCAGTTAAAAAAATATTATATGATAACCATCAGCTTCACTGTTACAAGTATAAAACTAAATAAGGAGTAATCTGCTTGCAAAACAAGCCAGAAGCCTCAACTTTAAGAAATTTGTTTCTGGCTCTAAGATTTCAAAATAGTGGCAAAAAACCACCCCTGGAGCTACCATCCAGGTAGAATCTCCCTCCCTCTTCCCTGCTATTCTATCTACCAAGAATGATATGTGTGCCTTGCAATATAATCAACTATAATTCTTTAATATTTATTTGAACAAGCTAAGATATCTTTGAGCACCATACACGCAAAGGAAAATCCTTTTTAATTTTCATACCACAAACCTTGTAATCTTGCATAAACTCATAATGAAGAACTGTGTCTGGTTCACTACTTGCAGCCTTCAGAAACTTATCCAGCCCTTCTCGAGTACCATTATCCACTGTCAGGTAAGAGTTTAGTACTTAGTAAAGTATTTTTAAGAAAGGACTTTCATTCAATATGAACTGTAACACAAGAATATTAGATTACAAATTTAACAAAATCACAACCGTAACAAGCTGTCATCATACGTATCTATGATACCGTCTTTCAGACCTCGAGTAATTGATATAAATATTTCAACTTGAAGGTTAGAACACTCTTAACTCCTCAAAGAGAACAGAAGACAGAAACTAAGCCATTAATTACCGCAGTTTGTGCCCAATACATAGAGCTTTTCCAAATTTAAATGGTGCTCCACGGATCTTAATGCTGCAGTTTAAGAAATTACTCTGCATTACAATGTTAAAAGTCACAACAGAGATTAACCGTAAATAGAAATGTTGAGAACAAATACAAACAATACCTTGCACTTGGCAACCCACACCACAGAAAAGAAGACGTTTTACACCAGCTGCCTGTTTAGTAGGAAATATGATCATCTATCACTAAGTGTTTCAAGCAACATATCTAAGTTACATCATGAACAAGCAGTGTGATTAGACAAAGAGCTAATGTCATAATGAAACTAGAATGATTGTGGGGATGGTATCATAGCACAAATTTCCTACTACCACCTACATAAAAGGGATCACTCTTGGCATCTAATGATTGTGGGGATGGTATCATAGCACAAATTTCCTAATCCCACCAATTTAAAATGTAAATACATACCATCATTACCATAACCTACTGCTGAGAAGATGAGGATCATGTTCATGCTATGTTCTACCAGTTCAGATTTAACAGATTCCCTTTTGTTCCATTTCTTTTGTGTAGTTTCCCAAAGCATGAGAATCCACAGCAAATTTGAAATTAAGCATTCATATGCATATTTTCCTAAAACTTTGTAGATTATCAACTAGAATATTTCTTCTTGACGAATTTGAATTTGCACTGTACTACACTCTCATCAACTATGCATCAAGAATAAAGCATGCAAGTTAAACTACACAAGTAAAAAGAAAAAAAAAGGCACTTGTACGACAGAGATGGAAAGAAGAGCAGGGACACCTCAATTAGTGCAAGGGTATTCAGATTAGGGGACAATGTAGGCTTAACACCTTTAGCAGCTAGAACTTCTTCTGGTGTCCTATACAGAGCAAAATAGGAAAAGCAAGAACAGAGATTAAAGTACATTCCGGATGGTAAAGCATGTACCAACAGAAAAAAATTAAAGATTCTCACTACAGATATCCTACCATTTAGATCAACAGATAAAATAAACTGGTTAGATACTAACCTTGCTAAAATAGGCCTTGGAGAAAATCTATCATCTGGGTCACTGTGATAGGTAAAAATAAGAGGATTCATTCAGTTCCTAAAATATGAATCATTTGAAAGTTGACTAAAGACCATATCTAACTTTGTTACACTACCTCTGTACACAGATGACAGCTTCAACCATGCCTGATTTCAGCATTTCAATTGCTATAGTTGTTACTATCCCAGTCCATTGAGCTCCTACCATTATAGAAAGCATAACTTTTAGTCATATTGCACAACTATAATTCCCAAATGTACTACAAAGCTATTTATTACAAAAGAAATAGTAGAATATTGTATGTTTCATCATATTTCCTACCATAGTAGAAATTCTGTATAATACAGCTGAAATTAAATCCACAGAGTCAAAACACACTTCCACCTTCAAATCATTTGGTTCCAACAATAAAATCCCATGGCTTACCAAAATACAAAACCAATAATAAAGAAAACGATAAAGGTAAGAAAAAATAAACAAAAAGAAGAAAATTATAGAAATTAAGTTAGAAGAAAATTATAGAAATTAAGTTATGTCCATAAAAGTTAATATAGAAATGAATTGAATAGCATAAAACATGCATAAAAACCAAAGCAAGCAAGGGGGGAAAAAAAAAAAAAAAATATATATATATATATATATATATACACTAGCTGTCTATATAGATTTTCCCATGAAGTGGATAATACTAGAATCAATGGCAGAAACCTCACGTTTGTGAATTAACTACCACTGAGACAGATGCCATACAAAATCAAGCTGTGCCACCGTCATTACAGCCACTTCGAAAGGAAGGTGGAAATGTGTGCTACCGTAATATAAGGATGACAAGCAACTATTTTCCCAAAGTTTTGTACAACAAATTACGTATGACAAATTTTCCTACTATTTCTGGTTTTTAACATCCTGTGAACACCACTTCACAAAATATATGTACTCAGAAGTCCTAAACAAAGTAATAAGTCATCAAAGATTATTATTATTTTTTTTAAAATGAAAACCTAATCAAATAATTTCAAATACGAAGAAATTACCTTCTACAGGCTTAACTTTACGAGCATATAACAGCTTATCATAGACCCCAAAGTACATCTCATCTAATGAATTTATCTTCCTCCCTCTGCCATGAACTTTGGATTCCAAGCTCTGAAGAGGAAAACAAGCTAGTTAATGGGTTAAAATAGCTGAAGTAACATGATTACTTAGTTAAAACCGCTTGATGAAATATTTATAGGTGACATTAAGTTGAGAGTCCAAATAAAGTAACAAATTAGGAGACAAAAAAGGGGTTTAAAAATAAAAATCACCACCAATAACTTACTTCAATTCGAGACATTCCATCTCCCAAGAAAGCACACGCATCCTTGACATGGGCAATGTAATATGTATCACATAATCCACAACGACTGCCAAAAAATTGATGGAAAATCCCAAAAATATAAAAAAATAAAAAATAAAACAATAATAATTTTTTTAAAAGTGGAAAGGTGGGTTTAAGAAAGAAACTGTTTTTGAATCGAACCTGCAGTGGTCTTTAGCAGGATAGGTGCCTCCAGGAGGAATGGGTCTGGAACGTTGCCTCCAGTCCTCTCTCAGTTTCACTGACTTGGAGTTGGTTTTCTCATCTATTCCACAATATGCAACAGAGTTTCACTTTCACAACATAAAAATCACTGTAGCAGATAAAGAGAACAAAAAGAAAAAGAGTTTGTTGTACCTTTAGAGGAAGATGAAGATGAAGCTGAAGCAACAACAGATAACGAGAGAGGAAGCCTAGAGAGGTTGACAATGAAGGAAGACATAGTTGCAGATACAGAGAAAAAGAAAGAAGAGAGCCAACAGTTTCACAAACCAGAGTCTGAGACTGGGTCTGCACTTTGCACCACCACCACATATCACTTACTCTTGCTTATGGTTTGGTCTAATCGTGACAGCAAATCTACTGTCGTTTATGGTAAAAATTTTACATGCACAGTAATTTTTTTTCTTTATTTCTTTATTTATTTTCTCTGATAATTTGATTTTAGATAATTGATTATTAACGAATTAAAAATATTCACAATTTTCCAGCATCAGAAATAGAAATTGCTTTTTTTTTTTTTGTTCTGTCCGCTTGGAGGAAACTTTTGTAGGAAATTTAATACCTTTCATAAAATTATCAACATGCACGTAATTCCATTGCGAAATTCATATCAAATTTTTATGTTTCCTAAGACGTTAGGTAAAATCGAACCAAGAATTAAAAAAATATATATCATATTCGAAAAGGCAAAAATACAGAGAGGGGAACAGAAGATCCGCCTTTACTGGACTGCATCTTCTTCACCCAAATCTCCATAAATTTCAGAATATTTGATCATTCAATGAACTCTATATTCATTCAATTAATACTTGATCACAATAATAATGTTGAATTAATGAAAAGTATAATTCCAGAATTTATCAATACCAAATGTTTTCCAAGTGAAGAGAGAGAAAAAAAAAAAAAAAACACAAAACAAAACAAAAAAGTTTATGCAAATACAATAACATTGCCAAAATCTCTCATTTCTTGGTTTTTAATCCACTGTTAAGACCACAAATGGAATAACAAGCATTGAACTCTCTATAACAACAGATGTGGAATAACCTCTCATTGTCCACGTATACTGGGTTTTTTTTTTTTTTTTTTTTTTAAATCCACTAAAATCTCCCGTTGAAACAAATTAACAGCAACTTTCTTTCTTTATTGTCATTATCTCAAAAAAAAAAAAAAAACAAAAAAAAAAGGTTCATATTTCTTTTTCTATTATAAAAGAATGGAATTTATAATTGAAACTCGGAATATACAGATTTACGATTTACGACCTCGATCCTCGATTGCATCAAGGGGGAGGAGGAGGTGAAAGAAAAACAAATGTGGATCTGAGAATAGGATTCTTCACAAGCTATACTGACTTTTACATCAAAGAAGTTTACTGGTTCTTCGTTTTGATGGTCCTCCAGGAAATAGCTTCATAATCCATCCCAACACTCGTTCCACCACCTAGTAGAAGAATATAGGGAAAAACAAAATGATTGTATCTTTTCACTAATCATAACAACAAAAAGTTGTACAAAATATTATTTACTTGCACACATATCGTCTATTCAATTAGAAAATATTTGACACATATGCAAAATTGTTTGAATAATGCTGATAAAAGATAGTACATCTGTGCAGTGGGTGCAATATGCATCAAAAAACCAAAGGGAAACCAGACAATACCTCGTCACCTTCATCTGCATATGGAGTATTATCAGGCGTATCAAAAGAATCAGGTTGTCTTGTGGGAATATGTTCGCTGCTGGCCATATTTTGAGCTGTCAAAAGCTCTAATCTCTGAGTTTGAACTTCAAGTTTTCGAGATAACTCATTGTTCAACTCCTACATTCATGAAAAGTTAAAACAATTATTAGCAACTTCAAATTGGTCTTCTATCATCCCCTTAGGGACAGCCTAGCCACTACTACTCCAACAAATGTCTCAAGTTCGAATCCCCCCAACACCCCAAATATCAAAAAACTGTTTTCTCCACTAGTCGACAGCATATATCATTCTACGCAATGAGAGTAGCATGAATTGACTTTCAACCACCAGATTAAACAAGCAATGAAGTAAGAAACCAATATATCTAAACTTGAAAGTGTAAACTTATCCTTTCCTAACAGTTGCCAAGCAACCCAGTCTAATATCTTATATGCTGATGTTTGCATTAATAGATTACGATTGCATTTTCAAGATTATCGGACTCATTATACACCAGATTCATCTGAAAGGTTCTTTTTCCATCTCAATATTCATCTCTAGCATCAATTCATTATCCTACAACATGGCCTTAATCGATGAACGTCCTAAAAATCACAATCAGACTTTCCTTTCCTTGTTTCATTTTAATTGTTCTTTTTCACTTTTGCTTTTTTTATTTTTTTTATTTTTTATTTTTTGGTGGTGTGAGTGTGTACCCAAGACCACAGGTTTGACACCAAATACTTCAAAGCAGAGTGACGAACTGCACTAAAATAAAGATAAAAACTCAGAATTCTACTACCTTCAACTTGGAACATTGGGATGACTCAGATGCCAAAGTCTGTATCAACTCTTCTTTTTCCAAAGCTAACTGCAAAAAGAATTGTCCAATTGTTAAGTTAGGAACATTCATTGATCTATGTTAACAAATGAAACATTCCATTAAGATGAGAAAAGATTAAGAAAAAGAAAGATACAAGAAATTGAAAGAATGATCTAATTACACTACATTTCATGAACACTCAAAATATAAAATGGAGAAAGGACATAAACCTGCAAAAATTTGACCATACATAAAAATAGAAGGATAGACAATACCTCTGCAATTAGTGCATTGATGTTCTGAATCATTCTCATTTGATCAGGAGGGATATTGTCCAAAGAAAATTCAAGATTTGAATGTCCACTTGAAAGCAGCATAGGAAAACTGGAGGCATCATCTCCACTAGTCTCCCGGCTTGACGTGTCAGGAACAGTATCTTCATTTGCTGCATGAATTTAATTACCAAAAGAAAAATCCAGAAGGGGGAACCACATATCAGTTTTAAAAAAATTCAAAGAAATAAACATATAACAAACAGATTCAGTGGTCATCTCAGTGCAAGGCTTTATAACATTATTTGTCATTAACATAAGGGGAAAAGAATCACCACATAATGTTAAGAGGCTTAACCGTAATTTTGTTTCAATCTTAATAACAAAAGAATCTAGACCAAGTCTTGGTTCAAACATAAACATTTGGGAAAGCCAATATCAATTCCAAGTTCTATTCCTTTAGCCATAACACAAGCAAAGCATCTTTAATTCAAGAACTTGCAAAAATGCAAATTCTGCAAAAAAAAGGTTGTCAACACATGTATGCACTAAGACAAGATACCATATCAACACATCATATCACTGAGAAAACTAAGAAGAGTTAAGATTGAAATGGACCATAAAAAGATCCAGATATTCATAAATATCAACATAAGATTGTATCATGGGGGAAGTATTTCTGACTGTCCATACAATGCATGTATAACCGAGCTACTGATACAATTGGAACTTTTTACACACATTAATGAATCACAGATTTACATTTGTGTAAAATACAGCCCCAGATTTTATTTGAGTAACATATAACATTCAACACAAATCCATGAAAAAAAGGTGCCACAAACAAATAAGAATTTGTTTTACACCAATTAGCTTCAATCAACTCATTCATCTGCCAAGAGAAACTCAAGAGAAAGCAGACATCAATGCATGCATGAATTTATTCACTAAGATTAGACAGACATATTCAGACAATAAAAATGCATGCATTTTAATCTCCAATTTAAAATTACTTAATCAGGATACCCAGACAACATGAGCCAAAAGCCAATATTTGTGCGCTATAAAATTCAGTTTTACTACAAGGAACAACATAGAAATACAAAAGGTAGGCAACAATATCCAAAAATTGTCATTTTTACCTAAATCTTCTGTAGAAGTAGAGACATCTTTCTTATCTGTGGCACTTTTTTCAACATCGATTGCCTTTCCACTTGCGGCTGCTTTTCGTAGCTTAGACTGCAAGAGCTTCTTCTCTGTGCCAGCAACAGAACAATGAAAGGGGATAAATTTCCAAACATAAATAAGAAAAGAAATAATCCACACATGGTAGAATTTCGCACGAGTACAATGGCTTTCGCAAATAAAAAGTTAAGGTGATTTCATTGTGTCAAAACTTATTCTTTAGGTGGATGAAGCACCTAACTAAATCCCTTCATAATTAATCTTCCACTTCCTAATCGCCACTCACTTTGGAGGTTTACAACATTAGATTCTATCCCGATTTACTCTGAGTGAATTATCAACAATACAGACCCTAGAAAAATACCATACAATTTTAACCCAGGTTTCAGACTTTTCATTCAGAAGAACCACCTTTTTCTCTCAAACATTATTGAGTATAAATAATTGGCATATCCCTGAAGTTTATAAAAATAACATTTAAATTTCAATATCACAAAAACAGCAACATATAAGAGCATTGATTTCAAGAAAAAGCGCTACCATGAAAAGAGAGGAGGGAGAGACAGAGGAAAAGACAGAACTTACCTTCTTGAAGTGCTTCAATAGTGGATTGCAAATCCATCCGATCCTTCTCCGAGCTAGACAATTTCTTTCTGAAAAATTCAGCATGGATAGTTATTTCCCAAAACTACCACTGCTACAAAAGCTAGTCAGAGAAAAAAAAAAAAAAAAAAAAAAAAAAAAAAAAAAAAAACAACAACAACAACAACAACATAAAGCAGCATAAAATATATGTATATTGCTAATTGTGTCTTTGTAGGTATTTATATGTTAGAAATATGAGTACAATGGCTACATCATGCAAGTGGTGAAAATTTAACAACTGTACCTTATAAGGATAATTTCTAGATTCTGACATTACTTTACACCCTAGTATCATACTTAAGAAGGGCTTACAAAACCAAAAGTTATATACTTTGGATAAAGTTATGGGTTGTTACAATAGGCATTTAGTATTCTTCTATTCATTTATGACTATCACTAATTTTAGTACTCCTAATTTGATATATGTTTACGGAAGTATGATCGCCTATATTATCAAATAAAAGATACTTCTAATAACATGCTTTGTATACAAGAGACTGGAAGTGATAAAAGTAAGTGACTGAAGATGCAGATAAATTGTTTTTCATCTACACCCAAATGGATCATACTTGCATGAAGAGATTTCTGCCTCTGAGTTCTCCAATTGCCTCTCCAGCTTTAGCTCACTAGACCTTAGTCTAAGTGCCTACATAAATAGTTGAAAAAAATTATTATAAATGTATTACATATACATACATACATATATATATATATGCCATGTATGTGCAGGTAAAGTGTAGTAACTATTCATTTATGTGTATGCAGTAATATAGAGGGGAGGAAGGCACCACAAGAATGAAGCAACTCCGGTGCCTTCAGCTAAAAATGAATATTAGTGCCTTACATATACGTATACTGAACGCATACTTACAAAGACATATCTAAAAGATATAACTGAAATAGAACTTTTTTTTAAGGCTTAGTAAGTTTAATAGCACTAGTATAGCTAAATAGACTGCTTAGTAAAAACAAAATAAAAAACAGCAAGAAAGAAAGAAATATTTTCAAAGTTATCATGATTCAACATTAAGCATAACTAAAAGAAAAAAGAAAAAAAAAAATTTGAACTTTTGGATATGATTGCCAGTATAATTTGCAAGCTGCTCATGAATCCCTTTCGAATTAGTAGAAAAATCAAATATTCTAAGAATGAAGAATCTAAAATGCTTACACATGCATATATAATCCATAAGTACATTTGCATACTCATCTGACAAAAACAATCAATAGCACATAACATAACTAGAGAGAGATAACTTTTAGCGTTTATCGACAAAACAGGGAAAACCAGTTTTGCAGGCCAAATCCTTAGATACTTAATGTTTGAACTTTTGATGCCATAGTCAACGTATGCTTTCTTTGAGTAAAAACCCACTTACATAAATCAGAACAAATGACATTTACCTTATGAAAATGCAGTAGTAGAAAAACCAAACATACCAAGAAAAATCACTACCTTCTCCTCTAAACCAATAACTTCTGAAGCCAATAATTTGGCACGTTCATCGGCTGCGTTACACTCTAGCTTTGCGTTTGCATACTCATTTCTGAAAGCTTCAAGTTCCGCCTACGATATGAGGAATTAAAACGTACTATTAAGACTGAACAGGTGATAGAACAACAACAGAAAGATACGTATTCTGATGTGTCTTCATCCACATTCACGGTTGGATACAAAAATATACCTAACAACATAAAGACATGATTACTCACAATGTAAATGAATTCAAGAACTAGAATCAACTAACCAGTTGGGCCCTGATTTCCTCCTGTAACTTTTCCATTTCTGATTTTAGTTGATCAACAACACCTCTCTGGAGATAAGAAAAGAATATGAAAAAAGTTAGGATGAAGCAGTTTATAATAAAAACCTGACAAATCAACATAAATGAAACAATACAGAACCATCATATTATGCAATATTGCCATAATATGGTCAAATGCAGAAGTACAATTTTTACTTTTCTTTTAAGAACTCATATGGAGGTAGCAGCTTGCACTATGTGCTTCTAGCATATAAAAGACGCTGTAGTACAAGACTTGGAAAGCAAATGGCCTCCATAAACTGTGGTTATCTTTTTGTCGAGTACAGTTTGAAAGAGGTAAAGTTAAAATTTGAATTTTCCTACACCAAAGACTTATCTCTGAAATGCAGCCACAATTTTGACATTTTGGAAATTTTGAAGTATGGTTGTTTTCTTATGTTCCAGGTAATCAAAGTTTATTTGTAAACTAAAAATAACAATAATGAATAGAGAGCAAGTAATTACAAGTTGCAAGTGCAAGAAAAGTCGCGAATAGTGATATTAATTCTTCACCACAACATTCATACATTAACTTCCAGTAACGAATTTTTTTAATACGTTGAGGCTTCAAGCTATATGAACTAAAGATTCATCACTAACCATATCAATTAACTTAAATGAAAACTATAAAAGGAGAAATATTAACAAATTTTTTTCACAGTTTTCAGCGAAAGGCACATCATCCAACAAAAGAGGCTAAATTATCTTTTGTTGTAGGTAGAGATAACAATGCGAAGAAATTACCCAAATTTATTATATCATATAGCAAGAATAGTAGATGAAAATTTAATCTATGATTATTTGACACAAAAGAAGTTTGCACAGCCGCAAAACTCAGAATATCATAATTTAAAACCCTACCTGTTGGTTATACATGTCTGTAAGAGATGAATTTTCTGCAGCCAAGGACTCCGATAAAGTACGTGAAGCCTCAAGTGCTCGTTGCAAAGAGAACTTTTCTTGTGTCAAATCCTCGATGTGCTGCATAATGTAACAAGATAAACTATATGTTACTGCATAAATAATTTTGAGTCAACTAGTTCAGAAGGTGACATCAGTAATTTAACAAAAACTTATGAAGTATATTCTTCTTTTTGGTAACATTCCAACCTAACCATATCTAGTGCTACATACTAACAGCTCAAAGATCATTATTCAATCATTCAACGGTTAAAGAAACTTAGTAATTGGATAACTACGACTAACTTAGCATTAAAAACAGGAAGAAATCTATCATTTCACAGAACAAGGCAGCACATCCTCTACCAAACATAGCTAAATGGATTGGGTATAGAGGCTTTGCATATCTATCTTTCGCTTCTACGTCAAGGCTTTTGTGTAATCCACCACAATGTGTATATCTCCTCAATCTATAGCCATGACTTCATCATGTATAATCATTTCGGAAGTGTCAGGTACAGTCATTTGGAAGAGATTTCAAAATGTCAAACTGGAACAGGATGGACTTCATATGCAAACCTTCATGTTTGTCAAAATGAGGCTTGGAACATAAAACTTTAACTGATTAAGAATAAGGACCTTTAATCCATGCTGATTTGAAGGACTTGTACATATATAAACACTTCCTAAGGCTGAATCAGATAATAATATCATACTAGCCTGTGCCACTACACTGTGAAAATAGAACATCAGACCATAGGAGTACCTGTTCCAAAGCAGTGAAATCTTCATTCTGCTTAGGTAAATAGAAATCATGGTTCCTCTCCATACTATTTCCGTTGACAAGTGAAGAGTTCACGGAGGGCTGAATTGCATGGGGAGGGCTTGAAGAGTCAAGCTTTGAAAAAGGACCCGTACTTTGACCATCCAATGGTGGCTTGTGAAAAGGGGATGATCCCGCAATATTCATGCTATTTGGTTTTAAACTGTTGGACTTCAATGACTCCTTGGGTTCATCTCCTTGGAAAGAAGTTCCAGAAGAAACTCTAGGACCAATTAGAGAATCAAGAAAAGATGGACGAGATCTTCTAGAATTGGTTTCAGGAGTAGTGGAATATAGTGGTACAGGATTGGAGGAACTTCTGATATGAGACATGAAACCTGAGGATTCAAATGTTTGTGCACCTGCACTTTGCACACTAGACAAACCACTAGTAAAGCCATTAAGATTTTCCTCTACCATCTTTGAAGAAATAGGTTCAATATGGTTAGCAATGGTATGCGAATTTCGCCCCATTTCATCTGCAAAACCTTTCATTTGGGCTGTTGGTCCATTTAAGTCTACCAAGAAAACCAAAGCACAATGAGAATCAGTATCTTTCACCAAAGAGTAGATACAAAAAGAATTGAAAATGCAAACATGTATTGAATAACAGATGACAGTGAAAAATCCAAGTAGAAAATTACCTTCATAAAGAGAATATGATGCAGTGCCACTGGCCATTGCACTGGCATTAGATTCATTTTGCAGCCAAGCGCTAATGGAATTCTGAGGTGAGATTTTTGTGACAGAATGATGCGAAGAACCAGCTTTTGAGATTGTGGAATCAAATGAACTTTTATGTTCCTTGGACTGTGATTCATCCATTCTGCGAAAACTAGACTGGATAATATTGCTATCAAAATTTTGACTTCCTTGTGAGCTTAAAGAAGTAGACTGGTCAGTTGTAGTCCCATAGGTATATCTACCCAAGGCTCCACCATACTCTTCATAGTTATTACTCATCCCTTCCTTCGCATAGCTTTGATTAACATTTATAGATCCAGTAAACCCTACATCACTATAACTCCTAATATCTTGATCACTAGCATGTCTCTGTATTCGATCCGAAGGAAGTGAATTATACTCATTCTTTACAAAAGGAAGACTAGAGTTTGCATTATTCAAAAAAGCTTGTTCAGTTTTACTGGAAAAATCAATTGCATTGGTGTCATTGTTTATCGCTGCAGAAGAATGCTTGATAACAGAATCGCCAGGTCCATTGGATGTACCAGCTCCATCGGAATCTCTCACTCGCAAATTTTCAGTTTCTAAAGGGTTTTTCTCATTTAAATTAATTTCAGGTTCAGAATTTTGGCCAGCTGACGAAGACTTCTTGGCACGTTCTGCCGCTTTTTTCTTACGGAACTCCTCTAGCTGCAAAATAACAAAACATGTAAACTTTAAAAAAATTCGGAAATGAATCATAATAAAAAAAAAAAGAATTTACTAAAATATTATAAGATACCACACAACCACAAAACTAAGGTTTTTTAACAGGCAAACACAGGGTATCTCATGAAGAACCATTATTATTCTGAAAGGAAACTAACAATTTAGTTGTCATGCATACTTGAAAAGGATTTCTAGAATGTATGAACCATCAAGCAACAAAAACAACAATACCCATCAGATAACATGGGCAATCCAATAAAGGGTGCACATGCAAACGGATTATAGATTATGACATCAAAGATGAGGCTGAATCAATAATTGCTTATCCAAATCAGAGACCAATTCACATAAAGATGGCACATTTTCGATTAAAGATCATATTAACGCCAATTCTGCATAAATGTGCACATAAACAAACACTTACAGACAAACCCACTTGAAAATTCAGATAAAAAAATATATTTTTCTTGGAAGAAAAAATAATAAAAAAAGAAAAGAAAGAAATGTAAGGAAAACCGAACCCGGCGTTTTCCAGCCTGCAAATGCTCTTGCTTTCGCGACGAAGCCGCCGAGCTAGGCAACACCTGAGCTGAAGCCATTACGATCCCAAATTTAAAACAAAATTCACCACCAAATCCTCAGCCACCTCCGCCACAATTCCAATTCGAAAGCCGTGCGGAGATAGAAACGCCCAGCGCAACAAATTACCATAAAAAAATAAAAATAAAAAATAAAAAAGATAAACCCAAATGGAAGAAATAAAAAACCCCAAAGAATTCCAATCGAAGCGATTCACCGGATCAAAGAAAAATTGCGAAAATGGCGACGGATATTCAAAATAAAGATCCAACGGTCAGACGATTTTCTTTTTGAAGAATCAGCAGCCGAATCTTGAAAAAAAAATATGAAAATAAAAACCCTAATTTGATATTACAGACAGAGTCCGATCCGATCGGAGAGAAGAAGAAGATGAAAGAGGAAAGGGGAGGGGGGTGGGTTTAGCCGAATTTTTTGCTTCTGATAGATCTCCCCGCTTTTCTCTCTCTCTCTCTGCGTTTTTTGTTTTTTCGAATTTTATTTTTTGATTTTTGAATTTTGGGTTTTTTTTTTTTAATTTTATAATTTTATTTTATTTTTTCCAATTTTGGCGTAAACGATAATATTACCTCGCGGTACACCGAAGCAACGTATATCTGGTATATATGAATTTGAAAGCCAAACAGCACAATTTGGTGGGATTTTCTTTTTCTTTCTCTTTTTGTTTTTTTTTTTTTAATTCTTTTAATGTTATTTTTGGGTGAGATTGCCGAGTGGAATTAGTTTATTGGTCCCGGTTCCGTGAGTTGGTTTCCAGCTTTGGAAGCACATTTAATTTTTACTGCAACGGACACCATTTAAATTACAAAAAATGATTTAATTATAAAAATTCCCAATAATGGAATTATTTTTCTGCAAATAAACATTATATATTATTGAATTATTTTTACATTTTCTATTTTTCCTTTCTTTCAAAATATTTCTTTTTACTAAAGCTTCCATTGATGGGGTCGAAATTCCTTTTTTTGAAGGGAAAAAAAAAAAAAGAAGGAATAACTAAGAATTAGGTAAAATATTTGTGTTTATATATGTTACCAAAATACTTTTGGTTGGATTAAATGTTGAAGTTTCTAATTTTGTATCTTACCTAATTTTTCCCTTTATTTTTGGTAAGTTTGGAAATTAATTAAGTTACCTTTAAAAGGTGTTTGAGCCATTTCTTAGAATCTTTTTTTGTATTGGTATTTCAAATATATTTTAGATTATTTAAAAAATATATATATATTAGATTCTATTTTTAGGGCTAGAAATTCATCAGTTAATCTAAAATGAAAATGAAATGAAAAATAATTAAAATAATTAATTTTTAAATTTATATTGTATTCGTTCACTCTCATTTCCCAAATCCCAATTTTACTTGGCTATCATATTTTCCTTTTTCAGGATTAATTTATGAATAAAGTTCCTATACAATAATTCCCTCAAAATAATAGTACAGACTAATTTGTTTATTTTGATCAGGGTTGCTAGGCTATTGGAATCATAAGATTAATTAGTGGACCATGATACAATGCTTATATCAAATAATCAACTATCCCATTAATTTGACCAAAAAAATTACTGTAAAAAGATGGTCAAAAAAAAAAACAAAAAGAAAAAAAACCATCACAATACTAGCTTAATCTTTAAAAAATGATATATTTCGAAGTTTTATTTTTGGGCCGCTCTGTGTTTGTCTTCTAGGTAGGCCAGCAAAATCTGCACTGCAAGAGTTGTTACTGACTCTGCTCGTATATGTCCAACATATGCATTTATTTACAAGGTTGCAATATAATATATCACCAAAAAAAAAAGACAATGTTGCAATAAGTGGGCAAAAGAAAAAAAAAAAAAATATATATATATATATATATATATAAAATCCCTTGCATTATAACAAATCTAGACCTTTCATAACCACAATAAGTTATAATTATCAAAAAGCAAAGTTTAAAAATTAAAATAATAATAATAATAATTGGTGGCCAGTTTAATGGTCAATAATAACATGCTTAATTCTAATGAAATGTGTATCAATCAATATTGTAAAGATCCATATACAATACACACATATCCAAACTCTCACCATATGTTGGGATACAATTGAAGTGACAAATGTCAAAATTATGACTTTAAAATGATAATAATATAATTCATGAATTATATATATAGGAAGGTTGAGCATCCAACAAAAACTGTTTGATAAGAGTTTATAGATAATTTCAATATTCATGAGGAGACAAAATCAAGAACTCCAATCATAAAACAGCAAGCAAAAAGAAGCTATTACACATGACTATCGTGGTTGGAAAGCATCCTGACCCTAATATTTTTCATATGGATGATCAATCTTTCGTAATCAGGAAGGTTTTCTTTGATAACAGGAACTTGCTTAAGGTTCTGAACCCAGGCATGCAAGCCAGGCAAAGTGCTTGGTTCAAGCAATTTAACACCCACAACTTCTTCTATGCACTCAAACCAATGAGCCAGCCATCCATATGCTATGTCTACCATACTTATAGTCTCACCTCCAAAGAACTTCTTATTCCCAAGGCCTTGAATTTCCAAGATTTTTAAAACCTCTAATACTTCTTTTGCTGCTTTATCTCGTTCTTCTCCTTCAGAACTAGTAAAAAGTGAACTGAGTATGGGACCCTGAAGCATCAAACACATATGGCTCAGAATTGTTGGACTAGGAAAAAAAAAAAAAAAAGGTATTTGAACCAGATTCTTAATTTGGAACATAAATACATGAATTTACTGTTTCTTTTATCTTGTTCTCTCACTGTTTCACATTTATACTTTTTTAATTTTCTTTTTTCAGATTTAGCAAAATATACCCACTTTAATCCATCACTGCCTTTCTGTTATTATCAAAAAATCAAACACAGATTGGCTTCTATAATTAATATGCAGGATTCATAAAAAGAACAAAAAGAATTGTTTTTTTTTTTTTTTTTTTCTGGCGAGTAGGAATACTATTCCTAAATATGTATTTCCACAGATAAATAAAAATTCAAGAGATTTGAAAGCTGAAACTAGCTACCTTTTCTACTCCATATTGAACCCAAAACCGAGCTGAAGCTCTTTGATAAGGATCTTTTGGGAGCAGAGGAATTTTTGGCCAAGTTTCTTCAATGTATTCAAGGATGACAAGGGACTCGGCAATGGGTTTTCCACCATGAACAAGAACTGGGATTTTCTTGTAAACTGGGTTATACTGCAAAAGCAGTTCACTTTTGTTCTTTAGATCTTCTTCCATGTATTCATAGCTTATGCCTTTGAGTTTCAGAGCCCAAATAACTCTGTGACTATATGGGCTTGGCCAAAATCCAAGTAGCTTCACTTCCTCCATTGATAATATCAGATCAGCAAGATTGGAGACCAAGTCAATTTATAGCAACATTTGTGTGGAAAAATGGAGGATTACGATTGAAGACCAAGACCAACCAGTTTGACTTTTCTTTTCCTGGTTGTGATTTGAATATTTAAGCTTGTTTAAGTTTTCCTATATATTTCTTAATTACAAAACTCTGTATGGTACATAGATCCTTTTGTCCCGAAGCCATGTGGAGATTGAGAATAGACAATAGGATAATCTTCAATTCGTGGGTTATTCATGAATTTTACCAAGGCCCAATTAGCAAAACCAAAAGAGTGCTTGGGGTTTTGGAGAAAAGCCAATGAAATGTTTTATATTGTCTGTTTTTGTTAACGTTTATGAATTTGTGGCTTTCTTTACCACATGTTTGACATTTTGTTTTCGCTAGCATACAAAATGCTGGACCCTAATCTTGCTTCTTTCTTTTTCTTTTTCATTTTCATTTTTTGTTTTGGTTTCCTAAAACAATGGTGGGTCCTTGATTATATATGGATGTGGAAGAACCCCCTTTTTATTGTTTGGCACTTGTATGTGTATCTTTGTGTCTTATCCTATGCATGCATTAATTCAACTGGTTTATTTGAAATTTTTCCAGCTTCAAGGTCTCCATCATCATTAGCTCACTAACTAATTAAGCATACCTATTTTGACTATGGAAACTCATATGTCGGCAAACCATTGACCATTATGCACGAAAAAAATTACATATTGGTTCATGCTTTGATTGGTACATGCAGGTAAGACAGACAATGTGAAAATCTTCAATTTTCCATCGCATATAATGGAGTAGATATACAGACAGATAGATATACTAATCCTTCGATTTTCCCATCTCTTTTCCATTTTTTCTTATAAGTAAAGAAGGAATATCATGTAAATTTGTGTTGATAAAATTAAAGAAGCGATATCATGTAAATCTGTATAGAAGATTGTAAGACTTTTTTTTTTTTTTTAATGAAATATACATACATATATATATATATAGTCAATTTTTTGTTAAAACGTTCAAAAATATTTTTCATTAGGATTTTACTTATCAATTTTGAATTTATTTAATAATTGAAATTTTAATATGTATAAAACAAAATGAATTAAGTCAATACTTATATTAATCTTAAATTAATTTTTAATTTTTTTTTTAAAAAATTAATAAATGAGGTTTTGATAAATTAATATTAAAATATTTTGACTTTGACAATTTGACATACCTTTTGTGTGTGTGTGTGTGTTTTTTTTTTTTCCGCTTGAACATATATTTTGTTTTGCTCATTGATTTTCTATCTTTTTGTTTTCGTCGTTGATTTCCTATTCCAAATCCCTTAAATTCCCGAAACATAAGCAACAATGTCATCGTATCACCACGACATGTCAACTTTTATTATACGCCATCGTATCCTACCATATGTCATGTACTTCTTCGCACATCACCACACGTCATAATATCGTACCACAAAAAGTTTATCAAATAGTAACTAAATGATATAACAAAGATGATCTGTAAGTTTAAATTGGGTCTTTTATCAGAATTAATGTGATTTTTTTTTTCAACCATCTGAAATTTAAAATTATATATATTAGTCAATAAATTTAATAAAATTTATTTTTATTTTTTATTATATTATCAAATTTATAATTTTTTAAGTTTTAAATTAAACTTTGATATAATTTAAAAATTTAATTTTGTCAATAGGAGCCTGACTTTATAAAATATTTTAAAAAATGCTATGTAATTTAAAAAATATGTTCCTTAAATATATAAGGATATTGGGATGCTCAACGCTTATAATAAAGTGGTAATAGCCCACAAACCACCGAAATTCCGGTTGTTACTCCCCACAAAAAACCGACCCGAGTCCGGTTATTCACCTGGAAACCCGAAAACCGGTTTCATTTCCTTGTGTTCTGACTTCCACTTGCCCCAAAAGCTTTATTTTGAACGAGGGCTCCAAAATTTTCTTGCCAACAGTCAATTACTTTCCCAGGAAAATCGCAGAGAAAATAGAGTCAATTTTTCTAAAAGATTTGAAAGGAAAATGTTAGGTTCAAACTCTCCAGGCCGACGAACTCTCTGCAAGACTCATTCGACATCAACCAGACCTATCTGCAGCGCAAGCTCATCCTTCAGAACCACGAGCCTCGCAAGTAATTTTCCTTTTTTTTTTTTTTTTTTTTTTCCTATTTTTTCCCTGAGGAAAATTCGTTCTGTTATTTTTATCTTTCTTTTTTTTCCTCTTACTCTATGTTTGGTTGTTGAGAAAATGTTTAAATGCGAGGTGAAGTTAGTGGGATTCTGTGATATTTGATTCTTTGTTAAGCGAGAGAAAAAAAATAAAAAAAATAACAAGTATTCTGGAAATGTGATGGTTAAAAAAAAGTTGTCTTTTACACATTGTTCTGCTTTTGCTTCTGATGATTGAAATTGGACCATGGTCATGGAGGATGACCGCGTGATTGTTCTTGTACTAGCAGAAGAGTATGAAAAGGCCTAGTTTAATTTGGTGTTAGAGAAATTGTAATGTATGAGAAACTAGGAAAAACTTAATTCTACCATTTATTTTTTTATCTTGTAATTCTTCTAAACTTACGTTGTTAGGCTCATGGATTGAGCAAAGATAGCTACACCAAGCTGGAAATCGAAGGTTCTTTGTATTTACATCGAGTTCTGCACCATATAATTGTCAAGGGTTATGACAACAACAGACCATGTTTATGAGGTAGGTGTTTCATTTAAAACAACGCATCTTTCTATTGATAGCAACTTTTTAAAATCTTCTTTTGATGAAAGTTGGGGTATTCTATATGTTCCTTTTATGTATGTCCTAATTGCAGGTTCATTTGAATGATATATAGGTTAGTAGTAATGACATTGCCTTTAATATTGTGGATGAAAATGAATTCAATAAGAATGTATTAAAGGTTGAAATTCTCATGCTTCTTGTGTTTATTTTTTAATTTTCATTATTATTTTCTTTTTTTGGTAAAACCTTGTGTTTATTTTGTTAATAATTGTTATTTGCTCAGATATTTTAGATGCCAACTGCTTGTGTTTCAATGTAAGAGATTTTCATTGGAACATCCCTTTACCGCAATAGTAAAGTTAGTTGCTTACGATATGGTAAAGTTAGTTGCTTACGATATGGTTTTAATAGAATATGTATGATAAAGTTTGAGATATTTAAGGCTTCGGAGGTCAACATACAATCAAATCTGCCAAAGTTAAGGTATCTAAATATATGGTTAGGTGATTACAGACTACAAATCTATCAAAATATATTGACTAATTTGGCTTTGATATGATTGTTGTTTGCAAACAATATAATCTCTAAGCTATTTTGCATCCACTGATTTGACTGAGTTTTGTGATGTTATGTTTTTTTTTTTTTTTTTTTTTTTTTTTTTTTTTTTTTTTTTTTTTGGTTGTGTTCTTGTTTATTTACTTCTTTTTTTGTTTGCTAAGTTCGTTGGGTTGTTTACTGTATTGAAAAAAAATTAGGTGAGCAATCCATGTAGGTGAGCAAATTAAAATATTTTTATGCATATTATATTGTGAAAAAAATGTATATTTGTGATATCTAGGTGAGCAATCCATGTAGCAAGGTATTTAACTGAAGGTATACGATAAATCATCCCAGTCATTAATTTTTATTCATCCAACCGTAATAGAACCTTAGTCTC
The DNA here is from genome assembly GCF_031755915.1 of Ziziphus jujuba. Classification (NCBI taxonomy): domain Eukaryota; kingdom Viridiplantae; phylum Streptophyta; class Magnoliopsida; order Rosales; family Rhamnaceae; genus Ziziphus; species Ziziphus jujuba. Next base: position 17,835,930 of record NC_083381.1, read on the forward strand.
ATATTCTAACCCTAATAGGATTCTAATCGATTTCTAATTTTTGTACTCTGCCTTCATATATATATATATATATATATATTTATATCGTGACAAAAAGCATCAATTATATAACATAACATCAATGTTTATGCAATGAAAAACGAACGCTCTTTGACCTACCCGAATTGGGCATGTATTCATGGAGATGTCTTTGTTTTACAAAGAAAACCGCATAGAGCAAAGCAAGCACCAACCTCCATGGCTATTGGTGGGTCCTTATCAGAAAAACCTTAGATTATACAATATCATGAATGATGAAATCTGCAAATTTGAGTTACAAATTCCGGATCAGTATGAAATTTCTCGTTTTGATTCTTGTCACGGTTGGTTGTTTGTTTGGAAGACCAAAAATTCTAAGATAATGGTTTTGAACCCACTTTCCGGAAAGTTCTTTGATCTTCCACCATTCGATAGAGGTAAAATTGATATAAAAAACCATGGCATATTAATGGCTGGATTGTCAAGAGACCCATCTTTTGGATCTTTTGAGGCTTTTGTGAGTTGTCAATATTATTGTGCCTATATAAATTTTGGTGATGAATATTGGACATGCTCGATGCCAAATAGCATTCGTCGCATTATTAATGTAGAATTTTTCCAAGGTGGTTGATTGCTGGGTATCACCTTCTACTGTACAATTGTGTCTATAGATATAATTAGGGATGATAATGATGATAGTGATTCTTCTAAGGAGCAATCTTCTAGGTACTTCAAGATGAGCGAGATTGCACCAGCTTTTGAGGATTCATCGTGTTATCACAAAGGATGTTTAGTGAAAGCCATAAATGGGGATCTTCTTTTGGTGTATAGATATTGTTATATGAACGATTTGAGTTTGAATACATGCAAAATATACAAATTGATATACTCGAATAGGAAACTTGAATGTATTCCTGTAAAGACTTTAGGTAGTGAATGTTTATTCTTGCGATGTCGCAAAAGTGGTATATCAATTTTAGCATCAAATTATAGCGGATATAAGCCAAATAGAATTTACAATATAGTTTATGTTGATGCTAAACATCAAATTGAAGTATTCAACTTGGAGGATGGGAGTTTTACTAGAAGTTGGTTTCCTGCATTTGATGGATTGTATCCACTTTGGATGGTACCTACTATGAAGTTGTAATTTAGTACTCTTCGATGGTTGTTGTTGTTTGGTGGTTTTTCTTTTTTCTTTTCTTTCATTTTTTTTTTTTGTTTTACAATTAATTTTAAATATTCAGTAAGTTCAGTGTGACGTAGTAGAATTCTGTTGAAGACTTCTTTTCTCTTGGCTTTCTATAGGCAGCTTGTCCTACACTTTTTATTATGTAACATGGTTGATTTTAAACTTCGACATTATGCAATGTTTGTGAAAGCCTAAATTTTGGTTGGGGGTGGCTTTTTCCTATTAGGAACTGATATTGCCAAAATTTTGTGGGTCAATAATATACATATATATATATATATATATATATACTGCAAAAGCTTGGTGGGCTAGGTTTCAGTTTTATTATTGGCAATCATTTCGCGTATAATTGGTTTTTTCTTCAAATCATACTTTATGCTTTTTCTTTTCTTGATAAACTACATTTTTTTTGGGAAAAAAAAAAAAACAATCATCATATTGCAACAAATTGACTAAAATAAAAGCTACATTTCCCTGCTTTTATTTTTTTTATTTTTAGAATTCATATAATTTTTTTTTTGAGAAATTTATATAAAAAACTTCTTTTATGAATAAAATATAAATAAAGGAATTAAAGTGCAACAAAAATATAATAAAATATATCAAAGTGAGCGGTCAAAGTTAAGGATTTGGTTTATGAATAAAATATAAATAAAATGATTAAAATGTAACAAAAATACAATAAAATATATCAAGGTGATGTTGGTCAAAGTTAAGGACTTAGTATTAGGGCTTGTAATAACAGAAGAAATGATGTTTTATATAAATGAAATTATAAAAAATAAAAAATAAAAAAATATATATACTGGACCAGGTTCGGACCGAGATATTTATTTTTCAATCCTAGTCCGTTCCCGATTTGGATTTTAAACCTTTGTTTCGAACCCGCAGCGCAATTCTAATTTTTCAAGAAAAAACTGTCTCGTTAAAGACAGTGCACCGCGATATCACATCGTTCAGGGCAAATTGCCATTCGTAGGACAGAGAAAGGTAAAAGCACAAATAAGAATGAAAAAACTCATTCTAATCTAATCAATTTCATTAATCAGTTTTCCAACACTTATCTTCAAAGTTTTGGGAAACAGAAAGCTAGCAGTTACTACAATGATCAGCATAGCAAGAACTTGCATGCAGTGATTTCTTAAAGTTGTCAATTCAACTTTGAGGATCTTTGGAATTGCAATTTTCTTACTTTTCCTTCTTCCATATTAGCTTAGTTGGCAAAATTTTTGTACTACTTCCTCATAACCCAAAAACAAGTCTACTATAAATAAAGCAAAAAGCAGGTCAACATATAAAAGAGCTATTCAGAAATTATCGATTAGTATCTCAAGGAAATTCTGGATGATGAAAATTTGATTCCCTGCTGAAAAATTTGTTTAAACTTATAAAAGAGATATTCAGAAACTATTATTACTGTAACTCTCGTACAAATTTCAGGTTTATATACATAAACTTCCATTGGAGCTGGTTTTGCTTTGTGTGAAATAGCATGTTGCTGCAGCAGTTGCAAATTGTTGTTGCCCCTCGTGTGTATCCTTCCTTTTTTTTTTTAATCCCTATGAAATGCCATTTTACTCTGACCACTATTGTACACATTGAATTTACAGAAAACACATATATATATATATATATGTGTGTGTGTGTGTGTGTGTGTGTGACTTTGCTAAGAGAAGTTGTTTAGGATAAATTTCTTTTCAGTAGTTCGTGCTTATGGAAAACGTTTTTGGGCCCTTTATTTCTCTGTTTTTATGTTCCAATAGAAACGGTTTCATTTTTATTTTTTTATTTTTTTGGGCCAACCTTCATCCTCAGATCTTGTAATCTTTTTATTTTTTTTTTAATTTTTCCTATTTCTTTTCGGGACTGATCATAAAAAGTAGATATTTTCAATTTACCAAATGTATAGGCCCAGAATAATCCCATAGTAATTCAAAGCCATGCAAGAAAATGCCCTTGTCTGGTTCTCAACCTTAACCTAGTGCATGGTGATTATATTTACACTCTTTCACTGAATAAATATATATATATATATATATATATATCTCCAAATAGTATTAGATGTACTGTTACCTATTTCCAGACAAAGAAGTGAAGAAAAATAATGTTCAAGCCTATGCCAGAACAAAAATTAAAAAAAGATTGGCAAAAAGTTCTCATTCAGGACGAATGGGATCTTAAAGCATCAAATAAGAGATTAATGTATCGGAGATTTTAACTATATTAAGTAAAATGGATCCCAAAAATGGGAAAGGAATATATCTCTGTCAAATTTTCATCATGCTCAGTCTTCTTCTCTTACTCTGTTGCAACTGCGTCTGTCTGTGTCCTTCACCATATCTTTTGCAATGCCAGTGGTGAGAAGCGAGACAAATTTCAGTAAGTAATTAAATCCCATGCTAGGACTTAAAGCCAATGTATAAATTTATTTAATAACAAGCAAAATATTAAATTCTCATTGTAAAGATGCGACAGTGCAGTCGCATACAGTATTTAAATCTGTTTCAGGATCCCAAATCACCAAAATCATCATGTACATCAGAAAATATGAAAGAAATTTGAATTCCATATATATGCAAGCAATTAAATATAAATCACAAAAACCAATATACTTTACTTTGTCTACAAGAAACTGTATCCAAAAGCTAGCCAAGGCTCTTTTATAGGAGCAGAGGAATTTTTTATGGTTCTTCAATGTTTTCAAGGATAGGATTCAAGACTTTTTTTTTTTTTTTTTGGGGTTGCCACCATGAACAAGAAGTGTGATTTTCCGAAAAACTAGGTCGCAGTGCAAGAGCTTGTTTCTCTGTATACTGTAAACAAGATTTCCTTATATGGATTCAAAGCTCACATTCTTTAGTTTCAGAGCCCAATTGACCATATAAAATGCATGCAATTAAAAATCATCGTTAGGATGTTTTCTGGACATTGGGATTTCTTTTCTGGCTGAATTTTAATTTCTTGATCCAGACTTGGAAGTGAATCAACAGATAAAGCATGGATATGATAGGAATGTAAAGGTCTTTTGCACCTTTCACTAATTCACATAAATCGTTAAATTCAAATCAATATGGATTTTATCAATAGAGCAGTTTATACAAACCTCAATAGCATAGATCTATCACTTTTCCTCATACCATTTTTTTTTTCTTTTTGGTTTCATGGCATTTTATATCTTCCCTTCCTCTTTTTCAACTTCACTTTATCAATGTATATCTATATATGTATATATAATCAGATTCTAATAAGATCTTTAATATCAGAACTAACATGGGGTCTTCTTTTTCAACTCTTGTATAGCATAAAACAGATTTAAAATTATATTTATTAATTATCGAATATCAATAAGGTTTACTTTATCCAAAATAGTATTTTAATATGTCAATAAATCCATATTTGCTAATTTTTTAAATTTTAAATCTTTACTCTTGATAATGATCCCATATCACTTGTTGTGATTAGAAATGGTTCAAATATAATAATAGTTATCCTCATAACATCAATTGGCTTCAGATGTAATAGTTATCCTCATAACGCCAATTGGCTTCAGGCAGGATGTTACGTCAATAATCACGGACGGGATGTTGGTGTAATATCAATAATCATTAAGGGAGTAACTTGAAAATGGATGACCTCTGTTAATGGAGGTGACTTTAGTTTAATAAAATAAAATGGATCTTTCTATATGAGATATATATATATATATATATAATATTTTATCTTTTTTCTTTCAATACTAGGTGTAATTGATAAACAAGCCCTTAGTTACGTTTTATCCAATGGTGATAGAACACTTATCTGATGTCTCATATATCAATGATCTTGGCAATTGGTATAGGTATATCAATTTTAGCATCAAATGATCTTGGATATAAACCAAATACAATCTACAATATGGTTTATTTCGCTGGCAAATATAAAATTGAAGTATTCAGCTTGGAGGATGGAAGTTTTACACAAAGTAGCTTTCCTGAATGTTTTGATCGATCATATCCAGTTTGGCTGGTGCCCACAATTTAATGAAGTTGTAGTAATTTAGTACTTTTTTTTTTTTTTCATGATCTTTTAAATTTTGAGTAAGTCTATTATTCAGTAGATAATTATATTTATGCAGCAAAATTCTGTAGTACTCTTAAATCATTGCTTAATTCAGCCTCTTGAAGACTTCATGTGGGTTCCATAGGCAGCATGTCATACACTTTTTATTATGGACATGGTTCATTTTCGTTGGCTTTTTGAACAACCAAGTCACCTGCAATGGAGAAAAATCATACAACAAAATAGTATAGATTGCATGGCAATATATAAGTAAAAGTGATGCATTATATAGACTATATTATCAAGAGACCCTTCTTTAGGATCTTTTGAGGTTTTTGTTATTTGTGATTTTGTGTGTGCCTATATGAAATTTGGTCGTGGTGATGAATATTGGACATAGATAAAGCTTCACGAAGAGGATGATCCCTGTATTGTTAATGTAGCATTTTACCAAGTTAGAATTTTTGGTGTCAACTCCGATGGTAGAATTATGCATATTGATATTATTAATGAAGCATTTTATAATTATGTAGTGAAATTTTATAGTACTCTGAAATCATTGCTTTAATTCCACAGCCTCTGAGGATTTCTTTTGGGTCTCTTCAAGTAGCCTGTCATACACTTTAATTTAGAACATACATGATTCATAACTTTGACATTACTCAATTTTCGTGAAAGGCTAACTTTGGTGCAGGGGTGGTTTTCTCCATACTCAAGTATTTTGTTTTTACTGGTCTTTTGGCCATTACTTATTATCTTTCACTTCCTCTGTTTCAACTTCAATTTTTCTTGCATATCCGCGGCTTTCTATGTAGTTTCCTATGGTATGACTTGAGGCAATATAAATTTAATTAATATGGATCAGATCCCAAATCTTTGCGAAAGCTAAATTTATTTATTTATTTATTTTTTTTGGCATGCTGTTCAAAATCACTTTTGGTTTTTCTAAATCGACATCAACAGCCAAGTTGTAGCAGCAGTGAAAAATGCAAATAATTTCATGCTCTGTGTTTTGACATTGAGATTTGCTTTTTCTGGAATTTGAATTCCTTGATCTAGGCTTGAAATACTGAATCAGAACATATAAACAGAGACTGGTAAAACAGCCCTGTACCTTAATTAATCACCAATAATCACCATGATTCTTGATCTATAGACACAATTGCATAAAAAAAAAAAAAAAAAAATTAATGGGAGGAGTCCAGTACATAGTCAATTTAAATTAAATTGTTAACAAAATTAAATTCTCATCAAGTCAGCATGGCTAATACTATTTGTAACTGATGGATAAAAATTATTATAATAATGTTTTAAAAAGTATATTCATAAATAATAATACAGACACCTATGAAGCTATATATAAGAGAAATTATCTTTTATACAACATTTTTGTTTGTATTAATTAATGCACAAATTCAAGTCTTTTATGTAATTAGACGGCCACGCTCTCCCTTTTAGTAACTAGCAAGTAAAAATATCACTATTCCTCCTCTTCTACCCCTAATAGGACTTCAATTTAAAAAAAAAAAAAAAAAAAAAAATCGTATAAAGCTTCTTTATATTCTTCTCTTCATAACATCAAAGGATTATGTGCGATGAAACACAAACGTTCTTGGACCTCACCAAACTGGGCAGGTCTTCATGGAGATGTCTTGGGATTAATCCTAGAAAAGTTGTTCCTTCTCTCTGATTATATAAGGTTTAGGCTTTAGCGTTGTCTGCAAATCATGGAATTCCATCGCTATGTTATACAAAGAAAACCGCATAGAGCAAAGCAAACACCAGCCTCCATGGCTATTGAGATGCTTCAATGACCACCAAGGCTACAACACAAGTTGGTACAATTTCATGAGTGGTGAAATCAGCAAATTTAATCTAAAATCCCCAGATGATCAGTTTAAATACTTGGGTCTTGATTGTTGTCACGGTTGGTATTTTCTTAAGGGAACCTGCAATTCTAAAACAATGGTTTTAAACCCACTTTCTGGTAAAGTTATTGAGCTTCCGCCATTCGATAGTAGTAAGATTACTGAAAAGCATTGGATTGTACTTGCTGGATTTTCAAGAGACCCTTCTTTAGGATGTTTTGAGGCTTTTGTGAGTTCTCAGTTTTATTGTGCCTATATTAAATTTGGTGATGAATATTGGACATATTCGAACCAATTCGAACAAGAATGGGATCCCATTACTAATGTGGCATTTTTCCAAGGTCCTAGAATGCTTGGTATCACATTATTCCACCGTACAATTGTGTCCATAGATATAATCAGCAAAGATATTAATCATGGTGATTATCCTAAGGAGCATTGTTCTCGGTATCTCAGGGTATCTTCTAACCTTAAGACGAGCGAAATTTTAACACCTTTTGAGGATCCACCTTGTCATGATGGATTTTTAGTAGAGGCCGTAAATGGGGATCTTCTTGTGGTGTATAGACATTATTATTATCCGGACGATTTGAAGACATACAAAATATACAAATTGATCATAGACTCGAATGAGGAATTTGAAAGTATTCCTTCAAAGACTTTAGGTAGTGAATGTTTATTTTTGGCAGATCACCAACGTGGTAGATCAATTATATAGCATCAAATTATCGTGGATATAAGCCAAACACAATCTACTATATAGTTGGTAAATGTCAAATTGAAGTATTCAGCGTGGAGGATGGAAGTTTTACTAGAAGTTGCATTCCTGGATATTCTAAAGGATTACATGCAGTTTGGATTGTACCTACAATTAAGTTGTAATTTAGTACTTTTTTTATTTTTCTTTTAAAGTTCTTTAAATATTTAATAGATAAACAAATTTTTAGCAAATTAAATATTATAAATATTTATAATTATGCAGAAGAATTCTGCAGCCTCTTTAATGTTTGAATGATTGGTTAATTCCTCAGCCACTTGAAGTCTTCTTTTGGCTTTTCTAAAGGAAGCTTGTCATACACTTTTTATTTGAACTTTGGGATTGTGTGAAAGCCCAAATTTTGGTGCAGGGGTGAGTTTTTCCTATTAGGAACTGATGTTGCCAAAATTTTGGTGGCCAATGTTATTATCATATTTACATATTTACTTTTTTATTTTTGGAAAAATTTGGTGGGCTATGTTGCAATATTATTATTAATAATCAATTCGTGTATATATATATATATATATATATTTCATGCAAGTAATTTTAAGTTTAGATGTAACAGGAGTGAATAAATTGTGGAAAAGCTGCTCACATTTCATTAGATCATAGCAAGGTTATATATAAAATACAATATGCCTTTGAAAAGCAATAAACCCACCCAAGGTAATTACCAAACAAATATACAAGTCAAATATGTAATTGTACAAACCGAAGAGAATAATATCAAGGGAACAAGATTGGGGCGTGTATAATTGGTTTTTGCTTCAAATCATACTTTAGGCTTATCGCTAAACTACATGCATTTAAAAAAAAAAAAAAAAAAAAAAAAACAATCATCATATTGAAAACCTTTTAAATACAGTCCATAGAAAGATATGAAAGATCTGCTTAGTATAGCTGATGAAAATAAAACTTAAGTCTGTAGAGTTTTATATAATAGATCTTTTTGAAAAATAGTTTTTATTAACAAATTAATAAGTGTTTAGCTATAAATAAAAAAATTGTATTAAATACTCAATGAATTTCTATATGAGCTAAAAATACTATATTAAATGCTGATTAAGTTTTCATATAAGCTAAAAAAAGAATTTTTCTAAAAAAACATAAAATTTGGGCTTGTTTAAAACAATTTAAAAAAGTTTTTTTTTTTTTTTCCAATAAGTACTTATTGACATTTGCCAAACATCATTATCTTTTAACAAAAGAGCTTTTGGCCTTTAAGTAGAACTTAGTCGTTTTATCGTTCATATATACTTACGCCTATACTTTCTTTGTTTTTTTTTTTTAAATAAAAAATAAAAATTAGATTTCAAAACATCTTTTATTTTATTTTATTTTATTTTTTATGGTGAATTAAAGTTGAGAACAAGTTCTAGTATTCAATTAATAAGCTAATTTAAAATGTACACCAGTTATGGAATCAAATTGCTCTTGAAAATTGTTGCAATACTATATGCAATGAAAGGCAAGATAGTATTCTAAAAGGGCAACATTTATTAATGAAGAATATACGAAAGCATGCCATTAAATTCAGCATCCATATATTAAAAAAAAAAAAAAAAAGCAGAGAAAGGTACGAAGCATGATAAGAATGAAAAACTACTGGTTCTAATCCAATCAAGTTCATCAAAAATAGTAACTTTAACTAATTTTCATATCATACTCGGTAATTGGTTTGTTGTTTTTATGCTTTTCTGGACTTTATCTTCTTCACTTCCTCTGTTTCAACCTCTGTCTTTTCTTGTGCATCCGTGACTTTCTTTGTGTCCTTCAGCATCTCTTTTGAAATGCCATTGACCAGATGCAAGACAAATTTTAGCAAAGTAATTAAATCTCATGGTAGGACTTAAACCAATACGAATCTATTGGTAATTAGGAAAAATTAAATTCTCATAAAGATGCATCATAATTATTGGATTAGAATCCCTGCAGGACCTTTTTTTTGGTTTTGTTTTGTTTTGTTTTGTTTTTTTTTTTTTTTGGGGCAATCATGATTATTGGAGTTTATCAACTACAACACCCTCTTCCTACTAAAATATGAGAAATAGCTACTTGAATGTTGGAGGCACAAAGTGAAGAAAAATGTTCATCATACATTGTTAGCAATAATCCACATAACTCGTTCTATTCCAATCGATATTTTCATCAATATAGCAGTTTATATATCTAAAACTGCATAATCAAGTATTCCTTTTTCATTTTTTTATTATCCTCCTAGGTCTTTATATCTTCACTTCCTCTGTTTTTTACTTCACCTTTTCTTATGTTTTGGCAATTTTGTTTTGTTTTGTTTTATTTTTCATACCAGGTGTAGTTGATGAATAAGTATTACTATTGTTCTTTTTTCTAAATTAAACTTCCAACCAAAAAAAAAAAAAAGTTTTATGTAATATTGTATAAAAATAATACGTCTATAAATAAAAGTGTTAAGTGAAAATATAAACCATTTATGGAATCAAATTGTTCTTGAAATTTGTTGCAAGACTACATACAATGGAAGGCGAAATAGTTTTTCTAAAAGGACAACATTTATTAATGAAGAATATATGAGTGCATGCTATTAAAATTTACCATGCATATAAAATAGAGCAGATAAAGGTAATGTTAGAATTTACGGATCCAAACATACATAGTAAATTTCATTAAATATTAAATTACTAATCTCCAAATGCAGCCATTGATAAATTAAATCTTTAATCTTGCAAAATAGAAAACAATGTAAAATAGTGCCTATGAACACACTACTCTCAAACCACTCTCTGATCTTTGAAACCCCAATATCAAAATACCGTATGACATATATTTATTTGCTTGCTACAGACTTGTTATAGTCTCTGCAAGTCAGACTTACCCATTAATTTTTTAACACACACAAAATAATAATAATTTAATAATGTAATAATAATAGAAAAAATATGGGTAGGTTATTGGGCTTATAAAGAGAGTTGGTTCTCCAGTCTAATGGGCTAACTAGAGTCTTATAGAAAGTGTGTGATGAAGAGCCTTACTATAAAATATTAAAATAAGCCAGTCCCATTAATGACATAAATAAGTCCTGTAAATAAGTAATTGATTTTGTTAAGTCCACAAATTATTTATTTATGTAACATTCTCCCACTTGGACTGCATAATCATCATCATATATAATCCAAACTCACTTACTACAGAATCTCCCAAACCATAATACCATTTCATCTAAATATATAGCATACCGACAGGGTACAACAATATACTAGACTAGATAGTAGAGATTCTCTCAGTAAATCTCTCAAAATATGATAACATTTCAACTGAGCACTTTGCACATCATAAACTCAGTATAGGTAGTAGAGATTTACCTAATCACGTATAATCCCCTAATACACAAATATCATTTCATTCGAGCACATTGTGTATCGACAGGATACAATAATATACCCATGACACCTGTGGATCAACATACATATATACATAGACTAATAGTTTCAACAGGCCTGTAAGTATAGGAGCAATAATATGTGTAATAAATCATCTCATAAATAAATAATGATCCGCATACATCAATGTATCAAAATACTCAAAGAAATAAATAATACTTAATATGGATATTACTGCAGAAAATATAACAAACTCTCATTGACCCACAACAGTCTCAACTGCCTAACAATCCCATACGGGACACATGCTTCTCAAATATGTCTACTGGTAAGGTTTTGGTCAGTGAATTTGCCACCATGCTATAAGTAGGCGTGTGAACAACAATAATGAGGCTTCTTCAACTTTCTCCTTAATCACAAAATACTTTACATCAATATATCTTGCACCAGGGGTACTTTTTAAATTATTGGACAAAGACACTACTGCAGCATTGTCACAATACATCATAATAGGCCTCTCAATGGAGTCAATAACTCCCAAATCACGAACAAAATTTCGAAGCCAAACTGCATGACGAGTAGCCTCATAACACGCGACATACTCTGCCTCCATAGTTGAGGATGTTGTCACAGACTGCTTGGTACTTTGCCAAGACATAGCACCTCCTGCCATGATAAATATATATCCAGTGGTAGATTTCTTATCATCCACACAACCTTTATAATCTGCATTGCTATAACCGACTACATCAAGCGAGTTGGTACGTCGATATGTTAACATATGATTTTTAGTATCTTGAAGATATCTAAAAAACTTTTTTAACTGCTTGGTAATGATTAGGACCAGGATTGCTCATAGATCTACCAAGCACACCCATAGTAAAAGCTATATCGGGCCGTGTATAAACTTGAGCATACATTAAACTACCCACTGTTGAAGAATAGCAAACATTTCTCATTGCCATCCTTTCTTTATCATTCTTAGGACATTGATCCTTAGAAAATCTTTCACCCTTCGTGACCAGTACACTTTTAGGAGAATAATTATACATATCAAATCTCTTAAGGATTCTATCAATATAGGCTCTCTGAGACAATTGCAACACATAATTATTCCTATCTTGAACAATCTTGATGCTCAAAATAAAAGAAACCTCATCAAGATCTTTCATGTCCAAATGGTTGTACAACATTTGCTTTGTCTCAGCAAATAGGTCAATGTCATTAGTAACTAAAAGTATATCATCAACATACACCATCAGAAATATAAAACTGCTCCCACTGACCTTCATATATATGCATCTATCAACAATATTCTCCTTAAAGCCATTTTTAGTGACAACGTCATCAAACTTAAGATACCATTGCCTTGAAACCTGATTAAGATCATAAATTGACTTCTTAAGCTTACAAACCAAATTACCATTCCCTGTTTGTTGAAATCTAACTGGTTGAACCATATATACATCCTCAAATAAATCATCATCCAGAAAAACAGTTCTGACATCCATCTGGTGCAATTCTAGATCATAATGTGCCACAATTGCCATAATGATCCTAAAAGAATCATTTATGGATACAGGAGAGAATGTCTTTGTGTAATCAATTCTTTCCTTCTGGCTAAACCCTTTGGCTACAAGTCTAGTCTTATACCTCTCCACTTGTCATTAGAGTCTCTTTTAGTCTTCTAGATCCATTTGTACCCTATAGGCTTACTACCTTCTGGTAACATAACCAAATCCTAAACTCCATTTGATGCCATAGATTTCATTTCATCTTCCATTGCATCCAACCAAAAATTTGAGTGTGAACGGCTTATGGCCTCCTCATAAGTGACTGGATCTGAATCATCATTTATGTCAAAATTATGCTCCTGCAAGTAAACCTCATAGTCATCAGGAATAGTTGACCTCTTAGTTCTTTATAACCTTCTAAAAGGCATATTAATATCTGTAATAACTAGAATATCCTGCCCTTCAACAACAGGTTCATCCTGATCAACTACTGGATTAATAATCTCTATTAGGAATAACAACACTTGGAATGAATACATTTTCTTTTCTAAATTGAGGCTTCCTTGGACCATCATTATCATCAAATATAAAATTATCTTCAAAATAAACGGTTCTGTCTGATTCTACAATTCTGGTGGTATGAGATGGACAACAGAATCTTGAACCCCTACATCCTATACAATAGACAACAAAATATCCACTTATAGTTTTAGGATCCAATTTCTTAATTTGGGGATTATAAATCCTTACTTCAGCTTTGCAACCTCATACTAAAAAATGGTGCAAATTAAGCTTTCTTCCTAACCACAACTCAAAAGGAGTCTTAGGAATGGATTTACTTGGTACTTGATTCAAAATATAAGTCGCCGTAAAGCCTCTCCCCATAAATAATCTAGCAAGCTAGAATTTTCTAACATAGATCGCACCATATCCAACAAAGTGCAATTTCTCCTCTCAGCTATCCCAATTTGCTGAGGTGTACAGGCATTGTATATTGCGCATCAATGCCACACTCACGTAAATAAATTGTGAATGGCCCTGGATTCTGTCCAGTCTCATCATATCTGCCATAAAATTCACCATCTCTATCAGACCTCACAGCTTTTATTTTCTTATTTTTTTGAAGCTCCATCTTTACCTTAAACTCCTTAAAAGCAACTAAAGAATTTGACTTCTCACGGATAAGCTCAACATGTCTATAACAAGAGAAATCATCAATGAAGGTAATAAAATACTTATAACCACCCAAAGCAGTTGGTGTGAATGGTCAACATATATCAGTATGGATTAACTTCAAAACATCTCCACACCTTGCTATCTTATCCTTTCTAACCTTAGAAGTTAATTTCCTTTTCACACATTCAACACAATTCGACAGGTCGGAAAAATCAAGATTAGGAAGTATTCTATCCTTTACTAACCTTTCTATTTTGTGTCTAGAAATATGTCCCAAACCCTTATGCCATAACATTAAGGAATTATCATTAACTCTTGAACGTTTAGAAGCAACAATAGGGGCATCAATATAATTAACAAAATAATTGAGACCATTATTAAATAAATCAAGTCTATAAATTGCCACATAAAGTTTCAAAACCAACAACTTTATCATCCTTATACATTTCAACTTTGTTATTTCCAAATAAAAAACTAAACACTTGACTATCTAAAAGTGAGATAGATAATAAGTTCTTTCTAATTAAGGGTACATAGGAAATTTTTTGTAATTCTAAAACATATTCAATGGAAAGCTTCAACTTGATTGTTCCCTTGATATCCACCTTCACTCTTGAGCTATCTCTCATATAAACATGTTGCTTAAGATTGGTCGGCCCCCTTTGCCTTATCATCCCCTGTAATGAATTAGTAACATAAATTGTTGCTCCAGTATCTAATCACCAAGAATTCATAGGCACATCAATAATATTGGTCTCAGTCATTAAAAAATATTATCTTTCTTCTCTTGCTTTTCCTTTAAATTCCAACATTCTATCTTCTTGTGTCCAACTTTATTGCAGTAGCCACACCTTCCATTGATGTACTCTTTCCTTTCTCCTATCTGATAAGCATATCATACTTAGTATTATTCAAAAGATCCAAATAATAGTGCTTCTCATTCATATCAAACTTGATAAATTTCTTTCCTATCTTCTTAAGAAGTTTCTTTGCTATATCAACCTTAGGAATACTAGCATGTATAGCTTCATCCATGTAATTCTCCATCATCATCATGCAGCACTTATTAGAATGCTTCCAATCCTCATAAAGTTTCCTAATTGCTGCACTACTATCATCAGTTGGTATCTCAGGTGAATCTATCTCCAAAGTCAAATCCAATTTCATAAATGTCAAATTGATTACCAAGGTCTTTTTCCACTTCTGATAATTTGTCCCATCCAATTTCATCATGACAGTCATAGGTAGAACGTTTGGGGTGCTACTAACTGTGAAAATAGTAAACACAATAAAGCATTTAATATATATATAAAATAATAACTATTATCCAGCCTCTCATCACATAACATAAAATCAATAGCGCTAGGGTCTTTGTAGCACTAAAGATACCATTTCGCGGGCCAAGAATAGTCAACCAAATAACAACAATCAAATGCATTGAACTGAATCACCGACAGGGCAACTCAGAACCTGTGATTCATGTAACACCCCGTCCCGAATCGCACCGGAATCCGTGCACGTTGACCGAGGTTGACCGTTGACCGTTGACCGAAGGGGTCAAAAGTTGACTTTTTGACTCGGTGGGAATTTTGAGTTGACCAGGGTACCGTGGCGAAGTGCATGACGCCCTGAGTTCGTAGACTAGTAGCACGTCGAAAACGGAGCTACGGTTTGAAAGTTATGGGCAAAACAAGTTGAAGTGTAAACTGTCTAAAAGGTGCCGGGAGTTGACTTTTTCTTGTGATGTAATTGTGAGTTGACTCTTATATGGTTGTAAAGTACTCGTCGATACGAGTTCATAGACTAGCGGCACGCTTAAATCGGACATGTGGTTAAAAAGTTATGGACGTTTGAAGTTTACCGGATACCGTATTATTTTAATGTTTTTGGGTCGTGAACAGTGAAATGCCACGTGTCAGCTTCTGAGTGGTCCACGTGGCATGAACAGTGTCACGCAGGGTTTTAATTTTGAAAAACTCTCGGGGAAGAGAGAGAAAGAGAGAGAAGAGAGAGAAAGAGAGAGAGGAGAGAGAAAGAGAGAGAGAGGACCCGCCGGCCGCCGGTCATTTTCATGTTTTTCCGGCCTAGTTACTGTACACACGCCGGCCAGCCAGATTGCCCACCTCATTTCCGGCAAAACCTCCAAATTTCACGGCGAACGGCCGCCGGACGCGCCCGGATCGGACGTCCGAAGTTTGGCGGCGATTTTTCCCCTCCACCGCCGGCCACCGCGAATCGGCACTATTCCGGCCGATATACAGTACACGCGCCATACACCCATCATCCTCTCCTCAAGTCCGGCCTACCCACCAAAAATCACGGCCATCGGACCACCGACGCGCCGGGATCGGAGTGTTTTCCGGCGAGGGGTCGAAAATCTTCAAACGGTGATTTCTCCGCCGTCCGACCTCCGTTTTGCTCACCGTCGGTCCCGTTGGATTGCTCTCCTCACGATCTACAAATCTGCAAAATTTCACAGCAAACGGCCACCGTCGGAAATTACTGTTCCGGCGACGGTTGCCGGTGACGTGGCGGCCCGCCGGAAATTACTGTTCCGGCGAGTACCCGAAAATTCCGGCCAGCTCCAGTCTGCAGTGTTCGACCTCCTGAACTCAAATCCGACTTCCGTTTCCACCAATTCGCGACGGTTTGGGAGAATTGCAGAGCCGAAACCCGAAAAGCTTCCCGATAAAATTCCGACCCCGTCGGGTACGATCATCGGAAATTAAGACCGGATCTGTGATTAGCATCACTCGAGCTTCGATTCGGTATATAATTCGTAAATTTTAGTTATCGTTTGTGTTTTGACCCCCCGGGTACCGGGTATTATTTACCCGAATAAAATATTAATTTATTTGACTGTCTGTGAATTTTGTTCTAGGAGCACCGGTGAGTCGTAGAATTGATCCCGTAGTGGATCATGGGTTAATTGCGTGCTCCAGGTGAGTGACCCACCTTCAAATTAATTTTGGGGAATTTAATTGATGAATATATTATGTGTGAATTAAATATTTGGAATTTAATTTCTATGTGCCAAATATTTATTGGATTTATTGTAGAATTATTTATGAATTTATTGGATTTAAGAAAATGCGAATTCTACAAATTTATGCCGTGTGGAATTATTTTATGGTTTTGAGGATTTTGAAATTGGTGTGGTTTTAATGGTAAATTGGGCACGATTTGATTTTCAAATATTTCAAGGAAAATATTTGGTTATGTTGGTGATTTCAATTTTTATGAAATATGCCCATAAAATATTATGGGATTTGATTATGATATTTCGAGAAATTATTTATGCTTGGAAAAAAATGTGGATATTTGAATTGATGGATTTGGGAGTTGGTGGATTTGAAAATCATGGAATTTTTGGTATGGATTATAAGGAAATTGTGGAGAATTTCCCGGTTCAAGCGGATGGATTATGCCCGCTATGCTTATGAAAAATGTGAAATTTGTTTTATGATTTAAATTTATGGATTTTATAATTTTTAGATGCACCGTGCACGTACTGGTGTTCTGATTATGTGATATGGTATATGTGATATGGTTAGTGTGCACACGGTTGTGATTAGCGCGCAGGTGGGTGTGATGAGCGCGCAGGTGATGTGATTAGCGCGCAGGTGGGTGTGAGTAGCGCGCGGTTGATATTATGAGGGTGTCCTGTGGATGCCATCGGAGAGGGCGGCCACCCCCCTTTGGCCGGGACACCAGGTTAGCAGCGGCGCTGTGGGACGCCACGCGACCGTATGCCGGTTTCTCTCTATAACCTCCTGTTTGGCGGTACCTTGGGACGCTGGGTACTGTTGGCGCCACTGGTATATAGTGGGTGCATCAAATGATTTTCAGAACTGTGTTTTAAAAATAAAATGTTTGGAAACTGAATTGGAATTAAAGATATAATTGTTACCGCTTCTGGTATTTAATTGATGTCTTGGTTTCGGGGAATATGGATAAAGGGTTTTGTGAAATTGTTTTAAAAGGGGAACCTTTCCAACTGAGAGAATTGTAAGGGTTTTGAGAGAAAATATTATTTCCAAATAATTATTATTTATACTTATTACTGTGATAATATATGGTATAGTAGTAGGGTCGCTCACTGAGATGATTAGCATCTCACACTCTTAAATTCCGTTCCTCTAGGTACCAGGTTGTCGGTGTTCACTCGGAGCGGACTTGATCTTCCTCGCTGTTTTAGTTCGGCAGTACCCTGTTATTCTTTTATTGCAGTTGTAATATTTCTTTCACTCTTGTTGTATTTATTTTGCACTAGATTACTGTATTTATTTTTTTAAGTACTGCAATTTGTGGAACCAATTTGTAGTTTGTGGGAGGAATAAGGGGATATTTTTGAAGTGTGTTTTCAGTGCAGGTAAATTTGTGGTAAGTAAATCCCTTAGGGGAGGTGCTGCCGGATTTTCCGTTGGAAGGTTCGGTGGTATTTCCCTGGGATCAGGGCTGTCTAGGGTTCCGGAGGAGGAATTCTGGACGGGTCCTGACAGTTGGTATCAGAGCTCTAGGTTCTAGTATTCCTAAGGGACTGTGCATTGTTGTGTGTCCCATCCGTGTCTAATCTCTCGTTTTACCCGTGTGAAAGCTTTCTTTCTGTTTGTCTCGAAGTAAATTCGTTGCCCGAGTTTGAATAACTCTAATCTTCGAGGGTATCAATTAGGATCATCTAGCCTAACAGGAAATTCCTATGGCCTAGTCGATGGTCGAGGATGCCTTTTCTTTTTGAAGGTCAAGCTTATCATCGTGAATGGTATCCGTTTCGTTCATGGAGGAGAAAGATGATTGTCTAAGGATGTGTGTCGATCGATCGATTTCAAGGCGTCAAAAATATTTTTCCGATCGATTATCAAAATTAAATACTTTTCAAAGTGGTATTTGAAATTAAAGGTGTTTTATTCAAGTATTTTTGGTTTGTGTTCATACATGTATCTGTATGTTATATTGTTTGATATTATACTGCACCATATGGAGGCGGCGAACCAATGTGGTCCATGTAGAGCTAGCCCCATGATCATGTTGCCTACGAGCCCGGGGAATTGGACGGCCAATATAGGCAACCACCCTGGTTTGTATTGGTAGCAGAGTGTCGGCGACAGTTGGAATCATGGATTACGTAACATGTAGAAGGTGTTGTACGTACCTCCATTACAAGCGTGCATATTTTATTTTATGCTATGGATTTTAAGATATGAATTTCAATGTGGAGTTTTAACAATTGCCTATGCAAGTTAGGTATATTTGAAAAATATATTTTATTATTTGTTTATTGTTATGGTTTTTCCAAAAGCGACTTAAGGTTAAGTATCGCCAATTAAGAATCCAAAGCAGGGTATCGTTGAGTTCAAAAAGGAGATCTTAAAGGAAGCACGTGATTCAAAGGATGCGATACACCCCAAGGGTACCAAGACGTATGGAATGCTCACTGGATGACATGGTGGTTTGGCACGATAAAGGAAGTTGCAAGATCCGAATAAAGGTACTTAGGTCACCGATAAGTAAAAGTAGGGAGATGTAAATATGGATTTCGTGCTTAAACTTTCGTTCACAAAGAGAAGGTACGACAGCGTTTAGAGAATCAAGCAAGATCCGGATAGCGACTAAAGTTCTACTTGGTGGTTGATGAGGTTAATGAGATGAGGATGATTCCTTAGGCATGGTTGGATGTTTAAGCATGGTTATTTTTCATTCGAGAAGCTAAGATCTTGATATCTTATTTCCTTGGAGATTTAAGGTTCGTCTTGGTGGTGCTTTATCGATTCAAGGTGGTTGATATTGTTGGTGATAATTTACAATGATAAGGAGTATGATTTTTGGGACGGAGTTAGAATTTAAGAAGTGTGGAATACTTTATTGGGTTAAGGATCTAGTGATTTGTTCATAGTATTGGTGGTGATGCTAGAATTAGGATTTAAATTTCTTATTGCTTGAGGTGTGGATTCATGGAATTTATTTGAAATAAGGGAAACTTAGGGTTTTCAAGAATGATATTTGGATGTTGAGAATTTTATTCATGACCTTGATGAATTTAGTTAAAAGAAAGATTGATGTTTGTCGAGGTTAAGACTATTGGTTAATCAATGAGGAGCAAGGGTTTTATAATTGTAAGTACTAGGAGGGTAATCGAAGACAAGTGAATTAATCTCAACTTTAACTTGGTGATACCAGTATTTGAGGAAATTAGACTTAAGTTCTAATCTAACCTTTTAAAGTGCTGATCGAGTCACGAGAGTTGGTTGTTGGTTTAAGGATGCATGCTTTAGAAGCACCTTATGGTTAGCATTCGACTATGACCAAGACTTGCAGATCGTGTTCTCGTGGACCAATTTGAATATCCTTAATTAGTGGGCATGAGAAGGAAAGTTGCACAAGAGGGAAGTTAAAGTCACTATTAGGCGAATGTAGTGGCAGATGCCTTGAGTAAGAAGGCTACTGGATCTCTTGCTCACATCCAAGTCATCCAACTACCTCTCATGGTGGAGTTGAAGAAGATGGGGGTGTTAATGCATATGCATCCTTCAGGAGTTCTCATGGCTAGCTTCCAGGTACGACCGGTGTTGGTGGATCGTATAGTAGAGACCCAAATGGAAGATCCTAAGTTGAGGACAATTAAGGGCAAGGTACAAGAAGGTCTTGATCCGGAATTTTCCATAAGGAGGGATGGAGCCCTCGTGTATAAAGGACGACTTTGCGTTCCGGATATCCCAGGACTCAAGAAGGAGATTTTGGAGGAGGCGCATAGCTCGATGTATGCGATGCATCCTGGGAGTACCAAGATGTATCGGACGCTTGTTAAGTATTATTGGTGGATTGGTATGAAGAGAGAAGTGGCAGACTTTGTATCAAAGTGTTTGATTTGTCAACAAGTGAAAGCAGAAAGACAGAAGCCTTCGGGACTACTCCAACCTTTACCGATTCCCGTGTGGAAGTGGGAAGAACTCAACATGGACTTCGTATTCAAGCTTCCTTCCACACCTAGAAGGTACGACGGCATTTGGGTAATCATTGATCGTCTCACCAAGTCAGCACACTTCCTACCGGTACGAGAACATTTTTCACCCGAGAAGTTAGCTTAGTTGTTCGTGCAACGCATTGTAAGTCTTCATGGAGTACCGTTAGCCATCGTCTCCGATCGAGATCCGCGCTTTACTTCACGACTATGGCGGAAGTTGGCTGATGCACTAGGAGCAAGACTTAACTACAGCACCGCTTTTCACCCGCAATCTGATGGACAAGTAGAGTGCACAATTCAGACATTAGAAGACCTGCTAAGGTCTTGCATTATGCAATTTAGCGGTAGCTGGGATGAACAACTGCCACTGATAGAGTTTGTCTACAACAACAGTTATCAAGCGAGTACTGGAATGTCCCCGTATGAAGCTTTATATGGGAGGCAGTGTCGGACACCTTTGTGTTGAAGTGAGGTAGGAGAAGAGAGGCTCCTTGCAACAACTAATGCGGTCGGATCTGAGTATTTAAGGATGACCTTGGACAAGGTGAAGATCATTAGGGATCGATTGAAGGTTGCCCAAGATAGACAGAAGAGTTACGCCGATGTGCGTAGAAAGGATTTGGAATTCGAGGTAGGAGATTGGGTATTCCTAAAACTATCTCCATGGAAAGGAGTAGTACGTTTTGGACGACGAGGTAAGTTGGGTCCTCGTTATATTGGGCCTTACGAGGTTACGGAGAGGATTGGCCCGGTGGCGTATAGGTTGGCGTTACCGGAAGAGCTAGCTCGAGTACACAACGTGTTTCATGTGTCGATGCTACGGAAGTATATTGCAGACCCGTCGCACGTACTCGAGAGTCCGGATATAGAGATAAGGGAAGATCTTTCGTATGTGGAGCAGCCAGTACAGATTTTGGATCGCGAGGAACGCACGCTACGCAACAAGACTATTCCTCTAGTTAAGGTCTTATGGCGGAACCACTTGGTCGAGGAAGCAACGTGGGAACCCGAAGCACAGATGCGTGAGCAGTACCCGTATCTGTTCCAGTGACGTGCGGAAATTTCGAGGACGAAATTTTTGTAAGGGGGGAAGGCTGTAACACCCCGTCCCGAATCGCACCGGAATCCGTGCACGTTGACCGAGGTTGACCGTTGACCGTTGACCGAAGGGGTCAAAAGTTGACTTTTTGACTCGGTGGGAATTTTGAGTTGACCAGGGTACCGTGGCGAAGTGCATGACGCCCTGAGTTCGTAGACTAGTAGCACGTCGAAAACGGAGCTACGGTTTGAAAGTTATGGGCAAAACAAGTTGAAGTGTAAACTGTCTAAAAGGTGCCGGGAGTTGACTTTTTCTTGTGATGTAATTGTGAGTTGACTCTTATATGGTTGTAAAGTACTCGTCGATACGAGTTCATAGACTAGCGGCACGCTTAAATCGGACATGTGGTTAAAAAGTTATGGACGTTTGAAGTTTACCGGATACCGTATTATTTTAATGTTTTTGGGTCGTGAACAGTGAAATGCCACGTGTCAGCTTCTGAGTGGTCCACGTGGCATGAACAGTGTCACGCAGGGTTTTAATTTTGAAAAACTCTCGGGGAAGAGAGAGAAAGAGAGAGAAGAGAGAGAAAGAGAGAGAGGAGAGAGAAAGAGAGAGAGAGGACCCGCCGGCCGCCGGTCATTTTCATGTTTTTCCGGCCTAGTTACTGTACACGCGCCGGCCAGCCAGATTGCCCACCTCATTTCCGGCAAAACCTCCAAATTTCACGGCGAACGGCCGCCGGACGCGCCCGGATCGGACGTCCGAAGTTTGGCGGCGATTTTTCCCCTCCACCGCCGGCCACCGCGAATCGGCACTATTCCGGCCGATATACAGTACACGCGCCATACACCCATCATCCTCTCCTCAAGTCCGGCCTACCCACCAAAAATCACGGCCATCGGACCACCGACGCGCCGGGATCGGAGTGTTTTCCGGCGAGGGGTCGAAAATCTTCAAACGGTGATTTCTCCGCCGTCCGACCTCCGTTTTGCTCACCGTCGGTCCCGTTGGATTGCTCTCCTCACGATCTACAAATCTGCAAAATTTCACAGCAAACGGCCACCGTCGGAAATTACTGTTCCGGCGACGGTTGCCGGTGACGTGGCGGCCCGCCGGAAATTACTGTTCCGGCGAGTACCCGAAAATTCCGGCCAGCTCCAGTCTGCAGTGTTCGACCTCCTGAACTCAAATCCGACTTCCGTTTCCACCAATTCGCGACGGTTTGGGAGAATTGCAGAGCCGAAACCCGAAAAGCTTCCCGATAAAATTCCGACCCCGTCGGGTACGATCATCGGAAATTAAGACCGGATCTGTGATTAGCATCACTCGAGCTTCGATTCGGTATATAATTCGTAAATTTTAGTTATCGTTTGTGTTTTGACCCCCCGGGTACCGGGTATTATTTACCCGAATAAAATATTAATTTATTTGACTGTCTGTGAATTTTGTTCTAGGAGCACCGGTGAGTCGTAGAATTGATCCCGTAGTGGATCATGGGTTAATTGCGTGCTCCAGGTGAGTGACCCACCTTCAAATTAATTTTGGGGAATTTAATTGATGAATATATTATGTGTGAATTAAATATTTGGAATTTAATTTCTATGTGCCAAATATTTATTGGATTTATTGTAGAATTATTTATGAATTTATTGGATTTAAGAAAATGCGAATTCTACAAATTTATGCCGTGTGGAATTATTTTATGGTTTTGAGGATTTTGAAATTGGTGTGGTTTTAATGGTAAATTGGGCACGATTTGATTTTCAAATATTTCAAGGAAAATATTTGGTTATGTTGGTGATTTCAATTTTTATGAAATATGCCCATAAAATATTATGGGATTTGATTATGATATTTCGAGAAATTATTTATGCTTGGAAAAAAATGTGGATATTTGAATTGATGGATTTGGGAGTTGGTGGATTTGAAAATCATGGAATTTTTGGTATGGATTATAAGGAAATTGTGGAGAATTTCCCGGTTCAAGCGGATGGATTATGCCCGCTATGCTTATGAAAAATGTGAAATTTGTTTTATGATTTAAATTTATGGATTTTATAATTTTTAGATGCACCGTGCACGTACTGGTGTTCTGATTATGTGATATGGTATATGTGATATGGTTAGTGTGCACACGGTTGTGATTAGCGCGCAGGTGGGTGTGATGAGCGCGCAGGTGATGTGATTAGCGCGCAGGTGGGTGTGAGTAGCGCGCGGTTGATATTATGAGGGTGTCCTGTGGATGCCATCGGAGAGGGCGGCCACCCCCCTTTGGCCGGGACACCAGGTTAGCAGCGGCGCTGTGGGACGCCACGCGACCGTATGCCGGTTTCTCTCTATAACCTCCTGTTTGGCGGTACCTTGGGACGCTGGGTACTGTTGGCGCCACTGGTATATAGTGGGTGCATCAAATGATTTTCAGAACTGTGTTTTAAAAATAAAATGTTTGGAAACTGAATTGGAATTAAAGATATAATTGTTACCGCTTCTGGTATTTAATTGATGTCTTGGTTTCGGGGAATATGGATAAAGGGTTTTGTGAAATTGTTTTAAAAGGGGAACCTTTCCAACTGAGAGAATTGTAAGGGTTTTGAGAGAAAATATTATTTCCAAATAATTATTATTTATACTTATTACTGTGATAATATATGGTATAGTAGTAGGGTCGCTCACTGAGATGATTAGCATCTCACACTCTTAAATTCCGTTCCTCTAGGTACCAGGTTGTCGGTGTTCACTCGGAGCGGACTTGATCTTCCTCGCTGTTTTAGTTCGGCAGTACCCTGTTATTCTTTTATTGCAGTTGTAATATTTCTTTCACTCTTGTTGTATTTATTTTGCACTAGATTACTGTATTTATTTTTTTAAGTACTGCAATTTGTGGAACCAATTTGTAGTTTGTGGGAGGAATAAGGGGATATTTTTGAAGTGTGTTTTCAGTGCAGGTAAATTTGTGGTAAGTAAATCCCTTAGGGGAGGTGCTGCCGGATTTTCCGTTGGAAGGTTCGGTGGTATTTCCCTGGGATCAGGGCTGTCTAGGGTTCCGGAGGAGGAATTCTGGACGGGTCCTGACAATTCATGCCATTTAATTAACTTCCACTGCCATTCCAAGCGTCATACAAAACAACTAAAACCACCGATAAAGTAGCCTAGTTATCCGTATCGACCTTGGTTGATTAAGTGGGAGAAAATAAGATGTTAGCAATTTCATGAAATAGGTAAATATAAAACATCCCTTCCACTATGCCAACATATATTACATTGGTACACATAATGCAAACAAAATAAGTCTCACGACAGGTGAGTACCTAAAATTCCACACTACAATACCAACTAGGCACAAAGCTTCTTTGGGAAAAGCTAATACAATCCAATTCTCCAAACATAAATATTTAATTTAATTCAAAAAATTTGGAATAAAATAATTAAACAAATAAATAAATGAACTAATTACCAATAAACAAATAAATAACAATTTTTTATAATAATAAAATAAAAACAATAGATCAATAAATAATTAATCAACAATAAATTAAATAAACGAGAATAAATATAAGTAAGAAAACATTTTTTTTTAATTTTAAATTTTCGCTGCTGACGTCAGTAAACGACATGTCGTGCTGATGTCACACTAGACAAAACTGCATGTCATATGTTTCATCTTCTTCATCTAACCAGGTCACGGGCGACCCGGTTCCACTCCAAATGGGTCACGCGACTAGCTTATTCGACCCCCCTGGAAATTTCTTTTCTGGCCACTGTTTTCTACAATTTTGGTGCCGTTTGATTCCTCTTTTCTTGGGAACTGTTTTCCACAAATCAATTTCAATGTTTTACCAACCAAAATCAATGCCCAAGAAAACTTATTCGTTCGGCCAAAACCGGGTTTCTCAATTTTTTTTATTCAAAAACAAAAGGGTTTCAATCCAATTAAAGATGTTAAAGAATACAATTCATAACGACAACCTATTTTTCCACAGTGCCCAGATCTTAATTCGAACTAAAACAAAAAATTCACATAATTTGCACAAACTTAATATAAACCCGATATTGCACAAGAGAAAAGAAATTAATCAATAAAATTCAAAATTAAAATTCTCCAGACAATCAGTAGCTGCAAACACAGATGAAAATCACATATTGGATTTCAGAAAACAAGCATGTAATAGCAGATTCACAAGGACGAGAGAATAATTATAAAATAAATATCATGTCATCAATATACACGATCAAAGTTCAATGGCCGCATATCAATATAACGACAAATTTGAAAATAATTTATTATGCATATCAACATATCCTGTGATACCAATTGTTAAAATTTAAGGATCAAAACATACATAATAAATTTTATTAAACATCAAATTACTAACCTTCAAACGTAGCCATTGATAAATTAAATCTTTAATTCTGTAAAATAAAAAACAATGTAAAATAGTACCTATGGATACACTACTCTCAAACTATTCTCTGATCTCTAAAATCCTAATATTAAAATATCGTATGGTATGTATTTTTTTGCTTGGTCTAAACCTTTTATAGTCTCTGTAAGTCAAACTTACTCATTAATTTTTTAACACACATAAAATAATAATAATTTAATAATATAATAATAATAGAAAAAATATGGGTAAGTCATTTGGCTTATAAAGAGAGTTGGTCCTCCAGTCCAATGGGCCAACTGGAGTCTTATAGAGAGTGTATGACCAAGAACCCTACTATAAAATATTAAAATAAATCAGTTCCATTAATAGCATAAATAGGCCCTGTAAGTAAATAATTAATTATGCTAAGTCTATAAATTGTTTATTTATTTAACAGGTAAAGCATTGATAAGAATGAAAAACTACTTCTAATCTAGTCTAAGTTCATCAAAATACTAATTTTAACTTAGTCCAAGATCCCAACCATGGGAAAACAAACAATAGACAAATTTTCAATCATACTCAGTTTATAATTTTTCTGCTTTTCTGGACTTTGTCTGATTCTCTTCCTCTGTTTCAATTTCAATCATTTTTTTTGGTGTACCCACAGCTTTCTTTGTGTCCTTCACCATCTCTTTTGAAATGCCAATGGCCAGAGCCAAGACAAATTTTAGCAGAGTAATTAAATCTCATGGTAGGACTTAAGCCAATATGAATTTATTTGATAATTAGGAAATTAAATTCTCATAAAGATACATCATTAATTCATCATGTAAATCTCATAGAGCAATTAATTCTATTTTAAGGTTATGGTCAGGATCCCAAATCCCAAATCATCAAAAGCTAGCTAAGACCACCTTTATACGTTAATTGTTGACTGGATTTCCTTCTATGTATTCAAACTCCCATTTAAATGAAAGGTAAAATGCATGCTATTAAACATCATCATTAGGATAGTTTTTGGTCATTGGGATTTCGTGAATATGCAACAAGTCCATTATCACTAAAATGGGAAAACAAACTTGCAAAATTTTTCTAAACCTCAATAGCTAGCCCAGATCTATCAATTTTTCTACATAATCTTTTTTATGTTTTTAAACACTTTTTTATGATCAAGTGAAGTTGAAAACACATTCTAGTATACAAGCAGTATGATAAGCTAAAATGTACAAAATTTATAGAATCGAATTGCTCATTAAAATTGTTGTAGGACTATATTCAACGTAGGGCAAAATAGTTTTCTATAAGGACAACATCATCGAAGTTGTATTAATGAAGAATATATATATATATATATATATATATATATATATATATATATAAAATAGTTAATGTATGCTATTAAAAATTTTCATTAGGATGCTTAAATATTGACAAGTTTCCTTTTACATTATTATTATTATTATTATTTTACTGAATTTTAATTTCTTGATCTAAACTAGTTGAGGTCAATAAACATACAAATAGAATAGATCCTGTGTAGCAGCTACAGACAAACTCAACAGTTGAGATTTGTCAAATTTTCTCCATACTCAATCTTTTGTTTTTTCTATCATCTTTTATTTCTTCTGTTTCCTTTTGCTTCCATATATATATATATATAGTTTTTTTTTTCTTTTTTTCTCTAAGGAAGCAGGTTATTAGCATTCCTGTCTCTGTTGATCCTAATAGTACAGAAGATGCTTTAATTTTGGCCTGGCTTCTCTAGTGGTGGGTTTGTGTTAGACAAAAATATAAATGAAATGAAAGTCCACTTTTTATCAGCTGAAACTTTTGGAATAAGTAGTAATTCAACTTGATATCAAAGCCAAAAATCCAAAAAAGACGGGCCTACATGTGAAGAGAAGTGTTAGGAAATAAATACAAACACATCTAAGCATCCAGAAAGAAGCCCAAAAGTGGTAGGGCTACATGTGAGGGGGTGTGTTTGAGTAAAATATAAATGAAATGAAAATTCACTTTCCATCAGCTTAAGCTAGGATCCAGAAAGAAGCCCAAAAGAAGCGGAGCTACATGTGAGGGGAAGTGTTAGAGAATAAATGTAAACACATGTAAGAATCCAGAAAGAAGTCCAAAAGAGATGGACTTACATGTGAGGGAGAGTGTTAGAAAAAAATATAATTAAAATAAAACCTCAATTTCCATCAGTTTAAGCTAGGATCCAGAAAAAAACCCAAAAAAGGCGGACCTACATGTGAGGGAGAGTGTTAGAGAATAAATGTAAACACATGTAAGAATCCAGAAAGAAGTCCAAAAGAGATGGACTAACATGTGAAGGAGAGTGTTAGAAAAAAATATAATTAAAATAAAAACTTAATTTCCATCAGCTTAAGCTTTTGAGAATGAATGCAAGGCAAGCTTCTCGCTAATGCAAGAAGACTTAAAAAAATAAATAAAAAAATAAAATTAAAAAAAAAAAAGAAATTTGCAATGCGGCTTTGTGTTCTTTATGCCAAAATAGTGATAAAGATTTGATGCATGCTTTGAGGGATTTGGTGGGTTGCCAATAGGAATTTGGATTTATCTTGGTGTTTCCTTGATTTAAATCCTAATTTTTTTTTTTCCTTTTTTCCTCCTATGATTGGTTTGGTTGGTTGGGATGTGAATTTAACAAGTAATTATGGAGCAGATTTTCATTCTATGAAGTTTAGTTAGGATTGTTTTAAAAATACAAATTAGTTTAATTCATTATACAATATTAAATTTAGTTACTTATAAGTAAAAATTAAAATTTCAATATCGATAGTTCAAAATATATAAATACCCACGAAAATATCATAAATGAATGAATATCGATAAAAACTCATAAAAAATTATAGAAATTGATAAAAATTTATTTAAAAAATGACAATTTTTATTGAAACTGTAGGATTAGTGTCAGGACCCGTCCAGAATTCCTTCCCCGGAACCCTAGACAGCCCTGATCCCAGGGAAACCCTACCGGACCCTCCAAAGGAAAATCCGACAGAGCCTCCCCTAAGGGATTTACTTACCACAAATTACCTGCACTGAAAACACACTTCTAAAAAAACATCCCCTTATTCCTCCCACAAACTACAAACTGATTCCACAAATTCCAGCACTTCTCAAAGCAACAACAGTCCAGTGCATAAATAAAACAGAAGTATTCCAATAGTATACAGAGCTTTAAGAAGTGCTAAACAACAAAAATACAACAAGGCTGAAAAGAAATAATACACTGAAATGAAAGAGTACAAAGAAACTCCTCGAAACACAACAGCAGCGGAAAACTTGGTTCGCTCCGGAAGAACGTCTACCACCACTTGCACCTAAGGGAACGGAATTTAAGAGTGTGAGATGCTAATCATCTCCGTGAGTAACCCGAACTACTGAACACCTTTTGATAATAATAATAAAATAATAATAATTAAGGAGTGGAACAAATACCAACAATTAATAATAATTAATAATAACCTTTGGAAAATAATGATTTCCCTCAAAACTCTCACCAATCGCTCCGTTTGAAATGTTCCCTTTTTAAAACCTTTTCGCAAAACCCAATGTGCATACCTCCCAAAAACCAAGGGATTAAATAATTTAACAACAACGATTAAATAAATACATACCCCAAATATATAATAAAAATATAATAAATTATAATAAATAAATTTTGAACACCTTTGGGGTTTAAACCATTATTTGCAATTACACCGACAATTACACCTGACGCACCACACCATATACCGGTGATGCCCTCCGATACCCAGCGTCCCGAGCACCGACTGGCGGGAGGTTAAAGAGAGAAACCTGCAGTGGTCACTTCGGCGTCCCGACAGTACCAACTGCTAAAAACCATCACCCGGCCAAGGAGGGGGGCTGCTATGCGCAACAATAACCTTGCCTGCCCACGGTCCAATGGCAACTCACGGGTGAAGTAATAACCGCACGCTAAACCATATAATAACCGCGTGCTAAACCACGTGTCCATACACCATACACCAGAACACCAATACTGTATGAGTGCGTCTAAAAATAAACATAAACAACCAACCGTACCGTTTTTCCAAAAACCACCGTGGGAAGTATACCAAAATTTCACAAAACACCATCCCACATATTTTATCCAATAACCCGGTACGAAACAGCGATAATCAACAAACCACAATTTTCTCGAAATACGAAATGCAACCATAAAAATACCACGGGCATATTTTATAAAATATAACCAAATATTTTCGTAAAATATTTAACCCAATTATGCCCGAGAAATCACATTTGAAACCACGTAAAATTAATACCGAAACATACCTTGCTCATGCATAACAAATAATTTAAATTAAACCGCATTAAAATCATAATTAAACCACACCACATGAGCATAATTAAATACTAAATTAAATACCAATTAAATTTAATTAATTGCCCAAAATAATTTTTGAAGGTGGGTCACTCACCTGGAGAGCGCAAATCAACTAAGATCCTCCTCGGGATCCACTCCACTACTCGCGCGTGCACCTAAACAACCACAGTGCACAAACCAAAAATATTAATATTTTATTCGGGTAATTCCCAAATGGATACCCGGGGAGCGAACACCAAGCGACATCTAAGGGTTACGAGTTATATACCGAATCGAAGCTCTCGTGATGAGGATCACGGATTCGGTCTTACTTTCCGATGATCGTACCCGACGGGGTCGGAATCTCGCCGGAAAGCTTTTTGAGTTTCGGCTCCGCAATTCTCCCAAACCGTCGCGAATTGGTGGAAACGGAAGTCGGATTTGGGTTCAGGAGGTCGAACACTGCGGACTGGAGCTGGCCGGAATTTTCGGGTACTCGCCGGAACAGTAACTTCCGGCGGGCCGCCACGTCACCGGCAACCGTCACCGGAACAGTGTTTTCCGACGGTGGCCGTTTGCTGTGAAATTTTGCAGATTTGTAGATCGTGAGGAGAGCAATCCAACGGGACCGACGGTGAGCAAAACGGAGGTCGGACGGCGGAGAAATCACCGTTTGAAGATTTTCGACCCCTCGCCGGAAAACGCTCCGATCCCGGCGCGTCGGTGGTCCGATGGCCGTGATTTTTGGTGGGTAGGCCGGACTTGAGGAGAGGATCAAGGCTGTCAGGCGCGTGTGGCCGGAAAATGGCCGTAACAGTGCCGATTCGCGGTGGCCGGCGGTGGAGGGGAAAAATCGCCGCCAAACTTCGGACGTCCGATCCGGGCGCGTCCGGTGGCCGTTCGCCGTGAAATTTGGAGGTTTTGCCGGAAATGAGGTGGGCAAGCTTTCTGTCCGGCGCGTGTACAGTAACTCGGCCGGAACAGTGGCAAAATCCGGTGGCCGGCGGTGGTTCTCTCTCTCTCTTTCTCTCTCCTCTCTCTCTTTCTCTCTCTTCTCTCTCTTTCTCTCTCTTCCCCGAGAGTTTTTCAAAATTAAAACCCTGCATGACACTGTTCATGCCACGTGGACCACTCAGAAGCTGACACGTGGCATTTCACTGTTCACCGACCAAAAAAAAAAACATTAAAATAATACGGTATCCGGTAAACTTCAAACGTCCATAACTTTTTAACCGGATGTCCGTTTTGAGCGTGCCGCTAGTCTGTGAACTCGTATCGACAAGCACTTCACAACCATGCATGAGTCAAAGCTCAATTCCCCATAAAAAAAAAGTCAACTCCGGCACCCCTTGGACAGTTTGGACCGCAACTTGTTTCGTCCATAACTTTCAAACCGTAGCTCCGTTTTCGACGTGCTACCAGTCTACGAACTCGTGGCATCGTGCACTTCGCCACGGTACCCTAGTCAACTCGAAATTCCCATCGAGTCAAAAAGTCAACTTTTGACCCCTTCGGTCAACGGTCAACAGTCAACCTCGGTCAACGTGCACGGATTCCGGTGCGATTTGGGACGGGGTGTTACAGCCTTCCCCCCTTACAAAAATTTCGTCCTCGAAATTTCCGCGCGTCACTAGAACAGATAAGGGTTCTGATCACGCACTTGCGCTTCGGGCTCCTACGTCGCTTCCTCGACTAAGTGGTTCCTTACCAACCAATCCATGCCCAAACTTACTTCAAGTCCGAATAGATCCAACAGGATCAGATCCGCTTCCATCACTTGATCTTCGATGCAGAAGAAACATTCCTTGATTAACTGGCTAGGCCACAAGGATTCTCCTACAGGAGTGGCTATTTCTAGCAGACATTCTAAAGGAGTAGGGGTCATACCGACCCGAACGACAGACTCTCTTGAGATGAACGAATGTGTTGCTCCCGGGTCTATAAGTACACATGTGTCATTACCAAAAATAGTCAAAGTACCTGTGAAATCGTCGGGCGTAGTCCTGGCTCCCTGCTGCGTCATAGCAAACACCCGGCCTTGACTTGTCTGCTGGGGTCTCCTTCCTCTACCTCGACTCGATCCTGCAGATGGCTGGACTGATCCCGAAGAAACTCCTACTGGCTGACTCCCCTAGGAACTCTGTCCTGGAAATACTCCCGTATGCTGTGTCCGTCGACCTGCTCCTAGCACACTGCCGCTACCATAAGGGCAATCCCTCCTTATGTGGCCTGGCTGCCCACACCGAAAGCATAAACCATCCATCTGACACTGCCCAGAATGATTCCCCCTACAAAGTGGACAAATCCGCGGAGAACCAATGCGTGACTGCTGGTACGAGCTTGTATCCACACTGATCGAATGGCGAGCTGGCTGGGGCATACGATAACTATCTCTCCTCTGGAATCTGCCTCGTGGGCTTAACCCATCATTGTCTGAGCCTGAACTATGGCTTCTTTTAGTTGCCCCCTGTTGAGGTACTCCGCTATACGAACCTTCGAAAGATCTGCGCCTTGAGGGTCTGCGTATCTCCTCCTGTCTCTCTAGTTCGAGCGCTGCATCCCTGGCGGACTGATAGGTGGGATGTACTGATCCAGAAAGGGTGTAGCCGATGCTCTCTTTCAATCCATCTATGAACCTCATCTTCTTCGTGTGATCGTCAGGAATCAGGTGCATGCAGAATTCTGATAGTTCCCGGAATCTCCTCTCGTACTCGGTCACTGTCATGTTCCCCTGTCGCAGTTCCTCGAACTCTCTCCTTCTTGCCTCACGATAGGCAGGAGGACAAAACTCAGTAGAGAAGGCAATCTTGAACTGATCCCACGTATGCCTTCTGCGGGTCTTCTCCATCTGCCACCACTTCCGGGCGTCTCCCTCTAACATGAACCCAGAAATCCTCACCATATCTTCATCGGGGCACTGCATCCCCTCTTCCAAGATTTTCTCCATGCTGGATAGCCACTTCAAGGCTGCTGCTGGGCCTTGGCTCCCATCGAACTCCACGGCTCCTAAACGTCGAGCTTGATCCACAGATCGATTACTAGAGCTTGAACCCCCTAAGGCTCTAGTTAGTTGAGAGACCAGATTTCTAAGGCTAGAACGACTTCCGGAACTCTCAGCAGAGCGTTCCCGAGTCCTACGTGTGTCCCGCCGACTCATCGTAGTAGATTCTGAGGAAACAAACATGAGTTTAGAAACAGGGAAACAGGGACACTTAAGCACGATTACGAAAGGAAGGAATTTACGGATGGGCTGTACAGCAATGCACAGTCCCTTAGGATTACAAGAACCTATGCTCTGATACCAACTGTCAGGACCCGTCCAGAATTCCTTCCCCGGAACCCTAGACAGCCCTGATCCCAGGGAAACCCTACCGGACCCTCCAAAGGAAAATCCGACAGAGCCTCCCCTAAGGGATTTACTTACCACAAATTACCTGCACTGAAAACACACTTCTAAAAAAACATCCCCTTATTCCTCCCACAAACTACAAACTGATTCCACAAATTCCAGCACTTCTCAAAGCAACAACAGTCCAGTGCATAAATAAAACAGAAGTATTCCAATAGTATACAGAGCTTTAAGAAGTGCTAAACAACAAAAATACAACAAGGCTGAAAAGAAATAATACACTGAAATGAAAGAGTACAAAGAAACTCCTCGAAACACAACAGCAGCGGAAAACTTGGTTCGCTCCGGAAGAACGTCTACCACCACTTGCACCTAAGGGAACGGAATTTAAGAGTGTGAGATGCTAATCATCTCCGTGAGTAACCCGAACTACTGAACACCTTTTGATAATAATAATAAAATAATAATAATTAAGGAGTGGAACAAATACCAACAATTAATAATAATTAATAATAACCTTTGGAAAATAATGATTTCCCTCAAAACTCTCACCAATCGCTCCGTTTGAAATGTTCCCTTTTTAAAACCTTTTCGCAAAACCCAATGTGCATACCTCCCAAAAACCAAGGGATTAAATAATTTAACAACAACGATTAAATAAATACATACCCCAAATATATAATAAAAATATAATAAATTATAATAAATAAATTTTGAACACCTTTGGGGTTTAAACCATTATTTGCAATTACACCGACAATTACACCTGACGCACCACACCATATACCGGTGATGCCCTCCGATACCCAGCGTCCCGAGCACCGACTGGCGGGAGGTTAAAGAGAGAAACCTGCAGTGGTCACTTCGGCGTCCCGACAGTACCAACTGCTAAAAACCATCACCCGGCCAAGGAGGGGGGCGGCTATGCGCAACAATAACCTTGCCTGCCCACGGTCCAATGGCAACTCACGGGTGAAGTAATAACCGCACGCTAAACCATATAATAACCGCGTGCTAAACCACGTGTCCATACACCATACACCAGAACACCAATACTGTATGAGTGCGTCTAAAAATAAACATAAACAACCAACCGTACCGTTTTTCCAAAAACCACCGTGGGAAGTATACCAAAATTTCACAAAACACCATCCCACATATTTTATCCAATAACCCGGTACGAAACAGCGATAATCAACAAACCACAATTTTCTCGAAATACGAAATGCAACCATAAAAATACCACGGGCATATTTTATAAAATATAACCAAATATTTTCGTAAAATATTTAACCCAATTATGCCCGAGAAATCACATTTGAAACCACGTAAAATTAATACCGAAACATACCTTGCTCATGCATAACAAATAATTTAAATTAAACCGCATTAAAATCATAATTAAACCACACCACATGAGCATAATTAAATACTAAATTAAATACCAATTAAATTTAATTAATTGCCCAAAATAATTTTTGAAGGTGGGTCACTCACCTGGAGAGCGCAAATCAACTAAGATCCTCCTCGGGATCCACTCCACTACTCGCGCGTGCACCTAAACAACCACAGTGCACAAACCAAAAATATTAATATTTTATTCGGGTAATTCCCAAATGGATACCCGGGGAGCGAACACCAAGCGACATCTAAGGGTTACGAGTTATATACCGAATCGAAGCTCTCGTGATGAGGATCACGGATTCGGTCTTACTTTCCGATGATCGTACCCGACGGGGTCGGAATCTCGCCGGAAAGCTTTTCGAGTTTCGGCTCCGCAATTCTCCCAAACCGTCGCGAATTGGTGGAAACGGAAGTCGGATTTGGGTTCAGGAGGTCGAACACTGCGGACTGGAGCTGGCCGGAATTTTCGGGTACTCGCCGGAACAGTAACTTCCGGCGGGCCGCCACGTCACCGGCAACCGTCACCGGAACAGTGTTTTCCGACGGTGGCCGTTTGCTGTGAAATTTTGCAGATTTGTAGATCGTGAGGAGAGCAATCCAACGGGACCGACGGTGAGCAAAACGGAGGTCGGACGGCGGAGAAATCACTGTTTGAAGATTTTCGACCCCTCGCCGGAAAACGCTCCGATCCCGGCGCGTCGGTGGTCCGATGGCCGTGATTTTTGGTGGGTAGGCCGGACTTGAGGAGAGGATCAAGGCTGTCAGGCGCGTGTGGCCGGAAAATGGCCGGAACAGTGCCGATTCGCGGTGGCCGGCGGTGGAGGGGAAAAATCGCCGCCAAACTTCGGACGTCCGATCCGGGCGCGTCCGGTGGCCGTTCGCCGTGAAATTTGGAGGTTTTGCCGGAAATGAGGTGGGCAAGCTTTCTGTCCGGCGCGTGTACAGTAACTCGGCCGGAACAGTGGCAAAATCCGGTGGCCGGCGGTGGTTCTCTCTCTCTCTTTCTCTCTCCTCTCTCTCTTTCTCTCTCTTCTCTCTCTTTCTCTCTCTTCCCCGAGAGTTTTTCAAAATTAAAACCCTGCATGACACTGTTCATGCCACGTGGACCACTCAGAAGCTGACACGTGGCATTTCACTGTTCACCGACCAAAAAAAAAAACATTAAAATAATACGGTATCCGGTAAACTTCAAACGTCCATAACTTTTTAACCGGATGTCCGTTTTGAGCGTGCCGCTAGTCTGTGAACTCGTATCGACAAGCACTTCACAACCATGCATGAGTCAAAGCTCAATTCCCCATAAAAAAAAAGTCAACTCCGGCACCCCTTGGACAGTTTGGACCGCAACTTGTTTCGTCCATAACTTTCAAACCGTAGCTCCGTTTTCGACGTGCTACCAGTCTACGAACTCGTGGCATCGTGCACTTCGCCACGGTACCCTAGTCAACTCGAAATTCCCATCGAGTCAAAAAGTCAACTTTTGACCCCTTCGGTCAACGGTCAACAGTCAACCTCGGTCAACGTGCACGGATTCCGGTGCGATTTGGGACGGGGTGTTACAGCCTTCCCCCCTTACAAAAATTTCGTCCTCGAAATTTCCGCGCGTCACTAGAACAGATAAGGGTTCTGATCACGCACTTGCGCTTCGGGCTCCTACGTCGCTTCCTCGACTAAGTGGTTCCTTACCAACCAATCCATGCCCAAACTTACTTCAAGTCCGAATAGATCCAACAGGATCAGATCCGCTTCCATCACTTGATCTTCGATGCAGAAGAAACATTCCTTGATTAACTGGCTAGGCCACAAGGATTCTCCTACAGGAGTGGCTATTTCTAGCAGACATTCTAAAGGAGTAGGGGTCATACCGACCCGAACGACAGACTCTCTTGAGATGAACGAATGTGTTGCTCCCGGGTCTATAAGTACACATGTGTCATTACCAAAAATAGTCAAAGTACCTGTGAAATCGTCGGGCGTAGTCCTGGCTCCCTGCTGCGTCATAGCAAACACCCGGCCTTGACTTGTCTGCTGGGGTCTCCTTCCTCTACCTCGACTCGATCCTGCAGATGGCTGGACTGATCCCGAAGAAACTCCTACTGGCTGACTCCCCTAGGAACTCTGTCCTGGAAATACTCCCGTATGCTGTGTCCGTCGACCTGCTCCTAGCACACTGCCGCTACCATAAGGGCAATCCCTCCTTATGTGGCCTGGCTGCCCACACCGAAAGCATAAACCATCCATCTGACACTGCCCAGAATGATTCCCCCTACAAAGTGGACAAATCCGCGGAGAACCAATGCGTGACTGCTGGTACGAGCTTGTATCCACACTGATCGAATGGCGAGCTGGCTGGGGCATACGATAACTATCTCTCCTCTGGAATCTGCCTCGTGGGCTTAACCCATCATTGTCTGAGCCTGAACTATGGCTTCTTTTAGTTGCCCCCTGTTGAGGTACTCCGCTATACGAACCTTCGAAAGATCTGCGCCTTGAGGGTCTGCGTATCTCCTCCTGTCTCTCTAGTTCGAGCGCTGCATCCCTGGCGGACTGATAGGTGGGATGTACTGATCCAGAAAGGGTGTAGCCGATGCTCTCTTTCAATCCATCTATGAACCTCATCTTCTTCGTGTGATCGTCAGGAATCAGGTGCATGCAGAATTCTGATAGTTCCCGGAATCTCCTCTCGTACTCGGTCACTGTCATGTTCCCCTGTCGCAGTTCCTCGAACTCTCTCCTTCTTGCCTCACGATAGGCAGGAGGACAAAACTCAGTAGAGAAGGCAATCTTGAACTGATCCCACGTATGCCTTCTGCGGGTCTTCTCCATCTGCCACCACTTCCGGGCGTCTCCCTCTAACATGAACCCAGAAATCCTCACCATATCTTCATCGGGGCACTGCATCCCCTCTTCCAAGATTTTCTCCATGCTGGATAGCCACTTCAAGGCTGCTGCTGGGCCTTGGCTCCCATCGAACTCCACGGCTCCTAAACGTCGAGCTTGATCCACAGATCGATTACTAGAGCTTGAACCCCCTAAGGCTCTAGTTAGTTGAGAGACCAGATTTCTAAGGCTAGAACGACTTCCGGAACTCTCAGCAGAGCGTTCCCGAGTCCTACGTGTGTCCCGCCGACTCATCGTAGTAGATTCTGAGGAAACAAACATGAGTTTAGAAACAGGGAAACAGGGACACTTAAGCACGATTACGAAAGGAAGGAATTTACGGATGGGCTGTACAGCAATGCACAGTCCCTTAGGATTACAAGAACCTATGCTCTGATACCAACTGTCAGGACCCGTCCAGAATTCCTTCCCCGGAACCCTAGACAGCCCTGATCCCAGGGAAACCCTACCGGACCCTCCAAAGGAAAATCCGACAGAGCCTCCCCTAAGGGATTTACTTACCACAAATTACCTGCACTGAAAACACACTTCTAAAAAAACATCCCCTTATTCCTCCCACAAACTACAAACTGATTCCACAAATTCCAGCACTTCTCAAAGCAACAACAGTCCAGTGCATAAATAAAACAGAAGTATTCCAATAGTATACAGAGCTTTAAGAAGTGCTAAACAACAAAAATACAACAAGGCTGAAAAGAAATAATACACTGAAATGAAAGAGTACAAAGAAACTCCTCGAAACACAACAGCAGCGGAAAACTTGGTTCGCTCCGGAAGAACGTCTACCACCACTTGCACCTAAGGGAACGGAATTTAAGAGTGTGAGATGCTAATCATCTCCGTGAGTAACCCGAACTACTGAACACCTTTTGATAATAATAATAAAATAATAATAATTAAGGAGTGGAACAAATACCAACAATTAATAATAATTAATAATAACCTTTGGAAAATAATGATTTCCCTCAAAACTCTCACCAATCGCTCCGTTTGAAATGTTCCCTTTTTAAAACCTTTTCGCAAAACCCAATGTGCATACCTCCCAAAAACCAAGGGATTAAATAATTTAACAACAACGATTAAATAAATACATACCCCAAATATATAATAAAAATATAATAAATTATAATAAATAAATTTTGAACACCTTTGGGGTTTAAACCATTATTTGCAATTACACCGACAATTACACCTGACGCACCACACCATATACCGGTGATGCCCTCCGATACCCAGCGTCCCGAGCACCGACTGGCGGGAGGTTAAAGAGAGAAACCTGCAGTGGTCACTTCGGCGTCCCGACAGTACCAACTGCTAAAAACCATCACCCGGCCAAGGAGGGGGGCGGCTATGCGCAACAATAACCTTGCCTGCCCACGGTCCAATGGCAACTCACGGGTGAAGTAATAACCGCACGCTAAACCATATAATAACCGCGTGCTAAACCACGTGTCCATACACCATACACCAGAACACCAATACTGTATGAGTGCGTCTAAAAATAAACATAAACAACCAACCGTACCGTTTTTCCAAAAACCACCGTGGGAAGTATACCAAAATTTCACAAAACACCATCCCACATATTTTATCCAATAACCCGGTACGAAACAGCGATAATCAACAAACCACAATTTTCTCGAAATACGAAATGCAACCATAAAAATACCACGGGCATATTTTATAAAATATAACCAAATATTTTCGTAAAATATTTAACCCAATTATGCCCGAGAAATCACATTTGAAACCACGTAAAATTAATACCGAAACATACCTTGCTCATGCATAACAAATAATTTAAATTAAACCGCATTAAAATCATAATTAAACCACACCACATGAGCATAATTAAATACTAAATTAAATACCAATTAAATTTAATTAATTGCCCAAAATAATTTTTGAAGGTGGGTCACTCACCTGGAGAGCGCAAATCAACTAAGATCCTCCTCGGGATCCACTCCACTACTCGCGCGTGCACCTAAACAACCACAGTGCACAAACCAAAAATATTAATATTTTATTCGGGTAATTCCCAAATGGATACCCGGGGAGCGAACACCAAGCGACATCTAAGGGTTACGAGTTATATACCGAATCGAAGCTCTCGTGATGAGGATCACGGATTCGGTCTTACTTTCCGATGATCGTACCCGACGGGGTCGGAATCTCGCCGGAAAGCTTTTCGAGTTTCGGCTCCGCAATTCTCCCAAACCGTCGCGAATTGGTGGAAACGGAAGTCGGATTTGGGTTCAGGAGGTCGAACACTGCGGACTGGAGCTGGCCGGAATTTTCGGGTACTCGCCGGAACAGTAACTTCCGGCGGGCCGCCACGTCACCGGCAACCGTCACCGGAACAGTGTTTTCCGACGGTGGCCGTTTGCTGTGAAATTTTGCAGATTTGTAGATCGTGAGGAGAGCAATCCAACGGGACCGACGGTGAGCAAAACGGAGGTCGGACGGCGGAGAAATCACCGTTTGAAGATTTTCGACCCCTCGCCGGAAAACGCTCCGATCCCGGCGCGTCGGTGGTCCGATGGCCGTGATTTTTGGTGGGTAGGCCGGACTTGAGGAGAGGATCAAGGCTGTCAGGCGCGTGTGGCCGGAAAATGGCCGGAACAGTGCCGATTCGCGGTGGCCGGCGGTGGAGGGGAAAAATCGCCGCCAAACTTCGGACGTCCGATCCGGGCGCGTCCGGTGGCCGTTCGCCGTGAAATTTGGAGGTTTTGCCGGAAATGAGGTGGGCAAGCTTTCTGTCCGGCGCGTGTACAGTAACTCGGCCGGAACAGTGGCAAAATCCGGTGGCCGGCGGTGGTTCTCTCTCTCTCTTTCTCTCTCCTCTCTCTCTTTCTCTCTCTTCTCTCTCTTTCTCTCTCTTCCCCGAGAGTTTTTCAAAATTAAAACCCTGCATGACACTGTTCATGCCACGTGGACCACTCAGAAGCTGACACGTGGCATTTCACTGTTCACCGACCAAAAAAAAAAACATTAAAATAATACGGTATCCGGTAAACTTCAAACGTCCATAACTTTTTAACCGGATGTCCGTTTTGAGCGTGCCGCTAGTCTGTGAACTCGTATCGACAAGCACTTCACAACCATGCATGAGTCAAAGCTCAATTCCCCATAAAAAAAAAGTCAACTCCGGCACCCCTTGGACAGTTTGGACCGCAACTTGTTTCGTCCATAACTTTCAAACCGTAGCTCCGTTTTCGACGTGCTACCAGTCTACGAACTCGTGGCATCGTGCACTTCGCCACGGTACCCTAGTCAACTCGAAATTCCCATCGAGTCAAAAAGTCAACTTTTGACCCCTTCGGTCAACGGTCAACAGTCAACCTCGGTCAACGTGCACGGATTCCGGTGCGATTTGGGACGGGGTGTTACAGCCTTCCCCCCTTACAAAAATTTCGTCCTCGAAATTTCTGCGCGTCACTAGAACAGATAAGGGTTCTGATCACGCACTTGCGCTTCGGGCTCCTACGTCGCTTCCTCGACTAAGTGGTTCCTTACCAACCAATCCATGCCCAAACTTACTTCAAGTCCGAATAGATCCAACAGGATCAGATCCGCTTCCATCACTTGATCTTCGATGCAGAAGAAACATTCCTTGATTAACTGGCTAGGCCACAAGGATTCTCCTACAGGAGTGGCTATTTCTAGCAGACATTCTAAAGGAGTAGGGGTCATACCGACCCGAACGACAGACTCTCTTGAGATGAACGAATGTGTTGCTCCCGGGTCTATAAGTACACATGTGTCATTACCAAAAATAGTCAAAGTACCTGTGAAATCGTCGGGCGTAGTCCTGGCTCCCTGCTGCGTCATAGCAAACACCCGGCCTTGACTTGTCTGCTGGGGTCTCCTTCCTCTACCTCGACTCGATCCTGCAGATGGCTGGACTGATCCCGAAGAAACTCCTACTGGCTGACTCCCCTAGGAACTCTGTCCTGGAAATACTCCCGTATGCTGTGTCCGTCGACCTGCTCCTAGCACACTGCCGCTACCATAAGGGCAATCCCTCCTTATGTGGCCTGGCTGCCCACACCGAAAGCATAAACCATCCATCTGACACTGCCCAGAATGATTCCCCCTACAAAGTGGACAAATCCGCGGAGAACCAATGCGTGACTGCTGGTACGAGCTTGTATCCACACTGATCGAATGGCGAGCTGGCTGGGGCATACGATAACTATCTCTCCTCTGGAATCTGCCTCGTGGGCTTAACCCATCATTGTCTGAGCCTGAACTATGGCTTCTTTTAGTTGCCCCCTGTTGAGGTACTCCGCTATACGAACCTTCGAAAGATCTGCGCCTTGAGGGTCTGCGTATCTCCTCCTGTCTCTCTAGTTCGAGCGCTGCATCCCTGGCGGACTGATAGGTGGGATGTACTGATCCAGAAAGGGTGTAGCCGATGCTCTCTTTCAATCCATCTATGAACCTCATCTTCTTCGTGTGATCGTCAGGAATCAGGTGCATGCAGAATTCTGATAGTTCCCGGAATCTCCTCTCGTACTCGGTCACTGTCATGTTCCCCTGTCGCAGTTCCTCGAACTCTCTCCTTCTTGCCTCACGATAGGCAGGAGGACAAAACTCAGTAGAGAAGGCAATCTTGAACTGATCCCACGTATGCCTTCTGCGGGTCTTCTCCATCTGCCACCACTTCCGGGCGTCTCCCTCTAACATGAACCCAGAAATCCTCACCATATCTTCATCGGGGCACTGCATCCCCTCTTCCAAGATTTTCTCCATGCTGGATAGCCACTTCAAGGCTGCTGCTGGGCCTTGGCTCCCATCGAACTCCACGGCTCCTAAACGTCGAGCTTGATCCACAGATCGATTACTAGAGCTTGAACCCCCTAAGGCTCTAGTTAGTTGAGAGACCAGATTTCTAAGGCTAGAACGACTTCCGGAACTCTCAGCAGAGCGTTCCCGAGTCCTACGTGTGTCCCGCCGACTCATCGTAGTAGATTCTGAGGAAACAAACATGAGTTTAGAAACAGGGAAACAGGGACACTTAAGCACGATTACGAAAGGAAGGAATTTACGGATGGGCTGTACAGCAATGCACAGTCCCTTAGGATTACAAGAACCTATGCTCTGATACCAACTGTCAGGACCCGTCCAGAATTCCTTCCCCGGAACCCTAGACAGCCCTGATCCCAGGGAAACCCTACCGGACCCTCCAAAGGAAAATCCGACAGAGCCTCCCCTAAGGGATTTACTTACCACAAATTACCTGCACTGAAAACACACTTCTAAAAAAACATCCCCTTATTCCTCCCACAAACTACAAACTGATTCCACAAATTCCAGCACTTCTCAAAGCAACAACAGTCCAGTGCATAAATAAAACAGAAGTATTCCAATAGTATACAGAGCTTTAAGAAGTGCTAAACAACAAAAATACAACAAGGCTGAAAAGAAATAATACACTGAAATGAAAGAGTACAAAGAAACTCCTCGAAACACAAC
Source organism: Ziziphus jujuba (assembly GCF_031755915.1). Classification (NCBI taxonomy): domain Eukaryota; kingdom Viridiplantae; phylum Streptophyta; class Magnoliopsida; order Rosales; family Rhamnaceae; genus Ziziphus; species Ziziphus jujuba. Next base: position 17,879,714 of record NC_083381.1, read on the forward strand.
AGCAGCGGAAAACTTGGTTCGCTCCGGAAGAACGTCTACCACCACTTGCACCTAAGGGAACGGAATTTAAGAGTGTGAGATGCTAATCATCTCCGTGAGTAACCCGAACTACTGAACACCTTTTGATAATAATAATAAAATAATAATAATTAAGGAGTGGAACAAATACCAACAATTAATAATAATTAATAATAACCTTTGGAAAATAATGATTTCCCTCAAAACTCTCACCAATCGCTCCGTTTGAAATGTTCCCTTTTTAAAACCTTTTCGCAAAACCCAATGTGCATACCTCCCAAAAACCAAGGGATTAAATAATTTAACAACAACGATTAAATAAATACATACCCCAAATATATAATAAAAATATAATAAATTATAATAAATAAATTTTGAACACCTTTGGGGTTTAAACCATTATTTGCAATTACACCGACAATTACACCTGACGCACCACACCATATACCGGTGATGCCCTCCGATACCCAGCGTCCCGAGCACCGACTGGCGGGAGGTTAAAGAGAGAAACCTGCAGTGGTCACTTCGGCGTCCCGACAGTACCAACTGCTAAAAACCATCACCCGGCCAAGGAGGGGGGCGGCTATGCGCAACAATAACCTTGCCTGCCCACGGTCCAATGGCAACTCACGGGTGAAGTAATAACCGCACGCTAAACCATATAATAACCGCGTGCTAAACCACGTGTCCATACACCATACACCAGAACACCAATACTGTATGAGTGCGTCTAAAAATAAACATAAACAACCAACCGTACCGTTTTTCCAAAAACCACCGTGGGAAGTATACCAAAATTTCACAAAACACCATCCCACATATTTTATCCAATAACCCGGTACGAAACAGCGATAATCAACAAACCACAATTTTCTCGAAATACGAAATGCAACCATAAAAATACCACGGGCATATTTTATAAAATATAACCAAATATTTTCGTAAAATATTTAACCCAATTATGCCCGAGAAATCACATTTGAAACCACGTAAAATTAATACCGAAACATACCTTGCTCATGCATAACAAATAATTTAAATTAAACCGCATTAAAATCATAATTAAACCACACCACATGAGCATAATTAAATACTAAATTAAATACCAATTAAATTTAATTAATTGCCCAAAATAATTTTTGAAGGTGGGTCACTCACCTGGAGAGCGCAAATCAACTAAGATCCTCCTCGGGATCCACTCCACTACTCGCGCGTGCACCTAAACAACCACAGTGCACAAACCAAAAATATTAATATTTTATTCGGGTAATTCCCAAATGGATACCCGGGGAGCGAACACCAAGCGACATCTAAGGGTTACGAGTTATATACCGAATCGAAGCTCTCGTGATGAGGATCACGGATTCGGTCTTACTTTCCGATGATCGTACCCGACGGGGTCGGAATCTCGCCGGAAAGCTTTTCGAGTTTCGGCTCCGCAATTCTCCCAAACCGTCGCGAATTGGTGGAAACGGAAGTCGGATTTGGGTTCAGGAGGTCGAACACTGCGGACTGGAGCTGGCCGGAATTTTCGGGTACTCGCCGGAACAGTAACTTCCGGCGGGCCGCCACGTCACCGGCAACCGTCACCGGAACAGTGTTTTCCGACGGTGGCCGTTTGCTGTGAAATTTTGCAGATTTGTAGATCGTGAGGAGAGCAATCCAACGGGACCGACGGTGAGCAAAACGGAGGTCGGACGGCGGAGAAATCACCGTTTGAAGATTTTCGACCCCTCGCCGGAAAACGCTCCGATCCCGGCGCGTCGGTGGTCCGATGGCCGTGATTTTTGGTGGGTAGGCCGGACTTGAGGAGAGGATCAAGGCTGTCAGGCGCGTGTGGCCGGAAAATGGCCGGAACAGTGCCGATTCGCGGTGGCCGGCGGTGGAGGGGAAAAATCGCCGCCAAACTTCGGACGTCCGATCCGGGCGCGTCCGGTGGCCGTTCGCCGTGAAATTTGGAGGTTTTGCCGGAAATGAGGTGGGCAAGCTTTCTGTCCGGCGCGTGTACAGTAACTCGGCCGGAACAGTGGCAAAATCCGGTGGCCGGCGGTGGTTCTCTCTCTCTCTTTCTCTCTCCTCTCTCTCTTTCTCTCTCTTCTCTCTCTTTCTCTCTCTTCCCCGAGAGTTTTTCAAAATTAAAACCCTGCATGACACTGTTCATGCCACGTGGACCACTCAGAAGCTGACACGTGGCATTTCACTGTTCACCGACCAAAAAAAAAACATTAAAATAATACGGTATCCGGTAAACTTCAAACGTCCATAACTTTTTAACCGGATGTCCGTTTTGAGCGTGCCGCTAGTCTGTGAACTCGTATCGACAAGCACTTCACAACCATGCATGAGTCAAAGCTCAATTCCCCATAAAAAAAAAGTCAACTCCGGCACCCCTTGGACAGTTTGGACCGCAACTTGTTTCGTCCATAACTTTCAAACCGTAGCTCCGTTTTCGACGTGCTACCAGTCTACGAACTCGTGGCATCGTGCACTTCGCCACGGTACCCTAGTCAACTCGAAATTCCCATCGAGTCAAAAAGTCAACTTTTGACCCCTTCGGTCAACGGTCAACAGTCAACCTCGGTCAACGTGCACGGATTCCGGTGCGATTTGGGACGGGGTGTTACAGCCTTCCCCCCTTACAAAAATTTCGTCCTCGAAATTTCCGCGCGTCACTAGAACAGATAAGGGTTCTGATCACGCACTTGCGCTTCGGGCTCCTACGTCGCTTCCTCGACTAAGTGGTTCCTTACCAACCAATCCATGCCCAAACTTACTTCAAGTCCGAATAGATCCAACAGGATCAGATCCGCTTCCATCACTTGATCTTCGATGCAGAAGAAACATTCCTTGATTAACTGGCTAGGCCACAAGGATTCTCCTACAGGAGTGGCTATTTCTAGCAGACATTCTAAAGGAGTAGGGGTCATACCGACCCGAACGACAGACTCTCTTAAGATGAACGAATGTGTTGCTCCCGGGTCTATAAGTACACATGTGTCATTACCAAAAATAGTCAAAGTACCTGTGAAATCGTCGGGCGTAGTCCTGGCTCCCTGCTGCGTCATAGCAAACACCCGGCCTTGACTTGTCTGCTGGGGTCTCCTTCCTCTACCTCGACTCGATCCTGCAGATGGCTGGACTGATCCCGAAGAAACTCCTACTGGCTGACTCCCCTGGGAACTCTGTCCTGGAAATACTCCCGTATGCTGTGTCCGTCGACCTGCTCCTAGCACACTGCCGCTACCATAAGGGCAATCCCTCCTTATGTGGCCTGGCTGCCCACACCGAAAGCATAAACCATCCATCTGACACTGCCCAGAATGATTCCCCCTACAAAGTGGACAAATCCGCGGAGAACCAATGCGTGACTGCTGGTACGAGCTTGTATCCACACTGATCGAATGGCGAGCTGGCTGGGGCATACGATAACTATCTCTCCTCTGGAATCTGCCTCGTGGGCTTAACCCATCATTGTCTGAGCCTGAACTATGGCTTCTTTTAGTTGCCCCCTGTTGAGGTACTCCGCTATACGAACCTTCGAAAGATCTGTGCCTTGAGGGTCTGCGTATCTCCTCCTGTCTCTCTAGTTCGAGCGCTGCATCCCTGGCGGACTGATAGGTGGGATGTACTGATCCAGAAAGGGTGTAGCCGATGCTCTCTTTCAATCCATCTATGAACCTCATCTTCTTCGTGTGATCGTCAGGAATCAGGTGCATGCAGAATTCTGATAGTTCCCGGAATCTCCTCTCGTACTCGGTCACTGTCATGTTCCCCTGTCGCAGTTCCTCGAACTCTCTCCTTCTTGCCTCACGATAGGCAGGAGGACAAAACTCAGTAGAGAAGGCAATCTTGAACTGATCCCACGTATGCCTTCTGCGGGTCTTCTCCATCTGCCACCACTTCCGGGCGTCTCCCTCTAACATGAACCCAGAAATCCTCACCATATCTTCATCGGGGCACTGCATCCCCTCTTCCAAGATTTTCTCCATGCTGGATAGCCACTTCAAGGCTGCTGCTGGGCCTTGGCTCCCATCGAACTCCACGGCTCCTAAACGTCGAGCTTGATCCACAGATCGATTACTAGAGCTTGAACCCCCTAAGGCTCTAGTTAGTTGAGAGACCAGATTTCTAAGGCTAGAACGACTTCCGGAACTCTCAGCAGAGCGTTCCCGAGTCCTACGTGTGTCCCGCCGACTCATCGTAGTAGATTCTGAGGAAACAAACATGAGTTTAGAAACAGGGAAACAGGGACACTTAAGCACGATTACGAAAGGAAGGAATTTACGGATGGGCTGTACAGCAATGCACAGTCCCTTAGGATTACAAGAACCTATGCTCTGATACCAACTGTCAGGACCCGTCCAGAATTCCTTCCCCGGAACCCTAGACAGCCCTGATCCCAGGGAAACCCTACCGGACCCTCCAAAGGAAAATCCGACAGAGCCTCCCCTAAGGGATTTACTTACCACAAATTACCTGCACTGAAAACACACTTCTAAAAAAACATCCCCTTATTCCTCCCACAAACTACAAACTGATTCCACAAATTCCAGCACTTCTCAAAGCAACAACAGTCCAGTGCATAAATAAAACAGAAGTATTCCAATAGTATACAGAGCTTTAAGAAGTGCTAAACAACAAAAATACAACAAGGCTGAAAAGAAATAATACACTGAAATGAAAGAGTACAAAGAAACTCCTCGAAACACAACAGCAGCGGAAAACTTGGTTCGCTCCGGAAGAACGTCTACCACCACTTGCACCTAAGGGAACGGAATTTAAGAGTGTGAGATGCTAATCATCTCCGTGAGTAACCCGAACTACTGAACACCTTTTGATAATAATAATAAAATAATAATAATTAAGGAGTGGAACAAATACCAACAATTAATAATAATTAATAATAACCTTTGGAAAATAATGATTTCCCTCAAAACTCTCACCAATCGCTCCGTTTGAAATGTTCCCTTTTTAAAACCTTTTCGCAAAACCCAATGTGCATACCTCCCAAAAACCAAGGGATTAAATAATTTAACAACAACGATTAAATAAATACATACCCCAAATATATAATAAAAATATAATAAATTATAATAAATAAATTTTGAACACCTTTGGGGTTTAAACCATTATTTGCAATTACACCGACAATTACACCTGACGCACCACACCATATACCGGTGATGCCCTCCGATACCCAGCGTCCCGAGCACCGACTGGCGGGAGGTTAAAGAGAGAAACCTGCAGTGGTCACTTCGGCGTCCCGACAGTACCAACTGCTAAAAACCATCACCCGGCCAAGGAGGGGGGCGGCTATGCGCAACAATAACCTTGCCTGCCCACGGTCCAATGGCAACTCACGGGTGAAGTAATAACCGCACGCTAAACCATATAATAACCGCGTGCTAAACCACGTGTCCATACACCATACACCAGAACACCAATACTGTATGAGTGCGTCTAAAAATAAACATAAACAACCAACCGTACCGTTTTTCCAAAAACCACCGTGGGAAGTATACCAAAATTTCACAAAACACCATCCCACATATTTTATCCAATAACCCGGTACGAAACAGCGATAATCAACAAACCACAATTTTCTCGAAATACGAAATGCAACCATAAAAATACCACGGGCATATTTTATAAAATATAACCAAATATTTTCGTAAAATATTTAACCCAATTATGCCCGAGAAATCACATTTGAAACCACGTAAAATTAATACCGAAACATACCTTGCTCATGCATAACAAATAATTTAAATTAAACCGCATTAAAATCATAATTAAACCACACCACATGAGCATAATTAAATACTAAATTAAATACCAATTAAATTTAATTAATTGCCCAAAATAATTTTTGAAGGTGGGTCACTCACCTGGAGAGCGCAAATCAACTAAGATCCTCCTCGGGATCCACTCCACTACTCGCGCGTGCACCTAAACAACCACAGTGCACAAACCAAAAATATTAATATTTTATTCGGGTAATTCCCAAATGGATACCCGGGGAGCGAACACCAAGCGACATCTAAGGGTTACGAGTTATATACCGAATCGAAGCTCTCGTGATGAGGATCACGGATTCGGTCTTACTTTCCGATGATCGTACCCGACGGGGTCGGAATCTCGCCGGAAAGCTTTTCGAGTTTCGGCTCCGCAATTCTCCCAAACCGTCGCGAATTGGTGGAAACGGAAGTCGGATTTGGGTTCAGGAGGTCGAACACTGCGGACTGGAGCTGGCCGGAATTTTCGGGTACTCGCCGGAACAGTAACTTCCGGCGGGCCGCCACGTCACCGGCAACCGTCACCGGAACAGTGTTTTCCGACGGTGGCCGTTTGCTGTGAAATTTTGCAGATTTGTAGATCGTGAGGAGAGCAATCCAACGGGACCGACGGTGAGCAAAACGGAGGTCGGACGGCGGAGAAATCACCGTTTGAAGATTTTCGACCCCTCGCCGGAAAACGCTCCGATCCCGGCGCGTCGGTGGTCCGATGGCCGTGATTTTTGGTGGGTAGGCCGGACTTGAGGAGAGGATCAAGGCTGTCAGGCGCGTGTGGCCGGAAAATGGCCGGAACAGTGCCGATTCGCGGTGGCCGGCGGTGGAGGGGAAAAATCGCCGCCAAACTTCGGACGTCCGATCCGGGCGCGTCCGGTGGCCGTTCGCCGTGAAATTTGGAGGTTTTGCCGGAAATGAGGTGGGCAAGCTTTCTGTCCGGCGCGTGTACAGTAACTCGGCCGGAACAGTGGCAAAATCCGGTGGCCGGCGGTGGTTCTCTCTCTCTCTTTCTCTCTCCTCTCTCTCTTTCTCTCTCTTCTCTCTCTTTCTCTCTCTTCCCCGAGAGTTTTTCAAAATTAAAACCCTGCATGACACTGTTCATGCCACGTGGACCACTCAGAAGCTGACACGTGGCATTTCACTGTTCACCGACCAAAAAAAAAACATTAAAATAATACGGTATCCGGTAAACTTCAAACGTCCATAACTTTTTAACCGGATGTCCGTTTTGAGCGTGCCGCTAGTCTGTGAACTCGTATCGACAAGCACTTCACAACCATGCATGAGTCAAAGCTCAATTCCCCATAAAAAAAAAGTCAACTCCGGCACCCCTTGGACAGTTTGGACCGCAACTTGTTTCGTCCATAACTTTCAAACCGTAGCTCCGTTTTCGACGTGCTACCAGTCTACGAACTCGTGGCATCGTGCACTTCGCCACGGTACCCTAGTCAACTCGAAATTCCCATCGAGTCAAAAAGTCAACTTTTGACCCCTTCGGTCAACGGTCAACAGTCAACCTCGGTCAACGTGCACGGATTCCGGTGCGATTTGGGACGGGGTGTTACAGCCTTCCCCCCTTACAAAAATTTCGTCCTCGAAATTTCCGCGCGTCACTAGAACAGATAAGGGTTCTGATCACGCACTTGCGCTTCGGGCTCCTACGTCGCTTCCTCGACTAAGTGGTTCCTTACCAACCAATCCATGCCCAAACTTACTTCAAGTCCGAATAGATCCAACAGGATCAGATCCGCTTCCATCACTTGATCTTCGATGCAGAAGAAACATTCCTTGATTAACTGGCTAGGCCACAAGGATTCTCCTACAGGAGTGGCTATTTCTAGCAGACATTCTAAAGGAGTAGGGGTCATACCGACCCGAACGACAGACTCTCTTAAGATGAACGAATGTGTTGCTCCCGGGTCTATAAGTACACATGTGTCATTACCAAAAATAGTCAAAGTACCTGTGAAATCGTCGGGCGTAGTCCTGGCTCCCTGCTGCGTCATAGCAAACACCCGGCCTTGACTTGTCTGCTGGGGTCTCCTTCCTCTACCTCGACTCGATCCTGCAGATGGCTGGACTGATCCCGAAGAAACTCCTACTGGCTGACTCCCCTGGGAACTCTGTCCTGGAAATACTCCCGTATGCTGTGTCCGTCGACCTGCTCCTAGCACACTGCCGCTACCATAAGGGCAATCCCTCCTTATGTGGCCTGGCTGCCCACACCGAAAGCATAAACCATCCATCTGACACTGCCCAGAATGATTCCCCCTACAAAGTGGACAAATCCGCGGAGAACCAATGCGTGACTGCTGGTACGAGCTTGTATCCACACTGATCGAATGGCGAGCTGGCTGGGGCATACGATAACTATCTCTCCTCTGGAATCTGCCTCGTGGGCTTAACCCATCATTGTCTGAGCCTGAACTATGGCTTCTTTTAGTTGCCCCCTGTTGAGGTACTCCGCTATACGAACCTTCGAAAGATCTGTGCCTTGAGGGTCTGCGTATCTCCTCCTGTCTCTCTAGTTCGAGCGCTGCATCCCTGGCGGACTGATAGGTGGGATGTACTGATCCAGAAAGGGTGTAGCCGATGCTCTCTTTCAATCCATCTATGAACCTCATCTTCTTCGTGTGATCGTCAGGAATCAGGTGCATGCAGAATTCTGATAGTTCCCGGAATCTCCTCTCGTACTCGGTCACTGTCATGTTCCCCTGTCGCAGTTCCTCGAACTCTCTCCTTCTTGCCTCACGATAGGCAGGAGGACAAAACTCAGTAGAGAAGGCAATCTTGAACTGATCCCACGTATGCCTTCTGCGGGTCTTCTCCATCTGCCACCACTTCCGGGCGTCTCCCTCTAACATGAACCCAGAAATCCTCACCATATCTTCATCGGGGCACTGCATCCCCTCTTCCAAGATTTTCTCCATGCTGGATAGCCACTTCAAGGCTGCTGCTGGGCCTTGGCTCCCATCGAACTCCACGGCTCCTAAACGTCGAGCTTGATCCACAGATCGATTACTAGAGCTTGAACCCCCTAAGGCTCTAGTTAGTTGAGAGACCAGATTTCTAAGGCTAGAACGACTTCCGGAACTCTCAGCAGAGCGTTCCCGAGTCCTACGTGTGTCCCGCCGACTCATCGTAGTAGATTCTGAGGAAACAAACATGAGTTTAGAAACAGGGAAACAGGGACACTTAAGCACGATTACGAAAGGAAGGAATTTACGGATGGGCTGTACAGCAATGCACAGTCCCTTAGGATTACAAGAACCTATGCTCTGATACCAACTGTCAGGACCCGTCCAGAATTCCTTCCCCGGAACCCTAGACAGCCCTGATCCCAGGGAAACCCTACCGGACCCTCCAAAGGAAAATCCGACAGAGCCTCCCCTAAGGGATTTACTTACCACAAATTACCTGCACTGAAAACACACTTCTAAAAAAACATCCCCTTATTCCTCCCACAAACTACAAACTGATTCCACAAATTCCAGCACTTCTCAAAGCAACAACAGTCCAGTGCATAAATAAAACAGAAGTATTCCAATAGTATACAGAGCTTTAAGAAGTGCTAAACAACAAAAATACAACAAGGCTGAAAAGAAATAATACACTGAAATGAAAGAGTACAAAGAAACTCCTCGAAACACAACAGCAGCGGAAAACTTGGTTCGCTCCGGAAGAACGTCTACCACCACTTGCACCTAAGGGAACGGAATTTAAGAGTGTGAGATGCTAATCATCTCCGTGAGTAACCCGAACTACTGAACACCTTTTGATAATAATAATAAAATAATAATAATTAAGGAGTGGAACAAATACCAACAATTAATAATAATTAATAATAACCTTTGGAAAATAATGATTTCCCTCAAAACTCTCACCAATCGCTCCGTTTGAAATGTTCCCTTTTTAAAACCTTTTCGCAAAACCCAATGTGCATACCTCCCAAAAACCAAGGGATTAAATAATTTAACAACAACGATTAAATAAATACATACCCCAAATATATAATAAAAATATAATAAATTATAATAAATAAATTTTGAACACCTTTGGGGTTTAAACCATTATTTGCAATTACACCGACAATTACACCTGACGCACCACACCATATACCGGTGATGCCCTCCGATACCCAGCGTCCCGAGCACCGACTGGCGGGAGGTTAAAGAGAGAAACCTGCAGTGGTCACTTCGGCGTCCCGACAGTACCAACTGCTAAAAACCATCACCCGGCCAAGGAGGGGGGCGGCTATGCGCAACAATAACCTTGCCTGCCCACGGTCCAATGGCAACTCACGGGTGAAGTAATAACCGCACGCTAAACCATATAATAACCGCGTGCTAAACCACGTGTCCATACACCATACACCAGAACACCAATACTGTATGAGTGCGTCTAAAAATAAACATAAACAACCAACCGTACCGTTTTTCCAAAAACCACCGTGGGAAGTATACCAAAATTTCACAAAACACCATCCCACATATTTTATCCAATAACCCGGTACGAAACAGCGATAATCAACAAACCACAATTTTCTCGAAATACGAAATGCAACCATAAAAATACCACGGGCATATTTTATAAAATATAACCAAATATTTTCGTAAAATATTTAACCCAATTATGCCCGAGAAATCACATTTGAAACCACGTAAAATTAATACCGAAACATACCTTGCTCATGCATAACAAATAATTTAAATTAAACCGCATTAAAATCATAATTAAACCACACCACATGAGCATAATTAAATACTAAATTAAATACCAATTAAATTTAATTAATTGCCCAAAATAATTTTTGAAGGTGGGTCACTCACCTGGAGAGCGCAAATCAACTAAGATCCTCCTCGGGATCCACTCCACTACTCGCGCGTGCACCTAAACAACCACAGTGCACAAACCAAAAATATTAATATTTTATTCGGGTAATTCCCAAATGGATACCCGGGGAGCGAACACCAAGCGACATCTAAGGGTTACGAGTTATATACCGAATCGAAGCTCTCGTGATGAGGATCACGGATTCGGTCTTACTTTCCGATGATCGTACCCGACGGGGTCGGAATCTCGCCGGAAAGCTTTTCGAGTTTCGGCTCCGCAATTCTCCCAAACCGTCGCGAATTGGTGGAAACGGAAGTCGGATTTGGGTTCAGGAGGTCGAACACTGCGGACTGGAGCTGGCCGGAATTTTCGGGTACTCGCCGGAACAGTAACTTCCGGCGGGCCGCCACGTCACCGGCAACCGTCACCGGAACAGTGTTTTCCGACGGTGGCCGTTTGCTGTGAAATTTTGCAGATTTGTAGATCGTGAGGAGAGCAATCCAACGGGACCGACGGTGAGCAAAACGGAGGTCGGACGGCGGAGAAATCACCGTTTGAAGATTTTCGACCCCTCGCCGGAAAACGCTCCGATCCCGGCGCGTCGGTGGTCCGATGGCCGTGATTTTTGGTGGGTAGGCCGGACTTGAGGAGAGGATCAAGGCTGTCAGGCGCGTGTGGCCGGAAAATGGCCGGAACAGTGCCGATTCGCGGTGGCCGGCGGTGGAGGGGAAAAATCGCCGCCAAACTTCGGACGTCCGATCCGGGCGCGTCCGGTGGCCGTTCGCCGTGAAATTTGGAGGTTTTGCCGGAAATGAGGTGGGCAAGCTTTCTGTCCGGCGCGTGTACAGTAACTCGGCCGGAACAGTGGCAAAATCCGGTGGCCGGCGGTGGTTCTCTCTCTCTCTTTCTCTCTCCTCTCTCTCTTTCTCTCTCTTCTCTCTCTTTCTCTCTCTTCCCCGAGAGTTTTTCAAAATTAAAACCCTGCATGACACTGTTCATGCCACGTGGACCACTCAGAAGCTGACACGTGGCATTTCACTGTTCACCGACCAAAAAAAAAAACATTAAAATAATACGGTATCCGGTAAACTTCAAACGTCCATAACTTTTTAACCGGATGTCCGTTTTGAGCGTGCCGCTAGTCTGTGAACTCGTATCGACAAGCACTTCACAACCATGCATGAGTCAAAGCTCAATTCCCCATAAAAAAAAAGTCAACTCCGGCACCCCTTGGACAGTTTGGACCGCAACTTGTTTCGTCCATAACTTTCAAACCGTAGCTCCGTTTTCGACGTGCTACCAGTCTACGAACTCGTGGCATCGTGCACTTCGCCACGGTACCCTAGTCAACTCGAAATTCCCATCGAGTCAAAAAGTCAACTTTTGACCCCTTCGATCAACGGTCAACAGTCAACCTCGGTCAACGTGCACGGATTCCGGTGCGATTTGGGACGGGGTGTTACAATTAGCTTATTTAATTAATTAATTATCAAATTGACTATTAAAATTATAAAAATATTGAATGGATATTATATTTTTCTTAATCAATCGATTGATAATAAGCATTAATAGTTAAAATTGTACTATTATTAATAAAAATGCAAAAAAAATCCATATAAAATAGAATTATTTATTAGTTAAAATATATAGAATAATTATTATAATTACGTTATATTTTATAAATGTTATTTCAATACTCTAAAGAATTTCTAGGTGATTGAAAAATGTATGTATCTTCCTCATTCTAATTTTAAAATATAAAATATAAGAAATAATTATTAAAAGATATATCTCCTTGATAATTTTACATATAATTATTAAAATATCATCAATATAAATATTTGAGAGTTAAGTTTCCATCAATATCATTGATACTGAAATTTTAAATTTTGATTTATAGAAAATATATTTCCTGTATATCTTCTAATTTTTGTTCATGTCTAAATTTATCTACTTTATATTATTTATACAAATATTAAATTATTATTGAAAAATAATAATAACATGAAGGTAAACTTATAACTTACAATATTAGTTTTCTCTAAGAATATGAAAGACAAACTTGTCTAATGTAGTTTTGGATATTATTTATTAAATATGAATTTTTTTTTTATTTTTATTTGCCTAATTATTAGAAGACAATTAAAAGGTAAAAAACTATCAATAATATTAATTTGGAAAAATTTTTTATTAAACATCAATAATATTTATAAAAATTTTTGATAAAAAAATTTAACAAAAAAAATACATATATTTAAATTTTTTTTATGGAAATTTCATGATAATTTTAGAAATTTTCATGAAAATTATGGATTTTTAAACAAAATTTTAAAGACTTTGATGTGAATATCATGATAAAAATTTTCATAGAAATTATAAAGAAATATAAAAAATTTTAATGAATATTATGAAAATTATATCTGTTTCTATTTGAAAAATAAATTTATTTTTGATATGTTTAAAAAATAAAATTTTGGCAGAAAATTTTGATATTTTAATTCGTGCTTATAAGTCCTAACTTTTCTATTTCTTACTAAATATAACAAAAGAAAAATTGATTCATAGCAAACTAATTCCTAAAAGATGAAATTTGGCAAATCAATTTTCTTCTAAACTTTAAACATTTTTTAAATGGTCCTAATCCTAAGTCTATTTTTTATAATAATTTTCGTCGACATATTTTCCTCCTATGGTGTTTTTTATAATAATTTTCATTGACATATTTTCCCCCTATGATGTGATTAAGAAATAAGATGAATTATTATTGTAATTAAGCATATTTTCGTGTAACCATGGTAACTGATGGTTTAGCTAATGTTAGCTATAGTTTGAATTGGGTTTCCATTTATAATTATTTGATGTAATTCCTAAAGAGTTTGCTCACTTGATAGGTTTAGACCATATGGGAACGCTGTCTTTTCGTGACGTTTTGATATTATCTGCTTGTTTCTTTTCCCATTTAATATATGAATATATGTTTTTTCCTTTTGCACCGGCCAAGAAAAATTCCGTACACGCAAAATTTATTAGATAATCAAAGGCAATTCTAATGAGTTTAATCTATTTCAAGTTCATGATCAGGATCCCAACTATTTGCTAAAAATGGATACCGACAACCAAGTTGGAGTAGTCAAAAATAACTTAATAAATAACTTAGGTTGTTCAATTAATTATAAAAAAAAATAAAAAATACAAAGGTTTACCACCATCTAATTTTAAAAAGTTATGCAATTTACTTTCTACTTGAAATCCACCAAATTAGGCTTCTAATTTTGAATTTTTTGCATATTGATTCAATTGGATATCATATTTAGCATGCGATCACTAACTTCTATCTATCGCACGTGTCTGGCCTGCCTCTATTTTACCTCTAAAACTTTTTTTTTTCTTTATTAAATAAACATTTAAAAGAAGGCATCTTCAATCTCTTCCATGGCATCCAAGGCCCTAAAAGGCAGAACTCTCTCCCTGATAGACTAAGACTCAGTCCCCATCGCCAAGCTCTCTCAGTTCAAAATGTAGGTGAGGCAATTATTTTTCCAAAATAGACTTTGAAGATTGAATTCCAACCATTTTTATACACACCTTAAAGGAACGCAGGACAGGAGTGACTTCATGCCATAAAACTTCTCTAAAATGCCATCGTAAACATGTGCAATTCATTTAAAGTTTTTTTTGACTTTGTACTTTTTGTTTGGTTCAACTGTCAATCAGTTGCATGCCTTCTAGCTCTTAGCTGAGGAAACTAACTGAGAAGGGAACACTACAGAGAAACCCCCATTTTTTTACATTTTTTTACAATTTCTTAAACATCCACATTGCTGACAATAACAAAATTGCTCTGATTTAAATAATAATAATAAAAAGTGCAAATCTTCTAAGGGCAAGAGTGTATTGGAGATATCATCTTCTTCTTCACGTACACTCCACCCTCTTTTTTGACTGAGCAAATTTACCCATCACTTCCCTTTTGCCTCAACCACCGCGTTTCACATTAAATGCCAGCCTCAATAATTTTGCGTGCGAAAGCACTCGATGCAGACCCTTATTGTCACCAATAATTGTTGACAAGGTATGTCAAAATTGAGGGCTTGATAAATTTTCTGCATGAAATCAAAAAGTGAGTGCTAATACAGTGGATTTTCAAACATAGGAGTAAAGTGCAATAAATCTAAAATAAAATTATAGACTAATGTTCCTGAACAAATAAATCTAAAATAGTATCTATGAAATATCAATGATTACAATAAAACATTAAGAATAATAATTAGAAAAAAAAGGTTGCTCATTTAGTTATCCAGAAATATATATTTAATATTTAAATTTTAAAAATTCTAAAAGTCTTAGAAAAATGATGGTAAATATTGTTTTACAATAGTGCTTATTATATTTATTTCATATATTAATTGTAAATTTACTATTTAAATATTACTTTGTATAGTGATGCATGATTATCAATTATTTTTAGTATTTCTAAAATGCTTTAGTCTTGAAATCTACAACGTTAACAAAGTATTTGCAGATTTCATAATATCTCTTTTGAGTCAGCATGCCCATGTTGACATTTCCTTCAGTATTTATACAACATGTTACCTTTCAGCATTTCGTGGACGTTGATATTTCTATTGCTGCTGCTGAATACGTGGATATGTACGTAACCACACAACTTTTCCAATGATGTAACTACAAAGCTATCCGATCAATTAAGTGGGTTTTCGTGTTGTACGATCACCTCAATATATGGACTATTGAACACCACTCATCTATCCGATCATTTTCAAACTCTCTCTTATTTTCTAAATCTATCTATGCCTTTAAAATTTGATATTAATAGATATATTAAAAATTTAAAATATAAAATTTCGATAAAAATTTATAAAAAATAATAAAATTTTAGTTAAAAAATTATTTTTTTAATTAAAATTTTAAAATTAATTTGTTTAATTAATTAAATATTAATTATATATATTTTAAAAATCTTAAATATATATTATATTTTATAAATATTATTTTAATATTATAAAGAGTTTTTACATAGTTAAAATTATTTGTATTTTTTTCATTTTTATTTTAAAATATGAAATATAAAAAATCATTATTAAAAAATATATTTTTTTAATAATTTTGCATATAATTATTAATATGTCATCGATACGAATATCTAATAGTTAATTTTGTAGAAAATATATTCTCCACATATTTTTTAATTTTTATCTATGTTTTAATTTTTATCTATTTTATAATATGTGTATAAATATTAAATTTATCAATGAAAAAAAAAATAATGGACAGGTAAACTTGTAACTTATAACACTAATTTTCTATAAGAATATGATAAAAAAACTTGTTTAATGTAATTTTGGACATTAATTGTTAAATATGAAATTTTATTTTATTTGTTTAATTATTGAAAGATCAATTAAAAGGTACAAAAAAAAAATCAATAATGTTATTTGATTAAAAAAAAAAGTTTACAAAAAAACCACAAATATTTCTAAAATTTCTATGAAAATTTCATAAAAATTTGAAAAATATTCATGGAAATTAAGAATTTTTTAACGAATTTGTAAAGGATTTATTATGGATATTATAATGGAAATTTCTATAAAACTTTTGAATAAATATGAAAATTTTTGACAAATATTATGAAAATTATATCCTATTTCAACTTCAGAGCTAAACTATCTTTCTATATGTTTAAAAAATAAAAATTTGTTGAAAATTACATGAAAAATTTTGATATTTTAAACTATGATCCCAACCTACCGTAATAAATTCTTTTTAGCCTACTTAATTAAGTACCCAACTCTCCGAAATATGAAAAGGAAAGATAATATTTGATCAAATACGAAACTAGCTAAGGAAATATAATATATTGATCAAATACAAAACTAACTAATTTAGAAAAAAGAAGAATAAATACAAAACTAATTAAGATATATATATACATACATATATATATATATATATATACATATGTTACTGTTATCAATTTGCCAAAAAATTTTGAGCAATATCATTTTGTTTATTGAATATATAGATATAATGATGTGCATAAATATTTACAATTTTCTCAGAGCAAAATAATAATAATAATAATAATAAATAAATAAATATTTACAATTTTCAAATGTCTATCCATCTTTGAATGTATCAAATAAAAAATTAAGATGATTTGTAAAATATTTTGGTACATTAAATGTTCTTTATGTATATAGTCATGCTCATGTCTACAATTTTATTTTTATTTTTATTTTTATTTTTTTTTCTTTTTTGATAAACGCTCATATTAAATTGATCTGTTTTAGCATTAAGGTCACTTTTCATATATAGAATGATTATTTCCGATAAAATAAGAATATCTATTTATAGGTATTAAAAAGGTGAAAAGAAATATTTATTGTTATTGATATATTTGATTATTATCTTAAATTAAGTTTAACATTTAGTCTTTATAATGATTTTTTTTCTTTCAAAAATAGCAAGTTTGATAAAAATTAATTAAAAGTAAAATTTTATAGTTATTTATGTACTTTTAGTCTATGATAATCAATATTTATTTTTTTGGTAATAGATAATCAATATTTATTTGAATATGTTTTAAACATAATAAAAATATTTGTCCTTCGAATCAAAGAATAATAATTCTGAATTTTTTGAAAGGATCAACTATTCGTTAAAGAAAAAAGTTATTTATCATCACTAGTGAACGATCACTAATAAAACTTATATGTCAAATAGCAATCTAAATTATTATTATTAGAGAGTTCACTTTTTATAATTTTAGTATTAAAAATAATAAAATTAAATGATTTTATTAAAATTAATCACATAAGCTAATGATAAATTATAAGACTTTTCCTTGAAACGAGAAAATAAATATTTTTATAGAATAAATATTTTTAAAATTTAAAAACTACCAAATATAATAATAATTAATCATAAAAAATAACTATTTTATTCTTACATTTACAACAACTAAATATGTCCTAAGTTTACTTTTATTAGTCATTAAATTACTTAAAAACTTAGAACTTGAAAATCAGTTAATGATCTAAGATAAATTTAATGAATATGAACCATTAATGCTTTTTAAAATCTTACCATTTAAAAAAAGAAAAAATCAAAAACTGACAAAAATCTGATAGAAAACTCTAAGGTAAAGCCATCAAATTAAATAGGAGCTGGGTTATATGTACAATTATGTTGTTTTAATTGCATTTTTATATGTGGTAATTAATTAATAATGTCTTTGATTTGTCATAAAATATCCATTTAGGGTAGGTATTGCATATAAATAAAGGCCCGGTCCCTACCTGTTCACCGGTCCCTACCTGTTCAAGAAAAAGATAAGAAAGCAAGTCCTCTTCCCTCGGCCAAAGAAAAATTGTCCACCTTTTTTTTTCTTTTTTTTTTTTGTTTTTTTTTTTAAAATCAAAAGTTGATATTTAAAATTATATTTATTAATTATCGAATTTCAATTAAATTTATTTTTTTAAATAGAATTTTAATATGCCATTAAATTGAATGAGTATGTCATTAAACCTTATATGATCATTTTTTAAACTTTAAATCTTAATCTCTGATATAATTCAATAACTATGACAAATAAATTTTAATTTAATAAAATAAAATATATCTTACGTGAAACTAAGTGAGATATATACTTATGCAGATTTATGCAGATAATGTATATAAGAGTTGCTTTTAGTCCGAAGTGAAACCTAGCAAAAAGCAAAAGCAAAGAGGCAATTTCACTTTATTTAAGTTTATGAAATAGAAGTGAGTACAAACCAATCTAAACTGACCAAATTTATCTAACCATTTTGGTTTCAATTTGATTTGGCTCAACTTTTTATTTATGACTTAATTCATTTTGATTTGGTTAATTTTTACTAACTTAACTAAACAATATATATATATATATATATATATAATTTTTTAAATATTTTATTACAATTAATTATATTTTTATATTTTTAAAATATTTAGTTTAAAATTAACAACATTAAATTCAAATTACTAAAAATTAGATAGCATATTTTTTAAAAATAAATATTTTAATTAAAAAATAATAAAATAATATTACATTGTGCTAAAGTCTAAACCAACCAAATCAAACCAAATCAATCATTTAATCAAACTAAATCGATTTGGTATGGTTTCTCCCTATAGTTGGTTCAACTTGATTTAAAAAAAAAAAAAAAAATCACAAACAAAAAATTGGCTGAACCGAGCTGTTGCCTGCACATATTATGAGGTGGACAATATTATTTATTTATGGGTCAACTATGATTTTAGTGTCTCAATTTTGTGGCTAGTTTAAATTGGTACTCTATTTTCAAGTGTTTCAATTGCCTCTATTTTAGTTTTGGTTTCAATATGGGAACTATACTTTCAATTTTTTTCAATTAAAGCAATTAATTTTTATCTTTCATTCCAAATGTGGGCTATAACAAAATTAAATTATCAAAATCTTAAACCTGAGGCAAAACAAAGGCTCCAAAAATACAATTAAACCAACAAAAGTAAAAGAAAATAAATGAGGTAAATTATAGTATAATGGTTACTTATGAAATACTAAATTGAAATCTAAATAAATATAATCTACTTAAGAATTTAGAAAATAAGATAAGAAATGAGACCTACTACAGGCTATATGAAAGTTAACTATATAAGCGTCCACAATGAAATCAAAATTAAAATTAAGGGTTTTAATTTAAAAAAAAAAAAAGGGTTAAAACTAAAGAAACCAAAACTAAAATAGACAACTGAAAATAAAAATTAAAAGTTGAGGTACCAATTTGAAACTAGCTAGAAGCAAATTAGAGACACTAATTTTTTTTTTTTTTGGGTGAATAGCATCAAAATTATGGTTAACCCTTTATTTTTTTAAGGGTTTTTTGCTCCTTTGAACTTTTAATGGTTTTTAAAATTTTTCTTTTTATACTTCGTGTTTCGCATTTATTGCTCTGCTTGGCAGGATATTTTTTTACTTAAAACCTCTATTGGAAGGTTAAAAGTTCTTTTATAAAAAAATAAAAGTGTTTGCTAAAAGTAAAGAAGTACTTATTGATAAAAAAAAAAAGAAGAAGCTTTTTAAAGCTATTTTAGAGAAGTCCAAATTTTGAGCTTCTCTAAAAAAACTCTTTTCTTTTACCTTATATGGAAATTTAATATAGTTTTTTTTATTTACAACCAAACATTTATTAGTTTTTTAATAAAAGTTCTTTTTCAAAAAAACTTATTATACAAATCTCTACACATTAAAACTCTACTTTTTTTATCTGTTAAGACATTAACTCAATATATTTTTATCTATTAAATATCAGATGATGTGCATGTGATCCACTTTTTTTATGATTTAAAGGGGTATAATCGGTAACCATGAAAAAAAAGAAAAAAAGAAAAAACAATTTTCTATCCATGAAATGAGAGCGAACTTGTGTATGATCCGGCAAACCTTGATGCTAGCAGTGGACCATTCAATCACCAAGGCTCACCGATGAAATCACGGCCAGACCACGCCTCTTCATGTGGTAGAGTCGCTGCCTTCTTCTGGGTTCCGCGTCCAAGCATGTATCAAGTCTCATCCCAATATCTACATACCCCCTCCAAGGATGAAGAGGGATTCCGAGCCAGAGGCTGTGATTAAAGAGCTTTTGAAGAACAAAGATGGATAGATTTTCCACTTTTATATTAATTTTTTTGGATAGATTTTCCCATTTTTATATTAAATTTTTGTTTTGTTTTGTTTTTTTGTTGTTTTGTTTTGTTTTGTTTTTTATTTTTTTTCTTTTCTTCTAAATTTGATAGATTTGGGTCTGTGAAAGACTGAAGGTGTGGGATTAAGATTTATGGTTTTTTTTTTTTAATACTTTTGGGCTATTTATGTAACAGCCAAGACCACCAGCATGCGATATTGTTCTTTTTGGGTCTGGAAAATTTTCTTACAATCGAGCCTTCAAGATTTTAAAAAACCTCGTAAGAGAAGAGTATTGATACCCACTTTCAAGGTTTTAAAAGGCCTCGTAAAGGAAAGATCAAGATTTTAAAAGGTTTCATAAGGGAAAGATATCCATACCCACTTATAAGGAGTGTTTCGTTCTCCTTTCCAACCAATGTGGAACTTCACAATCTTTCTTCTTTAGGGCCCAGCGTCCTCGTTGGCTCATCGATCCGGGTACTGGCTCTGATACCAACTGTAATAGCCTAGACCATCGCAGGAGTGTTTCGTTCTCCTTTCCAACCGATGTGGAACTTCACAATCCTCCTTTTTTAGGGCAACTGTAACAGCCTAGACCATCCGCTTGCGATATTGTCCTCTTTGGGTTTGAAAAATCCTCTTATAACTCAGTTCTTAAGGTTTTAAAAGGCCTCGTAAGGAAAAGGTATCCACACCCACTTATAAGAAGTGTTTCCTTTCTATTTCCAACTGATGTGAGACTTCAAAGTTTAGGATTTTGAATATGGAAGCTTTTTTTCTTGTGTTCTGGGTGGTGATAAAATTTTGTGTTTTGGGGATTAATTTGTGTGAATTTCTCATAATGTGAGTGTAGGATTTGTTTGTGTTTTTCGTTTCAAATATGCTCTTTAGATAAAAACACTTACTTGAATATGAAAATATGATTTTGGCTCATGTGTGTTAGGAATTGTAGCAGGAATTTAATTTGTAAAATTGAAGATTTGCCTTTTAACTTTTCAATCAAATAGCTTTGATGCTGGTAATGGTATTGTTTTCATTTTTGTGGTTCAAAAAGGTGGAAGACAATTCTAGTCTAAGAAGGGAAATTTGTAGAGCTAAAGATGGGCCACAGGGATTCAAAGTTGCTATTTGGGTTGCTAGCAGAGGCATTAACCACCCTCTTGCAATACTAATGAAAATCAATCCACTGGGAATTTTCTGCAAAAATTGTAACCCACATTTGAAAATCAAGAAGATAAAAGAAGAAGAAGATAGAGGAAACACCCATTGTACCCTTGAAATTATAAAAAAAAGACTGGTCATGTGGAATGCACATGCTATTTAACAGCAAAAACCAACAGTGTTAAAGCTTTGGATTGGAGTTATCAAAAGTTGTTAAGTTTAAACATGAAATATAAGATGGAATTTGTAAATCTACAAAAAATTTAAGAGGTATAATGTTAAAAATCCATTTTTAGTAAGATAAAATCTAATCACCGTAGATAAATATCACTCAAACACCACCTAACATAGGATTAAGATCTTATGCATGGAGGGCATAGATAGTAATACTTAACCACTAAAATTATTTCACTTTGTTTTTAATAGAATAAGTGGAAAGTATAAAAATCACCAATATTGTTAAACATTAATTTATTATACCAAAAAATGATAAATTTACGGTTAAATTAGATTTCCAAAATTTTGTAAACCAATTTGGTAGGGTAGCGTAACTCTTGCTAATTTGTCATATCGGACTTTAATTTGTTCAGCGTTATATCTAGATAGACTATGACAAGTTTGCATCAGCTACATTCGTAAATTATTTTATTATATTTATTTTTGTAATAAAGTTGTCTCCACCGACAATTCTATTTTAGTTTCATTCCAAAATTGCAAATGGGCAATCTATATGCTTTTATTTTTGCAGTTCCACAAATATAATCTAATTTAAATTAAGGTGTCGGTGACGCTTAAATTTCTATTTTTTTCTAATTAAAAACCTGTTAAGTACCTAATCAATCCATACTTAGGGACCTAAGTAGTCTTAGAGCATCTTCAATTGTACTTTGTCCATTTAAAATTGGTTTGCCACATCAGCTAAATATATAAGGTTTTAAAAAAATCTTTTCCAATAATTCTGTGCGTTAGTTCTGTTAAACTGATATGGGGACAAAAGAAATAGAAATTGTAAATGATACTATCTACTTTTAGAAGTTTTGTTAGACATGCTAAGTCAGCATTTTATTTATTTTTATTGATTTTTGATAAAAGAAAAAAAACTCTTCTGTGAGTTTTTGATTTTTTTTAATTAGATATAATTTTAAAATACAAAATTACACATTAGCATTTTAGGACATTTTAAACAGAACCCATTAAAAATAAATTGTCTAAAATATTATTTATTAAATAGAAAAAATGCAATATAAGAATGAACACTTTTCAAAATCAATACCACATAAATTAAAATAAAAACAGTCATTGGAGATGCCCTTATATAGTTGTATATCCATCAAAACTGATAAACATCCAAATTATAAATTTTCCTTATCGTCTGCAATTTCTTAGGTAAAACTAGCTAGTGAATATATATATATATATATATAGAAACTTATCTTATATCCTCGTCTATTTTACAGTCATTGCTCAAGGATGAAATATTAGCTTTTACCATTAGATTGTATAATAAGATATTAAAAAAAAATACAATTTTGAAGAAAAAATGTATTATTTTTTAAAAGATATATATCAAGATGTGCTCTAATAGGATGTAGATTTTTTATTTCATTTGTTTTGTCCATATTCTATTCTACTAATAATACAATATCATTTCATTTATAAGAAAAAATAACAAAGAGAAAACAAAAAAAATAAATAAGTAGATAAAGAATAATTGTTTTTTAAATAAGATAAGATTATATTAAGCCAACAGGAATTAACTAGTAAAAATTGAACAAAATATCCCCATATGAGATAAAATAACACAACATAATTATAATTTTATGTATAAGCATCTTTATGGGGACAGACAATAATAAAAATCACTATTTTCTCAAATATTTATTTGAGTTCAAAATTTTCAGACATAACGATGAAAAAAAAGGAATAGGAAAAAACTGCATGGATGTAGTTGCCGGTTGGCCTCAATCTTAATAACTTTATTTTTTATTTTTTATTTCACCAATTATTATATATTTTAAATAAAGAAGAGAGGATTTTTGTTAGAGCTAGTTGAAATTAAAATCTAAAAGTACTCCAAATGATTTCATCGTTGAGTCAACCCAACAAATACCACTTCATTTTTATTTGGTAGGCCATTTTAATGGGTAATTTTCTTGGTGTCAAATAAAAGTTATTGAAAGAACTTGGCAGCGAAATTTATAGCTATAAGAGAACAGTTGGAGTTGTTTTTTTGTTTTTTTGTTTCTTTTGTTCTGTTTTTTTTTTTTTTTCTGTATTATATGATTTGATGGGATGTTTATAAAAAAAAAATATTAAATCAAGAATCAATTTTTTGAGATTTATTTTTTAAATAATTAATTGTTTTAGAATTTTTTTATAGTGTTTGATTAATTATAGAAGAAGATAGTATTTATGTATTAAATAAAATTATATTTAAAAAATATTTAAAATTAATTTTATAGAAAATTTTAGAATGATATTTTTTTAAGAAAATCTATTTTTTCTATCAGTTTTTCATATTATGAGATTTATTTTCTATTGAAATTTGTAAATTTTTTTTTAAAAAAATTATTTAAGTAAAAAAAAATTTAACTTTTCTAAAAAATTTTAAATTTCTACTAACTTTACCATTATCCAAATACTCAATTAAAAAAAAAAAATTTATCCAGAACTAATAGAAATTAGACTCTGATGGTATTATCTTCAGTGGTTTGGCCGCTGAACCAAATCTACAAATACCACCTCATTTTAGCTTGGTATGCCATTTTTAAGGGTAGATTTCCCTTTAATTTACTTGGTGCCCAATAAAAATTATTCATAGAATTTGGCAGTGATAAGTTTTAGCTATAAGAGAACAGTTGGATTTTATTTTATTTTTTAATCAAAAGTTAAGAATTATTACACAAAGAGGTCAACCCTTTTTTTTTTTTTTTTGTTTTTTTGGCTAGAAGTTAAGATTTATTACGGAAAAGGAGACGTTTGGGAAACTTGCCTACTTCCTGTCTTTTCATGAAGAGAACTGTCTACATTATATGACATACATAGGACATATGATAAAATTATGAAATCAATCGGTTGGCTAATAATTTTCTCTTTTTAATTTAATTTAATTTTTTTATTTTGTAGCCTTCTATTCTGTTTGTTTGGACGAAAAGCTGACTCCACTGTTTATTTCTCAAGTCTTCTATTGTTATATTTTCTCATCTGTGCCAAAAATCATGTTTTCAAATATTTATTATATATTTATTACAATTTGTTGAACATTTAAGCTTTCTGCACTATTTTTCTTTATAAGTGGTCCCACACGTTCGCTCCATTCCTAAGATAGGGCCCGTATTGAAACTGGACGCATGTTCAGAATATTTCCAAGTGTTTTCCCACGGTGAGGTTTCCATAGGACGGCTCTGCATTTTTATTTAAAATTACTGAAAGCCCCTTTTGTTTTTGTTATACCTTTTTCATTCTGAATTCTTTGTCCAATTTTTTAGATAATCTATAAAAAAAAAAGTATTAAATTAAATTAAATATATATATTTATATAAATATCTTGTTTTTAACATGAAAAATGTTGAAATCAAGATTAAAAAACCACCCGACTATTATGCTTATTGCTATATATACCAATAGACTCTTTAGGCGTGGGCCATAATATTCTATTTAAAAAAAAAAAAATGCGGGGAAACAGGTTCCCAACTTTTACTATTAGTAGATTTGGATAATAATTTATTATTAGCTATTTAAATTGTCATTTCAATATATATTAATGATTATTTATCAACAGTGATAAACATATTTTTCATGTGTATATATATATATATAATTGGCAACCCTCCCTTTTTTCGACTGGTAAGGAATTACAATCAAAATTTTCAAAATTCACCCATGAAATTATTACTCTTTTAACATATCACAATTTCTTCTTTGGCCAGTGCTTGTATTTTTATGAATTATTCATACTTGTACAACATATATGGTCATGCCACTTCAAAGAAAGACGAAACAAAAAATTAAAACTTCAGAAGGAAATATATATATATATATATATGTACATATACATTCTCTTTTTTCTGCTGGTAAGAATTACAATCAAAATTTTCAAAATAAAGCCATTGAAATTATTACTCTTTTAACATATCGCAATTTTTTCTCTGGACAATGCTTGTAGTTTTATGAATCATTCATACTTTTACAGCGTATGTATTTATGAAACAGACGACTTCAAAGAAAG
Organism: Ziziphus jujuba; assembly: GCF_031755915.1. Taxonomy (NCBI): domain Eukaryota; kingdom Viridiplantae; phylum Streptophyta; class Magnoliopsida; order Rosales; family Rhamnaceae; genus Ziziphus; species Ziziphus jujuba. The sequence goes on from NC_083381.1 coordinate 17,905,449, forward strand.
AGGAAACAGAAAACCAAAAAATTCAGAAGAAAAAAAAAAAATATCCTCCCTTTGTTTAGACCGGTAAGAATTACAATCAAAATTTTCAAAATTCACCCAATTAAATTATTACTCTTTTAACATATCACAATTTTTTTCTCTGGACAATGCTTGTATTTTTATGAATTATTCACACTTGTACAGCATATATAGTTATGAAACAGACGACTTCGAAGAGAGAGGAAACAAAAAATTAAAAGAAAAAAATTCAGAAATTCGGAAGGAAAAAAAAAAAATATATATATATATATATATGTATACATACATACATATATATATATATATATATAAGCAAAGGGTATTTTAGTAGTTTTAAATTTTAATGCACTGAAGATAGACTTTTTAAGTTTGAAAAGAAGTAAGCAAATACAACTCACCACCGACTGGTTGGGGAACCAATTTGAATTTTCAGACTTAGCCGCTATATGTTTACTATTATGGGTCAAATGTTTACTACCATTATCTGTAGTGTAGAAAGAAGAAGTTTGATCTGGACATTTGTGTACACTATTTTACCCTTTCTTAAACATATGTTCAGAGCTGGTGGAGCGATTGGAAAAAAATCTAGGATATTTCCTGGGAGTCCCAGAAACATGTTCCTATGACTATTATATTAACAATAAATTATGAAAGTCAAGCATGGTGAACAAGGTACTCTAAGCTAGCTCTATATATAGTGGAGGTCTCAACATGAAGTGATCGAAGCACACACATATACACATACGTAACCTATGATAACCATTTCTACTTGCGTAGGAGATGGTTGAAGAGGTATAGGATCTCAAAAACATCAAAATTCTGATTCATTTTCGCATTTTTCATTCACTAGTTTGTGCTGCTGATTAAAATGAGATCCTCTCTCAACTAATATTTAACTAACTAGCTAGGTACTACTACTCCTCAAATCGAGTTAATTATCTTTTAAAGGTAGGCATATATATCATTCTCACTAGGTACATATATAAATATAGATATATACATATATTTATGCCTATATTGTATACATGATTTTTGTGCAGGAAGTTGAAGATATTATAGAAATCGTCAGAGAATGTGGAAGATAAAGTTTGGAGGGAGTGCAGAGGAGCCATACTTGTTCAGCACGAACACCTTTCATGGCAGGCAGACATGGGAGTATGATGCTGATGCTGGAACCCCAGAAGAGAGAGCTCAAGTTGAAAAGGCTCGCCAACATTTTTACCAAAACCGGTTCAACGTTAAGCCCTGCAGCGACCACCTCTGTCGCTTCCAGGTATAAATGACTATATATATAAATTTTTGCTTTTATCTAGGATTCATATGGGATAATATTAATATAATATTTTGTTGTTAGTAAGAGAAAAGAAAAACCTCACTCTATACGAGTATCTTTAATGACAAATGTTATTATCTATTTGTGTTTTTAAAATTTGATATTAGTATACCATTTTTATTTGCTAAATTTTTGCATTGATTCTTTTATACTATATGGTTAAAAAATAATATTATCAAATTATAAATATTATTAATTTGATGGAATCCATTTTTATCTATAAAAATATAGTATATTACATTCTACATCTTTAAAGTTTTTTTTTTATTACAATCGGACATCCTCATATTTATATTTTTATAATTTTATAAAAATATTTTGTTGTAATTAAAATTTTTTTTAAGAATATACAATGTAATATACTCTTATATAAAATTATAATAATTTAAAATATTAAATCGTTGTGCACTCTATAAAATTTATTATAGTGGGGCCTACAACAAAATTTGACAATTGCATTTTTATTTTAAATTTGGTATAAAAAATGCTATCAAAATTTTACTTCGTAACATTGAAAAGGTAAAAAGCATAATTTATGTCAAAATTTGACACTACAATGGCCAAAGGCAATGTTATTTAATTTTTTTTTCAATTTCGAATGAATTTTATTTAATTTTTAAAGCAATCTTTAAGATTTGAAAAAAATAATGATAATAATAAATGATGGGGAAGAGATTGGACCAAGGTTTTCAAAACCCTGCAGATATTAGCAAAATAGGTGTGGATGCTCGATAGGTTTGTAGGAAACAAATCCTAAGGATTTTGCCGTCTGTTGTTGGTAATTAGTGTAAGGCTGTCGTTAAATCACTCCTGATTGTACGCAATCGTTGTCAAATTACTTGCAAGCTGTCGACACCAAACATTGAGCAATGTCGGTAACCATAACATTTGGGAAATTTGTATAAATTATATATTGCTTGAACTTTTTTCTTTTTCTTATTGTTTTTAGCTTAAAATGTCTAATTTAAATCCTTTAGGGAATCAACGAAATCAAATCTAGATTTTTTTTTTTTGGTTGCTACCCTAATATATATATTTTTTCCTGATCAAATATATATATATATAAAAATTACTGTATTGTCTGTTCCCATGTGAATCCGTATTAAAATTAATTTTTTGTAAAAAACAATGTAAATTCTATGTGAATGGATTGTACTGTAACTTCTCTTAAAAGTCCAAAAAACATAATAAAAAAAAATATATAAAAAATCATATTTTATATTCGTGTTGATTTAGAAATGTCTGTTGACTTGAACACGTGGAAATAATTATTAACTCAATTTGGTATTTGTACTAGAAACGGCCAATAATGTATACCCACCATAACAACGAGGAGAAAGAGGTTGTTAGTCGTTAGGTGTTTTTCTATTTATCATCTCTGATCATAATCACCATTTTTACACGGTAACTTATAATTGAAATATTTATATTTTTTGTGTTAAAATTTTAAAAATAAATATTTTATAATGGTTATATATGTAAACATTTATATATAAAAAAATATTTAAATTGTTATTTGAGGTGCAGATTTTATTTATGATCTTCAATCAGTTATGGAAAATAAATTTTAAAACTTTTTTAGAAAATAAAAAGTTAATATATGGTATAATTAATTGTTTCAGCTTCTAAGAGAGAAGGAATTCAAACAAAGTATTCCTCAAGAGAAGGTTGAAGATGGTGATGAGAAAATTAGTTATAAGACTGCTGATGCAACAATGAGGAGGGCAATCAACTTCTGGTCTGCCTTGCAAAGTCCCCACGGCCATTGGCCTGCTCTGAATGCTGGTGTTATGTTCTACGTCCCTCCCTTTGTCAGTACACTTTTAACTCTCTCTCTCACTCTCTCTCTTTCGGCCAAATTTTCAGTTTTCTTCTAAGCATTGTTCCATTGTCTCATAAGCCAGTAGGACCCATGTCAGGACCCGTCCAGAATTCCTTCCCCGGAACCCTAGACAGCCCTGATCCCAGGGAAATACCACCGAACCTTCCAACGGAAAATCCGGCAGCACCTCCCCTAAGGGATTTACTTACCACAAATTTACCTGCACTGAAAACACACTTCAAAAATATCCCCTTATTCCTCCCACAAACTACAAATTGGTTCCACAAATTGCAGTACTTAAAAAAAATAAATACAGTAATCCAGTGCAAAATAAATACAACAAGAGTGAAAGAAATATTACAACTGCAATAAAAGAATAACAGGGTACTGCCGAACTAAAACAGCGAGGAAGATCAAGTCCGCTCCGAGTGAACACCGACAACCTGGTACCTAGAGGAACGGAATTTAAGAGTGTGAGATGCTAATCATCTCAGTGAGCGACCCTACTACTATACCATATATTATCACAGTAATAAGTATAAATAATAATTATTTGGAAATAATAATATTTTCTCTCAAAACCCTTACAATTCTCTCAGTTGGAAAGGTTCCCCTTTTAAAACAATTTCACAAAAACCCTTTATCCATATGCCCCGAAAACCAAGACATCAATTAAATACCAGAAGCGGTAACAATTATATTTTTAATTCCAATTCAGTTTCCAAACATTTTATTTTTAAAACACAGTTCTGAAAATCATTTGATGCACCCACTATATACCAGTGGCGCCAACAGTACCCAGCGTCCCAAGGTACCGCCAGACAGGAGGTTATAGAAAGAAACCGGCATACGGTCGCGTGGCGTCCCACTGCGCCGCTGCTAACCTGGTGTCCCGGCCAAAGGGGGGTGGCCGCCCTCTCCGATGGCATCCACAGGACACCCTCATAATATCAACCGCGCGCTACTCACACCCACCTGCGCGCTAATCACAACCGTGTGCACACTAACCATATCACATATACCATATCACATAATCAGAACACCAGTACGTGCACGGTGCATCTAAAAATCATAAAATCCATAAATTTAAATCATAAAACAAATTTCACATTTTTCATAAGCATAGCGGGCATAATCCATCCGCTTGTACCGGGAAATTCTCCACAATTTCCTTATAATCCATACCATAAATTCCATGATTTTCAAATCCACCAACTTCCAAATCCATCAATTCAAATATCCACATTTTTTCCAAGCATAAATAATTTCTCGAAATATCATAATCAAATCCCATAATATTTTATGGGCATATTTCATAAAAATTGAAATCACCAACATAACCAAATATTTTCCTTGAAATATTTGAAAATCGAATCGTGCCCAATTTACCATTAAAACCACACCAATTTCAAAATCCTCAAAACCATAAAATAATTCCACATGGCATAAATTGATGAAATACACATTTTCTTAAATCCGATAAATTCACAAATAATTCCACAATAATTCAAATAAATATTTGGCACATAGAAATTAAATTCCAAATATTTAAATCACACATTATATATTCACCAATTAAATTCCCAAAATTAATTTGAAGGTGGGTCACTCACCTTGTGCACGTATCTCAATCAAGATCCTCCGTAGGATTGACTCCGCTACTTGCACGTGCACCTAAAACATCCACAGTACCAAAACCACAAATATTAATATTTTATTCGGGTAATCCCTAAATGGGTACCCGGGGAGCGAACACCAAACGATAACTAAAATTTACGAATTATATACCGAATCGAAGCTCGAGTGATGCTAATCACAGATCCGGTCTTAATTTCCGATGATCGTACCCGACGGGGTCGGAATTTTATCGGGAAGCTTTTCGGGTTTCGGCTCCGCAATTCTCCCAAACCGTCGCGAATTGGTGGAAACGGAAGTCGGATTTGGGTTCAGGAGGTCGAACACTGCGGACTGGAGCTGGCCGGAATTTTCGGGGTACTCGCCGGAACAGTGATTTCCGGCGGCCGCCACGTCACCGGCAACCGTCGCCGGAACAGTAATTTCCGACGGTGGCCGTTTGCTGTGAAATTTTGCAGATTTGTAGATCGTGAGGAGAGCAATCCAACGGGACCGACGGTGAGCAAAACGGAGGTCGGACGGCGGAGAAATCACCGTTTGAAGATTTTCGACCCCTCGCCGGAAAACGCTCCGATCCCGGCGCGTCGGTGGTCCGATGGCCGTGATTTTTGGTGGGTAGGCCGGACTTGAGGAGAGGATGCTGGGTGTATGGCGCGTGTACTGTACATCGGCCGGAATAGTGCCGATTCGCGGTGGCCGGCGGTGGAGGGGAAAAATCGCCGCCAAACTTCGGACGTCCGATCCGGGCGCGTCCGGCGGCCGTTCGCCGTGAAATTTGGAGGTTTTGCCGGAAATGAGGTGGGCAATCTGGCTGGCCGGCGCGTGTACAGTAACTAGGCCGGAAAAACGTGAAAATGGCCGGCGGCCGGCGGGTCCTCTCTCTCTCTTTCTCTCTCCTCTCTCTCTTTCTCTCTCTTCTCTCTCTTTCTCTCTCTTCCCCGAGAGTTTTTCAAAATTAAAACCCTGCGTGACACTGTTCATGCCACGTGGACCAATCAGAAACTGACACGTGGCGTTTCACTGTTCACCGACCCAAAAAAAATATTAAAATAATACGGTATCCGGTAAACTTCAAACGTCCATAACTTTTTAACCGGATGTCCGTTTTGAGCGTGCCGCTAGTCTGTGAACTCGTATCGACGAGCACTTCACAACCATGCATGAGTCAAAGCTCAATTCCCCATAAAAAAAAAGTCAACTCCGGCACCCCTTGGACAGTTTGGACCGCAACTTGTTTCGTCCATAACTTTCAAACCGTAGCTCCGTTTTCGACGTGCTACCAGTCTACGAACTCGTGGCATCGTGCACTTCGCCACGGTGCCCTAGTCATCTTGAAATTCCCACCGAGTCTAAAAGTCAACTTTTGACCCTCTTCGGTCAACGGTCAACGGTCAACCTCGATCAACGTGCACGGATTCCGGTGCGATTTGGGACGGGGTGTTACAGCCTTCCCCCCTTACAAAAATTTCGTCCTCGAAATTTCCACGCGTCACTGGAACAAACAAGGGTTCTGATCACGCACCTGCGCTTCGGGCTCCCATGTCGCTTCCTCGACTAAGTAGTTCCTTGCCAACTAATCCATGCCCAACACTACTTCAAGTCCGGATAGATCCAACAGGATCAGGTCTGCTTCCATCACTTGATCTGTGAAATCGTCGGGCGTAGTCCTGGCTCCCTGCTGCGTCATAGCAAACACCCGACCTTGACTTGTCTGTTGGGGTCTCCTTCCTCTACCTCGACTCGATCCTGCAGACGGCTGGACTGATCCCGAAGAAACTTCTACTGGCTGACTCCCCTGGGAACTCTGTCCTGGAAATATCCCCGTATGCTGTGTCCGTCGACCTGCTTCTAGCACACTGCTGCTACCATAAGGGCAATCCCTCCTTATGTGGCCTGGCTGCCCACACCGAAAGCATAAACCATCCATCTGACACTGCCCAGAATGATTCCCCCTACAAAGTGGACAAATCCGCGGAGAACTAATGCGTGACTGCTGATACGAGCTTGTATCCACACTGATCGAATGGCGAGCTGGCTGGGGCATACGATAACTATCTCTCCTCTGGAATCTGCCTCGTGGGCTTAACCCATCACTGTCTGAGCCTGAGCTATGGCCTTTCTTAGCTGCCCCCTGTCGAGGTACTCCGCTATACGAACCTTCGAAAGATCTGCGCCTTGAGGGTCTGTGTATCTCCTCCTGTCTCTCTAGCTCGAGCGCTGCATCCCTGGCGGACTGATAGGTGGGATGTACTGATCCGGAAAGGGTGTAGCCGATGCTCTCTTTCAATCCGTCTATGAACCTCACCTTCTTCGTGTGATCGTCGGGAATCAGGTGCATGCAGAATTCTGATAGTTCTCGGAATCTCCTCTCGTACTCGATCACTGTCATGTTCCTCTGTCGCAGTTCCTCGAACTCTCTCCTTCTTGCTTCACGGTAGGCAGGAGGACAAAACTCTATCAATGGCAGTTGTTCATCCCAGCTACCACGAAACTGCATAATGCAAGACCTTAGCAGGTCTTCTAAACTTCTCTCTTTATACCAATCCACCAATAATACTTAACAAGCGTCCGGTACATCTTGGTACTCCCAGGATGCATCGCATACATCGAGCTGTGCGCCTCCTCTAAAATCTCCTTCTTGAGTCCTGGGATATCCGGAACGCAAAGTCGTCCTTTATACACGAGGGCTCCATCCCTCCTTATGGAAAATTCCGGATCAAGACCTTCTTGTACCTTGCCCTTAATTGTCCTCAACTTAGGATCTTCCATTTGGGTCTCTACTATACGATCCACCAACACCGGTCGTACCTGGAAGCTAGCCATAAGAACTCCTGAAGGGTGCATATGCATTAACACCCCCATCTTCTTCAACTCCACCATGAGAGGTAGTTGGATGACTTGGATGTGAGCAAGGGATCCAGTAGCCTTCCTACTCAAAGCATCTGCCACTACATTCGCCTAATAGTGACTTTAACTTCCCTCTTGTGCAACTTTCCTTCTCATGCCCACTAATTAAGGATAGTCAAATTGGTCCACGAGAACACGATCTACAAGTCTTGGTCATAGTCGAACGCTAACCATAAGGTGCTTCTAAAGTATGCATCCTTAAACCAACAACCAACTCTCGTGACTCGATCAGCACTTTAAAAGGTTAGATTAGAACTTAAGTCTAATTTCCTCAAATACTGGTATCACCAAGTTAAGGTTGAGATTAATTCACTTATCTTCGATTACCCTCCTAGTACTTACAATTATAAAACCCTTGCTCCTCATTGATTAACCAATAGTCTTAACCTCGACAAACATCAATCTTTCTTTTAACTAAATTCATCAAGGTCATGAATAAAATTCTCAACATCCAAATATCATTCTTGAAAACCCTAAGTTTCCCTTATTTCAAATAAATTCCATGAATCCACACCTCAAGCAATAAGAAATTTAAATCCTAATTCTAGCATCACCACCAAGACTATGAACAAATCACTAGATCCTTAACCCAATAAAGTATTCCACACTTCTCAAATTCTAACTACGTCCCAAAAATCATACTCCTGATCATTGTAAATTATCACCAACAATATCAACCACCTTGAATCGATAAAGCACCACCAATACGAACCTTAAATCTCCAAGGAAATAAGATATCAAGATCTTAGCTTCTAGAATGAAAAATAACCATGCTTAAACATCCAACCATGCCTAAGGAATCATCCTCATCTCATTAACCTCATCAACCACCAAGTAGAACTTTAGTCGCTATCCGGAGCTTGCTTGATTCTCTAAACGCTGTCGTACCTTCTCTTTGTGAATGATAGTTTAAGCACGAAATCCATATTTACATCTCCCTACTTTTACTTATCGGTGACCTAAGTACCTTTATTCGGATCTTGCAACTTCCTTTATCGTGCCAAACCACCATGTCATCCAGTGAGCATTCCATACGTCTTGGTACCCTTGGGGTGTATCGCATACCTTGAATCGCGTGCTTCCTTTAGGATCTCCTTTTTGAACTCAACGATATCCTACTTTGGATTCTCAATTGGCGATACTTAACCTTAAGTCGCTTTTGGAAAAACCATAACATAAAACAAATAATAAAATATATTTTTCAACTATACCTAACTTGCATAGGCAATTGTTAAAACTCCACATTGAAATTCATATCTTAAAATTCATAGCATAAAATAAAATATGCACGCTTGTAATGGAGGTACGTACGACACCTTCTACATGTTACGTAATCCATGATTCCAACTGTCACCGACACTCTGCTACCAATACAAACCAGGGTGGTTGCCTATATTGGCCGTCCAATTCCCCGGGCTCGTAGGCAACATGATCATGGGGCTAGCTCTACATGGACCACATTGGTTCGCCGCCTCCATATGGTGCAGTATAATATCAACAATAGAACATACAGATACATGTACGAACAAAAACCAAAAATACTTGAATAAAACACCTTTAATTTCAAATACCACTTTGAAAAGCATTTAAATTTTGATAATCGATCGGGAAAATATTTTGACGCCTTGAAATCGATCGACACACATCCTTAGGCAATCATCCTTCTTCTCCATGAACGAAACGGATACCATTCACGATGATAAGCTTGACCTTCGAAAAGAAAAGGCATCCTCGACCATCGACTAGGCCATAGGAATTTCCCGTTAGGATAGATGATCCTAATTGACACCCTCGAAGATTAGAGTTATTCAAACTCGGGCAACGAATTTACTTCGAGACAAACAGAAAGAACGCTTTCACACGGGTAAAACGAGAGATTAAACACGGATAGGATGCACAACAATGCACAGTCCCTTAGGAATACTAGAACCTAGAGCTCTGATACCAACTGTCAGGACCCGTCCAGAATTCCTTCCCCGGAACCCTAGACAGCCCTGATCCCAGGGAAATACCACCGAACCTTCCAACGGAAAATCCGGCAGCACCTCCCCTAAGGGATTTACTTACCACAAATTTACCTGCACTGAAAACACACTTCAAAAATATCCCCTTATTCCTCCCACAAACTACAAATTGGTTCCACAAATTGCAGTACTTAAAAAAAATAAATACAGTAATCCAGTGCAAAATAAATACAACAAGAGTGAAAGAAATATTACAACTGCAATAAAAGAATAACAGGGTACTGCCGAACTAAAACAGCGAGGAAGATCAAGTCCGCTCCGAGTGAACACCGACAACCTGGTACCTAGAGGAACGGAATTTAAGAGTGTGAGATGCTAATCATCTCAGTGAGCGACCCTACTACTATACCATATATTATCACAGTAATAAGTATAAATAATAATTATTTGGAAATAATAATATTTTCTCTCAAAACCCTTACAATTCTCTCAGTTGGAAAGGTTCCCCTTTTAAAACAATTTCACAAAAACCCTTTATCCATATGCCCCGAAAACCAAGACATCAATTAAATACCAGAAGCGGTAACAATTATATTTTTAATTCCAATTCAGTTTCCAAACATTTTATTTTTAAAACACAGTTCTGAAAATCATTTGATGCACCCACTATATACCAGTGGCGCCAACAGTACCCAGCGTCCCAAGGTACCGCCAGACAGGAGGTTATAGAAAGAAACCGGCATACGGTCGCGTGGCGTCCCACTGCGCCGCTGCTAACCTGGTGTCCCGGCCAAAGGGGGGTGGCCGCCCTCTCCGATGGCATCCACAGGACACCCTCATAATATCAACCGCGCGCTACTCACACCCACCTGCGCGCTAATCACAACCGTGTGCACACTAACCATATCACATATACCATATCACATAATCAGAACACCAGTACGTGCACGGTGCATCTAAAAATCATAAAATCCATAAATTTAAATCATAAAACAAATTTCACATTTTTCATAAGCATAGCGGGCATAATCCATCCGCTTGTACCGGGAAATTCTCCACAATTTCCTTATAATCCATACCATAAATTCCATGATTTTCAAATCCACCAACTTCCAAATCCATCAATTCAAATATCCACATTTTTTCCAAGCATAAATAATTTCTCGAAATATCATAATCAAATCCCATAATATTTTATGGGCATATTTCATAAAAATTGAAATCACCAACATAACCAAATATTTTCCTTGAAATATTTGAAAATCGAATCGTGCCCAATTTACCATTAAAACCACACCAATTTCAAAATCCTCAAAACCATAAAATAATTCCACATGGCATAAATTGATGAAATACACATTTTCTTAAATCCGATAAATTCACAAATAATTCCACAATAATTCAAATAAATATTTGGCACATAGAAATTAAATTCCAAATATTTAAATCACACATTATATATTCACCAATTAAATTCCCAAAATTAATTTGAAGGTGGGTCACTCACCTTGTGCACGTATCTCAATCAAGATCCTCCGTAGGATTGACTCCGCTACTTGCACGTGCACCTAAAACATCCACAGTACCAAAACCACAAATATTAATATTTTATTCGGGTAATCCCTAAATGGGTACCCGGGGAGCGAACACCAAACGATAACTAAAATTTACGAATTATATACCGAATCGAAGCTCGAGTGATGCTAATCACAGATCCGGTCTTAATTTCCGATGATCGTACCCGACGGGGTCGGAATTTTATCGGGAAGCTTTTCGGGTTTCGGCTCCGCAATTCTCCCAAACCGTCGCGAATTGGTGGAAACGGAAGTCGGATTTGGGTTCAGGAGGTCGAACACTGCGGACTGGAGCTGGCCGGAATTTTCGGGGTACTCGCCGGAACAGTGATTTCCGGCGGCCGCCACGTCACCGGCAACCGTCGCCGGAACAGTAATTTCCGACGGTGGCCGTTTGCTGTGAAATTTTGCAGATTTGTAGATCGTGAGGAGAGCAATCCAACGGGACCGACGGTGAGCAAAACGGAGGTCGGACGGCGGAGAAATCACCGTTTGAAGATTTTCGACCCCTCGCCGGAAAACGCTCCGATCCCGGCGCGTCGGTGGTCCGATGGCCGTGATTTTTGGTGGGTAGGCCGGACTTGAGGAGAGGATGCTGGGTGTATGGCGCGTGTACTGTACATCGGCCGGAATAGTGCCGATTCGCGGTGGCCGGCGGTGGAGGGGAAAAATCGCCGCCAAACTTCGGACGTCCGATCCGGGCGCGTCCGGCGGCCGTTCGCCGTGAAATTTGGAGGTTTTGCCGGAAATGAGGTGGGCAATCTGGCTGGCCGGCGCGTGTACAGTAACTAGGCCGGAAAAACGTGAAAATGGCCGGCGGCCGGCGGGTCCTCTCTCTCTCTTTCTCTCTCCTCTCTCTCTTTCTCTCTCTTCTCTCTCTTTCTCTCTCTTCCCCGAGAGTTTTTCAAAATTAAAACCCTGCGTGACACTGTTCATGCCACGTGGACCAATCAGAAACTGACACGTGGCGTTTCACTGTTCACCGACCCAAAAAAAATATTAAAATAATACGGTATCCGGTAAACTTCAAACGTCCATAACTTTTTAACCGGATGTCCGTTTTGAGCGTGCCGCTAGTCTGTGAACTCGTATCGACGAGCACTTCACAACCATGCATGAGTCAAAGCTCAATTCCCCATAAAAAAAAAGTCAACTCCGGCACCCCTTGGACAGTTTGGACCGCAACTTGTTTCGTCCATAACTTTCAAACCGTAGCTCCGTTTTCGACGTGCTACCAGTCTACGAACTCGTGGCATCGTGCACTTCGCCACGGTGCCCTAGTCATCTTGAAATTCCCACCGAGTCTAAAAGTCAACTTTTGACCCTCTTCGGTCAACGGTCAACGGTCAACCTCGATCAACGTGCACGGATTCCGGTGCGATTTGGGACGGGGTGTTACAACCCATATGGGACCCACACGTCTGAGAGGGTCCACTGGTTTGTGAGAGAACGGAAACAGTGTTTCAAAAAGCACTTAGAAAAATTTTCGTCGTATTGTTTCTTGCTGGAAATTTTAAATTACTCCATAGCCTCATCAAGTAAAAAAATATATATATATATATATTTTAATTTCCTAACCAAAAATAAATAAAAATTCAGGTGTTTTGTATGTATATTACCGGGACACTTCATACCGTATTCAATGAACATCATCGAAGGGAAATGCTGTGGTATATGTACTGCCATCAGGTAATTAAACTAATTAGTTATTAGAAAAAAATTAAATATTATCGGTCGGAAAATTAATTACTTTTGCCAAAAAAAAGAAAATTATCAATTAATTATAAATTGCAGAACGAAGATGGTGGATGGGGATTGCACATTGAAGGGCCAAGTATGATGATGTGTACGGTTCTCAACTATCTGGCCATGAGGATACTCGGAGAAGGTCCGGATGGCGGCCTGAACAATGCGTGTAGCAGAGCCAGAAAGTGGATTCTTGATCATGGTGGCGCCATGTACTCTGGATCTTGGGGAAAGACTTGGATGGCTGTATGGATAATATGAATATTCATTTCATGATTAATATCTCAATTCCAGAATAATAATTACATAAAACTTGTTGCACATATAATTAATTGCAGATTCTGGGTGTGTATGATTGGGAAGGAAGCAACCCAATGCCACCAGAGTTTTGGTTCCATCAAACTTTAGTCCCTTTGCATCCATGTAAGCTTCAATTTTTACTTTTACTATACTTAATCATAACTAGTCCACCAATTATACATATACATATACATATATATATATATATATATATATATATATATATATATATATATATATATAAAATATAATGTGGCTTCTATCATATCGATGCTATGTTAAAACTATTAGAATTTTTTTTTTAAATATTAAATTATTTTAAAATCAAATTTAAATTTTATTTATAATTTTTTGATGTCTATAATTCATATTCTTTGAATAATTTTTTAAATATAAAATTTGATGTGAGTTCGACTCTTTATATATATATATATAGTAAAACTCAAATCCTATACATAATTTAATTTGTAATTTATATAAATATGCAGCCAAGATGTTCTGCTATTGTCGTTTGACGTTCATGCCCATGTCATATTTTTATGGAAAGAGGTTTGTCGGGTCCATAACACCACTCATTCAACAGCTTAGAGAAGAAATCTACAACCAACCTTACAATCAAATCAAATGGCCCAGAGTCCGCCATTTTTGTGCAAAGGTGAAACATATTTAATTATTTTAAAAATTCATAAAAAAATTGAATGTGCTATGTGTACATTATAACTGACTGTTCTAGGTTGATTAATGTATGTAATTGTTAATTGTTGCAGGAGGATAATTATTACCCACATGGTCGATTACAACGCTTGATGTGGGATGGTTTTTACTATGTGGCGGAGCCCCTTCTGAATAGCAGGTTCTTTAGAAGGATAAGAGAGTATGCTGTCCAAAAAGCAATCGACTATATCCATTATGAAGATGAGAACAGTCGGTATATTACTATTGGATGCGTAGAAAAGGTAATAAACAAATATTAACTCGGTAAGAGAGATTAATATTCTAGTACAAAATGCATTCAGTAAGTCTCTCTATTACTCCATATGACAGCCATTGATGATGCTTGCTTGCTGGGCGGATGATCCCAATGGTGAATATTTTAAGAAGCATATTCCAAGGGTTGCTGATTACTTGTGGATTTCAGAAGATGGATTGACCACGCAAGTTAGTATATTAGTTTTTATTTATTATCAATTTGTAAGAAAAACATGCGCTTGAAAGCAATATATATATATATATATTGATTGGGAATTTCGGATATTTCGCAGAGCTTTGGGAGTCAGACATGGGATGCTAGTCTTTCAGTTCAAGCTCTACTTGCTGCCAATATTAGTAACGAAATTGGACCTATACTGAAGAAAGCACATGAATTTTTGAAGATGTCACAGGTTTGTATTAAATCCATGACACATTTTCTTCAGTAATAACTTGATGGAATCTTTCTCCTTGTTCTTTTTTTCATTTCATTTTTTTATTTTTTATTTTTTATGGTTCACTATTGACATACAGTTGTAATTAATTGTACAATATCAATATTTGATAAGGTGAGGGTAAATCCTTCTGGTGACTACTTAGCCCATTTTCGCCACACTTCTAAAGGAGCATGGACTTTCTCTGATAGAGATCATGGTTGGCAAGTTTCTGATTGCACTGCAGAAGCTCTCAAGGTATTTTGCACACATATTCACATCTTAAGTTTCAACGAAGGGTGTGAATATGTATATATATATATATATATATATATATATATATATATATATATATGTTGCCTTAGTTGCCACCACAGAACACAAATATGATGCCTTAGTTGCCACCACAGAACACAAATATGAATATTTGTTATCATATATTTCAGTGTTGCTTAATGTTCAAAACCATGTCACCGGAACTTGTGGGGGAGCCAATGGAACCGGAGTGTTTTTACGATGCAGTTAATGTCATACTTACGCTGCAGGTAATTTGCGGAGAAGTACTAAAGTTTGCATTTACATTTCTTATTTTCATTTTGAAGTGCAAATGATAAAAAGATGTTTTGTGGCTTGAAATCAGAGTGAAAATGGTGGTGTCTCAGCTTGGGAGCCAACTGGAGCGCCAAAATGGTTGGAGGTAAAGTAAATGTCATTACCATATGAACATAATAAAAGTATCTTAAATTTAATCCCCCTTCACAAGCTTCTTAAATACTTGTTAACCGCAAATTATTTTCCTTTCTTCAGTGGCTGAATCCTGTGGAATTCCTTGAGGACCTTGTGATTGAATATGAGTAATTAATTAATCCTTTCCATTAACTTGTGGTTTAATATGTATTATTCAGTTTTTAATTGTTAATTCTTTTTGTAAACTAATTTTGAGAGTTATGATGAAATATAAATCAGGTACGTAGAATGCACTTGCTCTTCAATTCAGGCCTTGGTTTTATTTAAGAAGTTATTCCCCGGGCATAGGAAGAAAGAGATTAATAACTTTATCACCAAGGCTGTGGAATACCTCGAGCAAATTCAAATGCCAGATGGCTCATGGTACTTCATAAATTTTTGCTAAAATATACACCAGACACCACCATAAAAAACATGCTTCATATCTGGCAACATGTTGACGCTTTCATCTCGCAACATGTTGTTGTTTATGTGAAGTGCATACTTTATGTATATATATATTTATGATATTAAAGACAGCGCTTATCAAAACTGTTAAAGTGATTAGAAAGAAAACATCCAAGAAATTGAGTATTTGATTTTGATTTGCAGGTACGGGAATTGGGGAATATGCTTTGTATATGGGACATGGTTCGCAATCAGAGGGCTGGAGGCTGCTGGGAAGAACTATTATAATTGTGAGGCTGTGCGCAGAGGTGTTGAGTTTTTACTTAATACACAGAGAGAGGATGGTGGTTGGGCTGAGAGCTACACATCATGTACTAACAAGGTCTTTCCTTTTTCTGTTCTCCTATGAATATTAGTATTTGTCAATCTTGGATTATGTAATTTTTCAAACTTTATTATTCAAAAGCTTATGTTTAATTCTCAGATTAATTTAAACACATGTTGGTGTTTGAATACTGGTTTGCAGGTATATACACCATTTGAAGGAGCCCACTCGAATCTGGTGCAAACTGCAATAGGATTGATGGGTTTAATCCATGGTCAACAGGTATTAATTAATTACTTAATTGTTAATTTCTACTTTTAATTTATTATATATATACAAACATTGTAATTAATTTTAATTTGTAATGTGATAAGGCTGATAGAGACCCAACTCCTATACATCGAGCTGCAAAGCTTTTGATAAATTCCCAATTGGAAGATGGGGATTTCCCACAACAGGTTTGTAGCAAACAGGTTAAATTATAATTTATCAATTATATTATTATTTTTATTATTACAACAATTTCTTAATCTAAAAAGGAGGATGCGTGTTTGAAACACACGACCTTATGAGTATAGATATGGAAGGAATATACCAATTGAACCAATCTAATTTGGCAAAAATTAAATTATATTAATTTGAGTAATAGATTTGTGATTTGTTAATGGCAGGAACTTATGGGAGTTTTCATGAGGAACTGCATGCTGCACTATGCAGCTTATAGGAACATTTTTCCAGTGTGGGCTCTCGCTGAGTACCGGAATTTGGTTCCACTTCCTTCTAATTAAACGAACAGTGAATCGTTGGAGCAAAAAGTGCAGAGGCAGTCTTGCCCATAAGCTTGAAAAATTATATATACTTACTAAATCTACGCGAATGTTAACGAGTTATCATAGTTAAATTTATATTAGCCATCGACTAATCAAATATGATATATATATATATATATATATATATAGATAAGAAAAGATTTACAGCTTATGTTTTTTGGTTGTCGTGTTATTACATATGATTTTGGATGAAATATTAAATGGATTACATGTAATATCGCATTAGACAAACAATATAAAAAGCTCAATGTCCCCAGTAAAAAAAAAAAAAAAAAAGAATAAATTCTCTATTGTAATACTTTATATGTAATTATAAAAAAAAGGGGTCTGAACTTGGGCCTAGATACGAATAAAACTTCATATTGTAATAAGTTATGATTTTCTACATCCTATTTCAAGAAACTTGCCTCTATGTATTGAAAAATTATATGTATATTGCGAAAAAAAAAATTTATATTATTTAAAGATTTAAGATGAAATCAACATATTTATCTAAAGTTATTTGAGACAAAGTATTTATAGAATTTAGATTGAGAGAAAAAACATTAAAGAAAATGCATAATTTTAGACTTTTTTAATATGTCTTTACACACTTGCAATACTACATTTGATATACATGTAGCAGTTTTTTTTATAATTTTAAGAGTATTTATACTTTGGATTTGACATTAATTAATTATTAATATAATGTATATTTTACCTCTATATAACTTGCACCAAAGATAACTAAGTTAAAACAATAATTTTCGTAGCCATAGTCTATAATCCACTAAATTATAACCTCTTCATAATTAGTTTTACTTTTACATCAAAATTGTAGTAAAAATTATTATTTTTCTTTTATTTTTTCCGAATCATAGACATTTTCTTTATGTATGTGGATGAACTGGATCGTCATAAATGCTAGGTACACATAGAGATAAACTCGAGAAGAAAGTGGTAAAACACGTAATTTACGTTGCTGTGAAACACCTCATATGCAAATATTTTTAAAACAAATATTCGTTTCACTTTCCTGTTGTTCCGTAATGTTTATGTTTATTTTTGGTTTTCTTCTTTTTTTTTTTTTTTTTTTTTTTTTTTTTTAAGTTTTGCTAAGTTGTATAATTAACTTATGTTTTATTTGATATATTTTATTTTTTGATAAAATGTTTTTTTATGATAGTTAAACTTTTCATTTCTATATAGGCTTAAAAAAAATTAAAAACCATTTCAAAATGTTTACAAAATGAAACTGATTTTGATATAGTGTATCTTTTTCATTATAAATAACAATCACAGTAATCTAAATAATTGAATCTACTTATCTCAACTTAAAAAGTTAATGTTATTATTGGAATCTCCTTGTATATATATATATATATATGTATATACACAACTCGTCTATGTGGGGGTAGATGAATTAACCCATGTATCCAATAAACGATATGCATTAGGCGCTTACCAAGTGGTGAGCACCTTTTGTCACTATAGCAATCTTATATACATATATATATATATATATATATATATATATATATATATTTAAGCTCTGAAAAATTTTAAAAAAAATTAAGTAGAAACTATTAAAAGTGTTAAGAGGGTCCATAAAAACAGTTTATTTTTATGCTTTATAAAAAATAATTAAAAAAAAAATTCCGTATATATAGAGGGGATGAAGCTTAGGTTAAGACAACTTGATTTTTTAAAATCAGATCCTAAATATTATCCTTTAATTACGTGGGATATCCTATATGGCAAGTTATGTCCTCTATGTTGTTTCCATGTTGGTTGCCACATAGGAAATTAAATTATCAATCATTTAAAAAAAAACTAATTAACTTTTTATAACAATTTTCAATTTGTCTGCAGCAAATTTGACAGGTTTGTTACTTCTTGTTTTAAGTTTTATTAAAAAATTCAAAATATATTTAAATAATATAGCATATATAGATGATGTGGCTTGCCATTTATATCTCCATAGCTCTTTTTTTTTTTGTTTTTTTTTGTTTTTAAAGAAAGCAACAAACAAATAAATAAGTTAAATAAATAGTCAATTATTAAGTAAGGTTAGCTCAGTTAGTAAGCTATTCACATAATTCAGAGGTCAGTTTCAAGATTGGGGATTATTCTAAATAATTAAAGAAAAAAAACTAAATAGTCAACCGAATTTGTACTTTGGCTAAAGTTGTACTTTGTAGCATTGTTAAAAAATAAATAGTTGACTTATTTAAAAAAAAAAAAAACTTTTTGGTGGTTTTTGAGATATTTAATTTAAGGTATTGTAACATATATTGGAAGGTTTAAGTAACAAGCAAAGATGCTTAGTTCCTTGAAGATATTGAAGAATTCTCTTATAGGCAAACTAATGCACTGTATTGGATTTGTGCAATACTGACTGAGCTTGTTTACCATAAATGATATCTCAAGTTTATAGTTACTGTAAGATACTGTAACATACCAATGGTGCTATGGTAAGTGAAGATGTCAGGGAAGGAGCGAGTGACAGTGGCACCAAGCTCTAGAGATGTAATTGTGGGAAAGGGATTTTGTTTGCAGTCAAGCATCTTCGTGCAATTAAGAAGCTCAGTAATGTAAGCTGTTTGATAAAGATGCATACCAAATTGCAATCAATGTACCTCAATCCCTAGAAAATAATTGAGTGAGCCTTGATCCTTCAAGAGAAACTGTTATCCAATTTGAGAACAAACCCATCAATGAGACTCTTTTTGTTTCCTATAATAAGGATGTCATTTATATGGACTAAGACCCATATTACACCATAAGAGTAGTAGAGTAGAAATAACGAGGAGTCCCTCTTAGAGTTAACAAAACACCAGGTACACAGTGTAGTATCTGATCATAACAATGTAACACCCCGTCCCAAATCGCACCGGAATCCGTGCACGTTGACCGAGGTTGACCGTTGACCAAGGGGTCAAAAGTTGACTTTTTGACTCGGTGGGAATTTCGAGTTGACCAGGGTACCGTGGCGAAGTGCACGATGCCCCGAGTTCGTAGACTGGTAGCACGTCGAAAATGGAGCTACGGTTTGGAAGTTGTGGACGAAACAAGTTGCGGTCCAAACTGTCCAGGGGGTGCCGGAGTTGACTTTATGTTTATGGGGAAATGAGCTTTGACTCGTGCATGGTTGTGAAGTGCTCGTCGATACGAGTTCACAGACTAGCGGCACGCTCGAAACGGACATTCGGTTAAAAAGTTATGGACGTTTGAAGTTTACCGGATACCGTATTATTTTAATGTTTTTGGGTCGATGAACAGTGAAATGCCACGTGTCAGCTTCTGATTGGTCCACGTGGCATGAACAGTGTCACACAAGGGTTTTTATTTGTTAAAACTCTCGGGGAAGAGAGAGAAAGAGAGAGAGAGGGGACCGCCGGCCACCGGAATTTTTCAAACTTTCCGGCCAAGTTACTGTACACGCACCAGCCAGCAACGTTGCCCTCCTCATTTCCGGCAAAACCTCCACCGCCGCCGGACGCGCCCGGATCAGACCTCCGAAGATCGGCGGCGAGTTTTTCCCCTCCACCGCCGGCCACTGCAAATCGACCCTTTTTCGGCCATTTTCTGGCCACACGCGCCAGCTAGCCTTCATCCTCTCCTCAAGTCCGGCCGACCCACCAAAAATCACGGCCATCGGACCACCGACGCGCCGGAAAGTACTGTTCCGGCGAGTACCCGAATTTCCGGCTAGCTCTAGTCCGCTGTGTTCGACCTCCTGAACCCGAATCCGGCTTCCGTTTCTGCCAATTCGAGACGGTTTGGGAGAATTGCGGAGCCGAAACCCGAAAAGCTTTCCGGCGAGATTCCGACCCCGTCGGGTCCGATCATCGGAAAGTAAGACCGAATCCGTGATCCTCATCACGCTAGCTTCGATTCGGTATATAACTCGTAACCCTTTAGATGTCGCTTGGTGTTCACTCCCCGGGTACCCTTTTGGGGTTTACCCGAATAAAATATTAATATTTTTGGTTTGTGCACTGTGGTTGTTTAGGTGCACGTGCGAGTAGCGGAGTTGATCCCGAGGAGGATCTTAGTTGATTTGCGTGCTCCAGGTGAGTGACCCACCTTCAAAAATTATTTTGGGCAATTAATTATATTTAATTGGTATTTAATTTGGTATTTAAATTATGCTCATGTGGTGTGGTTTAATTATGGTTTTAATGCGGTTTAATTTAATTTATTTGTTATGCATGAGCAAGGTATGTTTCGGTATTAATTTTACGTGGTTTCAAATGTGATTTCTCGGGCATAATTGGGTGAAATATTTTACGAAAATATTTGTTTAAATTTTATAAATTATGCCCGTGGTATTTTTATGGTTGCATCTCGTACTTCGAAAAAATTTGTGGTTTGTTGGTTATCAATGTTTCGTACCGGGTTATCGAATAAAAATATGTGGGATGGTGTTTTGTGAAAATATGGTATACTTCCCACGGTGGTTTTTGGAAAAACGGTACGGTTGGTTGTTATTGTTTATTTTTAGACGCACTCATACAATATTGGTGTTCTGGTGTATGGTGTATGGACATGTGGTAGTGCGCGGTTATTATCTGGTTTAGCGCACGGTTTTTACTTCACCCGTGAGTTGCCATTGGACCGTGGGCAGGCATGTAACACCCCGTCCCGAATCGCACCGGAATCCGTGCACGTTGACCGTTGACCGTTGACCAAAAGGGGTCAAAAGTTGACTTTTTGACTCGGTAAGAATTTTGAGTTGACTAGGGTACCGTGGCGAAGTGCATGACGCCCTGAGTTCGTAGACTAGTAGCACGTCGAAAACGGAGCTACGGTTTGAAAGTTATGGGCAAAACAAGTTGAAGTGTAAACTGTCTAAAAGGTGCCGGGAGTTGACTTTTTCTTGTGATGTAATTGTGAGTTGACTCTTGTATGGTTGTAAAGTACTCGTCGATACGAGTTCATAGACTAGCGGCACGCTTAAAACGGACATCCGGTTAAAAAGTTATGGACGTTTGAAGTTTACCGGATACCGTATTATTTTAATATTTTTTTTGGGTCGGTGAACAGTGAAACGCCACGTGTCAGTTTCTGATTGGTCCACGTGGCATGAACAGTGTCACGCAGGGTTTTAATTTTGAAAAACTCTCGGGGAAGAGAGAGAAAGAGAGAGAAGAGAGAGAAAGAGAGAGAGGAGAGAGAAAGAGAGAGAGAGGACCCGCCGGCCGCCGGCCATTTTCACGTTTTTCCGGCCTAGTTACTGTACACGCGCCGGCCAGCCAGATTGCCCACCTCATTTCCGGCAAAACCTCCAAATTTCACGGCGAACGGCCGCCGGACGCGCCCGGATCGGACGTCCGAAGTTTGGCGGCGATTTTTCCCCTCCACCGCCGGCCACCGCGAATCGGCACTATTCCGGCCGATGTACAGTACACGCGCCATACACCCAGCATCCTCTCCTCAAGTCCGGCCTACCCACCAAAAATCACGGCCATCGGACCACCGACGCGCCGGGATCGGAGCGTTTTCCGGCGAGGGGTCGAAAATCTTCAAACGGTGATTTCTCCGCCGTCCGACCTCCGTTTTGCTCACCGTCGGTCCCGTTGGATTGCTCTCCTCACGATCTACAAATCTGCAAAATTTCACAGCAAACGGCCACCGTCGGAAATTACTGTTCCGGCGACGGTTGCCGGTGACGTGGCGGCCCGCCGGAAGTTACTGTTCCGGCGAGTACCCGAAAATTCCGGCCAGCTCCAGTCCGCAGTGTTCGACCTCCTGAACCCAAATCCGACTTCCGTTTCCACCAATTCGCGACGGTTTGGGAGAATTGCGGAGCCGAAACCCGAAAAGCTTCCCGACGAAATTCAAACCCCGTCGGGTACGATCATCGGAAATTAAGACCGGATCTGTGATTAGCATCACTCGAGCTTCGATTCGGTATATGATTCGTAAATTTTAGTTATCGTTTGTGTTTTGACCCTCCGGGTACCGGGTATTATTTACCCGAATAAAATATTAATTTATTTGACTGTCTGTGAATTTTGTTCTAGGAGCACCGGTGAGTCGTAGAATTGATCCCGTAGTGGATCATGGGTTAATTGCGTGCTCCAGGTGAGTGACCCACCTTCAAATTAATTTTGGGGAATTTAATTGATGAATATATTATGTGTGAATTAAATATTTGGAATTTAATATCTATGTGCCAAATATTTATTGGATTTATTGTAGAATTATTTATGAATTTATTGGATTTAAGAAAATGCGAATTCTACAAATTTGTGCCATGTGGAATTATTTTATGGTTTTGAGGATTTTGAAATTGGTGTGGTTTTAATGGTAAATTGGGCATGATTTGATTTTCAAATATTTCAAAGAAAATATTTGGTTATATTGGTGATTTCAATTTTTATGAAATATGCCCATAAAATATTATGGGATTTGATTATGATATTTCGAGAAATTATTTATGCTTGGAAAAAATGTGGATATTTGAATTGATGGATTTGGGAGTTGGTGGATTTGAAAATCATGGAATTTATGGCATTGATTACAAAGAAATTGTGGGAAAATTCCCGGTTCAAGCGGATGGATTATGCCCGCTACGCTTATGAAAAATGTGAAATTTGTTTTATAATTTAAATTGTGGATTTTATGATTTTTAGATGCACCGTGCACGTACTGGTGTTCTGATTATGTGATATGGTATATGTGATATGGTTAGTGTGCACACGGTTGTGATTAGCGCGCAGGTGGGTGTGATTAGCGCGCAGGTGATGTGATTAGCGCGCAGGTGGGTGTGAGTAGCGCGCGGTTGATATTATGAGGGTGTCCTGTGGATGCCATCGGAGAGGGCGGCCACCCCCCTTTGGCCGGGACACCAGGTTAGCAGCGGCGCAGTGGGACGCCACGCGACCGTATGCCGGTTTCTTTCTATAACCTCCTGTCTGGCGGTACCTTGGGACGCTGGGTACTGTTGGCGCCACTGGTATATAGTGGGTGCATCAAATTATTTTCAGAACTGTGTTTTAAAAATAAAATGTTAATGAAAAATATAATTGTTACCGCTTCTGGTATTTAATTGATGTCTTGGTTTTCGGGGAATATGGATAAAGGGTTTTGTGAAATTGTTTTAAAAAGGGGAACCTTTCCAACTGAGCGAATTGTAAGGGTTTTGAGAGAAAATATTATTATTTCCAAATAATTATTATTTATACTTATTACTGTGATAATATATGGTATAGTAGTAGGGTCGCTCACTGAGATGATTAGCATCTCACACTCTTAAATTCCGTTCCTCTAGGTACCAGGTTGTCGGTGTTCACTCGGAGCGGACTTGATCTTCCTCGCTGTTTTAGTTCGGCAGTACCCTGTTATTCTTTTATTGCAGTTGTAATATTTCCTTCACTCTTGTTGTATTTATTTTGCACTGGATTACTGTATTTATTTTTTTTAAGTACTGCAATTTGTGGAACCAATTTGTAGTTTGTGGGAGGAATAAGGGGATATTTTTGAAGTGTGTTTTCAGTGCAGGTAAATTTGTGGTAAGTAAATCCCTTAGGGGAGGTGCTGCCGGATTTTCCGTTGGAAGGTTCGGTGGTATTTCCCTGGGATCAGGGCTGTCTAGGGTTCCGGGGAAGGAATTCTGGACGGGTCCTGACAGTTGGTATCAGAGCTCTAGGTTCTAGTATTCCTAAGGGACTGTGCATTGTTGTGCATCCTATCCGTGTTTAATCTCTCGTTTTACCCGTGTGAAAGCATTCTTTCTGTTTGTCTCGAAGTAAATTCGTTGCCCGAGTTTGAATAACTCTAATCTTCGAGGGTGTCAATGAGGATCATCTAGCCTAACGGGAAATTCCTATGGCCTAGTCGATGGTCGAGGATGCCTTTTCTTTTTGAAGGTCAAGCTTATCATCGTGAATGGTATCCGTTTCGTTCATGGAGAAGAATGATGATTGTCTAAGGATGTGTGTCGATCGATCGATTTCAAGGCGTCAAAATATTTTCCCGATCGATTATCAAAATTAAATACTTTTCAAAGTGGTATTTGAAATTAAAGGTGTTTTATTCAAGTATTTTTGGTTTGTGTTCGTACATGTATTTGTATGTTATAACGTTTGATACTATACTGCACCATATGGAGGCGGCGAACCAATGTGGTCCATGTAGAGCTAGCCCCATGATCATGTTGCCTACGAGTCCAGGGGATTGGACGGCCAATATAGGCAACCACCCTGGTTTGTATTGGTAGCAGAGTGTCGGCGACAGTTGGAATCATGGATTACGTAACATGTAGAAGGTGTTGTACGTACCTCCATTACAAGCGTGCATATTTTATTTTATGCTATGGATTTTAAGATATGAATTTCAATGTGGAGTTTTAACAATTGCCTATGCAAGTTAGGTATATTTGAAAAATATATTTTATTATTTGTTTTATGTTATGGTTTTTCCAAGAGCGACTTAAGGGTTAAGTATCGCCAGTCGAGAATCCAAAGCAGGGTATCGTTGAGTTCAAAAAGGAGATCTTAAAGGAAGCACGCGATTCAAAGTATGCGATACACCCCAAGGGTACCAAGACGTATGGAATGCTCACTGGATGACATGGTGGTTTGGCACGATAAAGGAAGTTGCAAGATCCGAATAAAGGTACTTAGGTCACCGATAAGTAAAAGTAGGGAGATGTAAATATGGATTTCGTGCTTAAACTATCATTCACAAAGAGAAGGTACGACAGCGTTTAGAGAATCAAGCAAGCTCCGGACAGCGACTAAAGTTCTACTTGGTGGTTGATGAGGTTAATGAGATGAGGATGATTCCTTAGGCATGGTTGGATGTTTAAGCATGGTTATTTTTCATTCTAGAAGCTAAGATCTTGATATCTTATTTCCTTGGAGATTTAAGGTTCGTATTGATGGTGCTTCATCGATTCAAGGTGGTTGATATTGTTGGTGATAATTTACAATGATAAGGAGTATGATTTTTGGGACGGAGTTAGAATTTGAGAAGTGTGGAATACTTTATTGGGTTAAGGATCTAGTGATTTGTTCATAGTCTTGGTGGTGATGCTAGAATTAGGATTTAAATTTCTTATTGCTTGAGGTGTGGATTCATGGAATTTATTTGAAATAAGGGAAACTTAGGGTTTTCAAGAATGATATTTGGATGTTGAGAATTTTATTCATGACCTTGATGAATTTAGTTAAAAGAAAGATTGATGTTTGTCGAGGTTAAGACTATTGGTTAATCAATGAGGAGCAAGGGTTTTATAATTGTAAGTACTAGGAGGGTAATCGAAGATAAGTGAATTAATCTCAACCTTAACTTGGTGATACCAGTATTTGAGGAAATTAGACTTAAGTTCTAATCTAACCTTTTAAAGTGCTGATCGAGTCACGAGAGTTGGTTGTTGGTTTAAGGATGCATACTTTAGAAGCACCTTATGGTTAGCGTTCGACTATGACCAAGACTTGTAGATCGTGTTCTCGTGGACCAATTTGACTATCCTTAATTAGTGGGCATGAGAAGGAAAGTTGCACAAGAGGGAAGTTAAAGTCACTATTAGGCGAATGTAGTGGCAGATGCTTTGAGTAGGAAGGCTACTGGATCCCTTGCTCACATCCAAGTCATCCAACTACCTCTCATGGTGGAGTTGAAGAAGATGGGGGTGTTAATGCATATGCATCCTTCAGGAGTTCTTATGGCTAGCTTCCAGGTACGACCGGTGTTGGTGGATCGTATAGTAGAGACCCAAATGGAAGATCCTAAGTTGAGGACAATTAAGGGCAAGGTACAAGAAGGTCTTGATCCGGAATTTTCCATAAGGAGGGATGGAGCCCTCGTGTATAAAGGACGACTTTGCGTTCCGGATATCCCAGGACTCAAGAAGGAGATTTTAGAGGAGGCGCACAGCTCGATGTATGCGATGCATCCTGGGAGTACCAAGATGTAACGGACGCTTGTTAAGTATTATTGGTGGATTGGTATGAAGAGAGAAGTGGCAGACTTCGTATCAAAGTGTTTGATTTGTCAACAAGTGAAAGCAGAACGACAGAAGCCTTCGGGACTACTCCAACCTTTACCGATTCCCGTGTGGAAGTGGGAAGAACTCAACATGGACTTCGTATTCAAGCTTCCTTCCACACCTAGAAGGTACGACGGCATTTGGGTAATCATTGATCGTCTCACCAAGTCGGGACACTTCCTACCGGTACGAGAACGTTTTTCGCCCTAGAAGTTAGCCCAGTTGTTCGTGCAAGGCATACGTGGGATCAGTTCAAGATGGCCTTCTCTACTGAGTTTTGTCCTCCTGCCTACCGTGAAGCAAGAAGGAGAGAGTTCGAGGAACTACGACAGGGG
The DNA here is from genome assembly GCF_031755915.1 of Ziziphus jujuba. Lineage (NCBI taxonomy): Eukaryota > Viridiplantae > Streptophyta > Magnoliopsida > Rosales > Rhamnaceae > Ziziphus > Ziziphus jujuba. The sequence continues at coordinate 17,932,754 of NC_083381.1, forward strand.
AACATGACGGTGACAGAGTACGAGAGGAGATTCCGAGAACTATCAGGATTCTGCATGCACCTGATTCCCGACGATCACACGAAGAAGGTGAGGTTCATAGACGGATTGAAAGAGAGCATCGGCTACACCCTTTCTGGATCAGTACATCCCACCTATCAGTCCGCCAGGGATGCAGCGCTCGAGCTAGAGAGACAGGAGGAGATACACAGACCCTCGAGGCGCAGATCATTCGAAGGTTCGTATAGCGAAGTACCTCGACAGGGGGCAGCTAAGAAGAGCCATAGCTCAGGCTCAGACAGTGATGGGTTAAGCCCACGAGGCAGATTCCAGAGGAGAGATAGTTATCGCATGCCCCAGCCAGCTCGCCATTCGATCAGTGTGGATGCAAGCTCGTATCAGCAGTCACGCATTGGTTCTCCGCGGGTTTGTCCACTTTGTAGGGGGAATCATTCTGGGCAGTGTCAGATGGATGGTTTATGCTTTCGGTGTGGGCAGCCAGGCCACATAAGGAGGGATTGCCCTTATGGTAGCAGCAGTGTGCTAGAAGCAGGTTGACGGACACAGCGTACGGGGATATTTCCAGGACAGAGTTCCCAGGGGAGTCAGCCAGTAGGAGTTTCTTCGGGATCAGTACAGCCGTCTGCAGGATCGAGTCGAGGTAGAGGAAGGAGAACCCAGCAGACAAGTCAAGGCCGGGTGTTTGCTATGACGCAGCAGGGAGCCAGGACTACGCCCGACGATTTCACAGATCAAGGGATGGAAGCAGACCTGATCCTGTTGGATCTATCCGGACTTGAAGTAGTGTTGGGCATGGATTGGTTGGCAAGGAACTACTTAGTCGAGGAAGCAACGTGGGAACCCGAAGCACAGATGCGTGAGCAGTACCCGTATCTGTTCCAGTGACGTGCGGAAATTTCGAGGACGAAATTTTTGTAAGGGGGGAAGGCTGTAACACCCCGTCCCGAATCGCACCGGAATCCGTGCACGTTGACCGTTGACCGTTGACCAAAAGGGGTCAAAAGTTGACTTTTTGACTCGGTAAGAATTTTGAGTTGACTAGGGTACCGTGGCGAAGTGCATGACGCCCTGAGTTCGTAGACTAGTAGCACGTCGAAAACGGAGCTACGGTTTGAAAGTTATGGGCAAAACAAGTTGAAGTGTAAACTGTCTAAAAGGTGCCGGGAGTTGACTTTTTCTTGTGATGTAATTGTGAGTTGACTCTTGTATGGTTGTAAAGTACTCGTCGATACGAGTTCATAGACTAGCGGCACGCTTAAAACGGACATCCGGTTAAAAAGTTATGGACGTTTGAAGTTTACCGGATACCGTATTATTTTAATATTTTTTTTGGGTCGGTGAACAGTGAAACGCCACGTGTCAGTTTCTGATTGGTCCACGTGGCATGAACAGTGTCACGCAGGGTTTTAATTTTGAAAAACTCTCGGGGAAGAGAGAGAAAGAGAGAGAAGAGAGAGAAAGAGAGAGAGGAGAGAGAAAGAGAGAGAGAGGACCCGCCGGCCGCCGGCCATTTTCACGTTTTTCCGGCCTAGTTACTGTACACGCGCCGGCCAGCCAGATTGCCCACCTCATTTCCGGCAAAACCTCCAAATTTCACGGCGAACGGCCGCCGGACGCGCCCGGATCGGACGTCCGAAGTTTGGCGGCGATTTTTCCCCTCCACCGCCGGCCACCGCGAATCGGCACTATTCCGGCCGATGTACAGTACACGCGCCATACACCCAGCATCCTCTCCTCAAGTCCGGCCTACCCACCAAAAATCACGGCCATCGGACCACCGACGCGCCGGGATCGGAGCGTTTTCCGGCGAGGGGTCGAAAATCTTCAAACGGTGATTTCTCCGCCGTCCGACCTCCGTTTTGCTCACCGTCGGTCCCGTTGGATTGCTCTCCTCACGATCTACAAATCTGCAAAATTTCACAGCAAACGGCCACCGTCGGAAATTACTGTTCCGGCGACGGTTGCCGGTGACGTGGCGGCCCGCCGGAAGTTACTGTTCCGGCGAGTACCCGAAAATTCCGGCCAGCTCCAGTCCGCAGTGTTCGACCTCCTGAACCCAAATCCGACTTCCGTTTCCACCAATTCGCGACGGTTTGGGAGAATTGCGGAGCCGAAACCCGAAAAGCTTCCCGACGAAATTCAAACCCCGTCGGGTACGATCATCGGAAATTAAGACCGGATCTGTGATTAGCATCACTCGAGCTTCGATTCGGTATATGATTCGTAAATTTTAGTTATCGTTTGTGTTTTGACCCTCCGGGTACCGGGTATTATTTACCCGAATAAAATATTAATTTATTTGACTGTCTGTGAATTTTGTTCTAGGAGCACCGGTGAGTCGTAGAATTGATCCCGTAGTGGATCATGGGTTAATTGCGTGCTCCAGGTGAGTGACCCACCTTCAAATTAATTTTGGGGAATTTAATTGATGAATATATTATGTGTGAATTAAATATTTGGAATTTAATATCTATGTGCCAAATATTTATTGGATTTATTGTAGAATTATTTATGAATTTATTGGATTTAAGAAAATGCGAATTCTACAAATTTGTGCCATGTGGAATTATTTTATGGTTTTGAGGATTTTGAAATTGGTGTGGTTTTAATGGTAAATTGGGCATGATTTGATTTTCAAATATTTCAAAGAAAATATTTGGTTATATTGGTGATTTCAATTTTTATGAAATATGCCCATAAAATATTATGGGATTTGATTATGATATTTCGAGAAATTATTTATGCTTGGAAAAAATGTGGATATTTGAATTGATGGATTTGGGAGTTGGTGGATTTGAAAATCATGGAATTTATGGCATTGATTACAAAGAAATTGTGGGAAAATTCCCGGTTCAAGCGGATGGATTATGCCCGCTACGCTTATGAAAAATGTGAAATTTGTTTTATAATTTAAATTGTGGATTTTATGATTTTTAGATGCACCGTGCACGTACTGGTGTTCTGATTATGTGATATGGTATATGTGATATGGTTAGTGTGCACACGGTTGTGATTAGCGCGCAGGTGGGTGTGATTAGCGCGCAGGTGATGTGATTAGCGCGCAGGTGGGTGTGAGTAGCGCGCGGTTGATATTATGAGGGTGTCCTGTGGATGCCATCGGAGAGGGCGGCCACCCCCCTTTGGCCGGGACACCAGGTTAGCAGCGGCGCAGTGGGACGCCACGCGACCGTATGCCGGTTTCTTTCTATAACCTCCTGTCTGGCGGTACCTTGGGACGCTGGGTACTGTTGGCGCCACTGGTATATAGTGGGTGCATCAAATTATTTTCAGAACTGTGTTTTAAAAATAAAATGTTAATGAAAAATATAATTGTTACCGCTTCTGGTATTTAATTGATGTCTTGGTTTTCGGGGAATATGGATAAAGGGTTTTGTGAAATTGTTTTAAAAAGGGGAACCTTTCCAACTGAGCGAATTGTAAGGGTTTTGAGAGAAAATATTATTATTTCCAAATAATTATTATTTATACTTATTACTGTGATAATATATGGTATAGTAGTAGGGTCGCTCACTGAGATGATTAGCATCTCACACTCTTAAATTCCGTTCCTCTAGGTACCAGGTTGTCGGTGTTCACTCGGAGCGGACTTGATCTTCCTCGCTGTTTTAGTTCGGCAGTACCCTGTTATTCTTTTATTGCAGTTGTAATATTTCCTTCACTCTTGTTGTATTTATTTTGCACTGGATTACTGTATTTATTTTTTTTAAGTACTGCAATTTGTGGAACCAATTTGTAGTTTGTGGGAGGAATAAGGGGATATTTTTGAAGTGTGTTTTCAGTGCAGGTAAATTTGTGGTAAGTAAATCCCTTAGGGGAGGTGCTGCCGGATTTTCCGTTGGAAGGTTCGGTGGTATTTCCCTGGGATCAGGGCTGTCTAGGGTTCCGGGGAAGGAATTCTGGACGGGTCCTGACAAGGCAAGTTGTTATTGGCCACAGCCGCCCCCCTCCTTGGCCGGGTGATGGTTTTTAGCAATCGGTACTGTCGCGACGCCGAAGTGACCACTGCAGGTTTCTCTCTTTAACCCCCCGCCAGTCGGTGCTCGGGACGCTGGGTATCGGAGGGCATCACCGGTATATGGTGTGGTGCGTCAGGTGTAATTGTCGGTGTAAATTGCAAAGAATGGTTTAAACCCCAAAGGTGTTCAAAATTTATTTACTATAATTTATTATATTTTTATTATATATTTGGGGTATGTTTTCTATTTATTTATTATGTATCAACTGGTTTAATCCCTTGGTTTTTGGGAGGTATGTACATTGGCTTTTGCGAGAAGGTTTTAAAAAGGGAACATTTCAAACGGAGCGATTGGTGAGAGTTTTGAGGGAAATTATTATTTTCCAACCGTTAATATTATTTATTTATTTATTAATTGTTGGTATTTGTTCTATTCCTTAATTGCTATTACTATTATTTTTATTATCACAAAAGGTGTTTAGTAGTTCGGGTTACTCACGGAGATGATTAGCATCTCACACTCTTAAATTCCGTTCCCTTAGGTGCAAGTGGTGGTAGACGTTCTTCCGGAGCGAACCAAGTTTTCCGCTGCTGTTGTGTTTCGAGAAGTATCTTTGTACTCTTTCATTTCAGTGTATTATTTCTTTCAGCCTTGTTGTATTTCTGTTGTTTAGCACTTCTTAAAGCTCTGTATACTATTGGGATACTTCTGTTTTATTTATGCACTGGACTGTTGTTGTTTTTGAGAAGTGCTGGAATTTGTGGAATCAGTTTGTAGTTTGTGGGAGGAATAAGGGGATGTTTTTAGAAGTGTGTTTTCAGTGCAGGTAATTTGTGGTAAGTAAATCCCTTAGGGGAGGCTCTGCCGGATTTTCCGTTGGAGGGTTCGGTAGGGTTTACCTGGGCTGGGATCAGGGCTGTCTAGGGTTCCGGGGAAGGAATTCTGGATGGGTCCTGACAACAAGCCCTTGAGGCTTGGCGAAGACCATTTAACAAACGGTGTAGCTTACATACGGCCTGAGATTGATTTTGATCGATGAAACCTTTTGTTTTCCTCATAAACACTTTTTATGCGATTACTCCATTTAAGAACACATTATTTACGTTAATTTAACATACATCCCAGTTTCTGGAGATGGGCAAGTCAACTACTATTGATTAGATTTTTAAAAGAAAAACTCATATTAATTTAGAAGTCAAGACATCATTGTTAATTTCCAATGATAATGTAGATACTGAGAGATAACGAACAAAGTCTTCAAGTATTGAATTCAATGATATTGATATTAGTATTTTGGAGCAGAATCCATATGGAATTATCCTATTAATCGGCAAGATGATATTCAATGAGCATATATTAAGGCAGGACTATACCAGCATATGCTTTAATTTCAAATATCTCACTTCTACATCAGAAAATCATCTTTGAAGCTTTTAATATTGATGGTTCAAGTTATTTCTTTCATGGTTAGAATATTCTCCAAGCAAAGATGCTGCTTTTTGTCTACCATATTTTCTTTTAATAAGATATTTGGATAGTCTGCACAAAATAATTCTACTGTTGATGAATTTTGAAATTGGAAGAAAGTTAGATATGAAAAAAATTGTTCTTTCTCGATTCATGTAGGAAAAGATCCCAATTTGCCGTATAAAATTGCCAAGAAATCAAATGAAGACTCGATGAATCAACCTTAGCATATAGAAAAAGTGCTCAATAATTAACCTCTCAGCAAATTGGGGAAAATTGGTTTTGATCGCTTGCATTCCAAGTTTGTGCTTTTAGAGGTAATGATGAGAGCCAAAACTCAATCAACTATGGAAATTTTCTTTAAATATTAGATTTATTGGCTTCATATAATAAAAAAGTTGTAGAATTTGTATCAGATAAAGCTCTAAAAAATGCAATTTACACATCGCCAAATATCCACAAAGAATTTTTACATGTTTTATCTGTTAGAGTGAAGAAGGCCATTTATGAAGAAATTGAAGATGCAAAATTTTGCATAATTGCTGGTGAATCTTGTGATAAGTTAAGAAGGGAGCAAATGGTTATAGTTTTGAGATTTGTTGATAACGATGGTTTTATTCGAGAATTTTTTTTTTTTTTTTTGGTCTTGTTCATGTCTTTTATATTGCAGCATCAACTTTAAAGGAAGGAATATATTCTGTATTGTCTCAACATAATTTGGATATTCAAAATATTCGTGGCCAAGGATACGATGATGCAAGTAATGTGCGACGTGAGTGGAAGGGCTTACAAGCTTTAATTTTAAAAGATTGTCCATAAACTTACTATATTCATTGTTTAGCACGTCGCGTACAATTGGCATTAGATGGAGCTTAAAAAAAAGTTATTACTATTCATCATTCTTTTACTAAATTGTCATCTATTATCTATATTGTTGGAGTTTAATGCAAGCATAATGATGAACTTAAACTTGCTCAAGTTGCTGAATTGAGCATATGTTTGCAATTGATGAGATGTGGAATACTTTGAATACATGATCTCATGAGTATAAGTGTGAGGGTCATACCAACTAAATCAAACCTTGCTAATTGGCATATTTATAAAATTATATTAATTTAAGTTATAGATGTGTGATTCGATGATGGCAGGAAATAATGGGAGTTTTCATGAGGAACTGCACGTTGCACTATGCAGCTTGCAGGAACATTTTTCCATTGTGGGTTCTCTCTGAATACCAGAATTTGGTTCCATTTCCTTCTAATTAAGTGAAACAGCAAATCCTGAAGCAACTTTCTGACAAATGCAGAGGCCCTCTTCCTCAAAAGCATGAAATGTTATATGTATTTACTAAATCCACATAATTTTTAATGAATATAATAGCTAAATTAAATTTAGCTATTAGCTAATCAAATATGATATGCATGTAGAAGAATTTTCTATTGGACGATATTGAACAATTTATATTGTTTGATCATATATAATTTGAAATAAAATATCTTGTGGATTAAATGTAATCCAACAGTAGTCAAACAATATAAAAAATCTAATGTCGTCTAGTAAAAAACAACTATTTATATAGTAAGACTCCCCTATAGTAATACTTTATATAAGAACAATTTACAAAGAGTTATAAAAAAATTTGGATCCGAACTTGTGTCAATTGTAAATAATAATAAACTTCACATTGCAGTATGTAATAATTTTTTGTTTTAACAAATTTGCCTTTATATAATAATAATTATGTGTATATTGTAAATATTACATTAAAAGTTGAAGATGAAATAAAATATTTATCAATAATTGTTTGAAACAATATATATTTAAAAAAAAATTATATTGAGAGAAAACCATTAAAGAGAATGTAAAATTGTAAACTTTTAAAATATCTTTGCACAAGTAAAACTGGACTCGGCCAGACAGAGGATCTGCTTTGTGCTTTACCATAAAGCAAAAACAAACAAAAAAAAAAAAAAAAAAAAAAACTTTTATATGTTTCTATATATCTGTTTTGGCACATTTTTTTGAAAGAAAGGAACAAATAAATAAAAAAGTCAAATAAACAGTAAGCTAAAATTGCACAGCCGTTTTTGTTTAAAAAATAAATAAATAAGTTAAAAAAAACACTTTTTGGTTGTCTTTGAGGTTGTAGCTGGGCGCTGCCCGTGCAAATTATAATTAAAACAAAAAAAAAAAAAAAAATTAAACCAAACTATCACTATCAGTACCAAAATAAATAAATAAATCAACCAAACAAGCTATAACTTTTTTTTTTTTTTTGGGGAACAAGCTATAACTTTTGTTTTTTTTTTTTTTTTTTTTTTTTGGGGAAATAAAACCAACTATAACTATTATATACTTTTACCCAACTACTACTACTACTACTACTACTAATAATAATAATAATAATAATAATAATAATAATAATAATAATAATAATAATAATAATAATAATAATAATAATAATAATAATAATAACGACAATTATACTCACTCCCACTTTTTCTTTATTTTGTTTATTGCCTTTTTTTTTTTTTTTTTTGTGTGTTGAAATTAAATATACAAAAATTCCATTTGTTGGGTGGAAACGCCAACACCAGTAGTTGATGACCCAAACGCACGTTCAGCAAATATTTCCAAGTGTTTTCACAGTGGGTTTGTTTTCATAGGACGACCAGTGAGGTTGTTTTCATAGGACGACTCTGCATTTTTATTTAAAATTACTAAAAGCCCCTTTTGTAGTTATTATACTTTTTTCATTCTGAATTCTTTGTCCAAGTTTTTAGCTAATCTATAAAAAAAATAATTAAATTAAATATATATTTATATAAAATGTTGAAAACAAGATTTAAACCACCCAACTATTGTCCTTATGCTATACAACTATTATCCTTATTACTATTTACCAATAGACTCTTTAGGCATGTGCCATAATATTCTATTTAAAAAAAAGAAGAAAAAAACCATGTGGGGGAAACAGATCCCCAACTTTTACTATTCTATTTAAAATTTCCAAAATTCACCCAATTAAATTATTACTCTTTTAACATATCACAATTTTTTTTCTTTGGACAATGCTTGTATTTTAATGGATTCTTTACATTTGTACAGCATATATAGTTATGAAACAGACGACTTCCAAGAGAGGAAACAAAAAATTAAAAGCACTGAAGATAGACTTTTTAAGTTGGAAAGAAAGAAAATACAACACGCTACCTACTGCTTGGGGGCCCAATTTGCATTGACAGACTCAGCCGCCATATGTTTACTAAATACAACTCACTATCGACGGACTCAGCCGCTACATGTTTACTATTATGGTTCAAATTTTTTCTACTATTATCTGTAGTATAGGGAGAAGACTTTTGATCTGGATCTTTGTGTTGCCTTTTTTACCCTTAAACATATGTTCAGAACTTGTGGAGCGATTGGAAAAAACCTACGATATTTCCCGGGAGTCTCAGAAACCTGTTCCTATGAGTATAATATTGTCAATAAATTATGAAAGTCAAACATGGTGAACATGGTACTCTAAGCTAGCTCTATATATAGTGGAGGTCTCAACGTGAAGTGATCGAAGCATACATATATACATATACATAACCTATGATAACCATTTCTACGTGCGTAGGAGATAGTTGAAGAGGTATAGGATCTCAAAAACATCAAAATTCTGATTCATTTTCGCATTTTTCATTCACTAGTTTGTGCAACTGATTAGAATGAGATCCTCTCTCAACTAATATTTAACTAGCTAGCTAGGTACTGCTACTCCTCAAATCGAATTAATTATCTTTTACAGGCAGGCATATATATACATATATATATATATATATATATTTTACTAAAATAAGTACATATATATATATACATATATATATATATAGATACATATAGATACATATATATATTTTTTTTACTGAAATACGTACATATATATATATACATATATATATATATATAGATACATATATTTATGCACGTATTGTATACAGTGTGCAGGAAGTTGAAGATAATATAGAAATCATCAGAAAATGTGGAAGATTAAGTTTGGAGGGAGTGCAGAGGAGCCATACTTGTTCAGCACGAACAACTTTCATGGGAGGCAGACATGGGAGTATGATGCTGATGCTGGAACCCCAGAAGCGAGAGCTCAAGTTGAAAAGGCTCGCCAATATTTTTACCAAAACCGGTACAACGTTAAGCCGTGCAGTGACCACCTCTGTCGCTTCCAGGTGTAAATGATTATATATATATATATACACAGTTATTATCCAGTTAAAATATTTTAATTTTACAAAGTTGAGATATAATTTAAATGATAAATTGATTATTTTTGTTTGATTATATTTTTATTATATTCCAATTTTATAAAATTTAGATATTCTGACTATATAATTATTCTGTATAAATATATATATAATTTTGCTTTTATCAATGATTTATCTGGGAAAATATTAATATAACATCTTCTTGTTAGTAATAGAAAAGAAAAACCTCACTCTGGGCATCTTTAATGATAAATATCATTATCTATTTGCATTTTTAAAATTTGGTATTGGTATGCCCAGTCCGTCTATGGTGCGGACGGTCCTCATGCGGACCACAGTATTGGTGATGGTTTTTCATAGTATTAGTGATGATTTTCTAAAAAACCGTCATTAATACTATGAAAAACCGTCACTAATACTACGGTCCTCATGCGGACCGTCCTCACCATAGAATTTCCATTGGTATGCCAATTTTGTTGCTATATTTTTGCATTGGTTTCTGTATACTATATGTTAAAAAATAATATTGTCAAGTTATAAATATTATTAATAATAATGGGATCCATTTTTATCAATAAAAATATAAAGTTATAATAATTTAAAATATTAAATGGTTGTGGACTTTACAAAAATTATTATAGTGGGGCCTACAACAAAATTTGACAGTTGCATTTTCATTCTAAGTTTGGCACAAAAAATGCTACCAAATTTTATCATGGACCATTTTAAAGGTAAGGAGCATAATTTATGTCAAACTTTGACATTGCAATGGCCAAATTTCAATGTCATTGGAGATACTTTAAGGTGAGCATCCAAGCTTATTAAAATGGATTCTTAGTTTTCTTCTTAAAATCATGTGATTTTGGGGGAAAAAAAAAAAACACAAACTAATATCAACTAGGGATAGGCATGATTAGTAACCCAAAATCCAAACCCATAATTTTAGGGGAATTTTGCCCAATAATCCTGTTTAAAACATCCTAATGAAATATACCCATACTGTTTCAAATTTTTTTATTTTATCCCCTTATTTTTTAATATTTCCAAATTATCTTTTTCAAATATCGAAAAAAGAAAAATCAATGTTGAATGGAGCATGAAGGAAATGGGGTCGAGCCGTTTCCTTGATAAGCATGATTAGTAAACCCAAAATCCAAACCCATTATCCTTGATCATAATCACATTTTACATAAGATAAATTATAATTAGAACATCTAATTGTATATTTTTATATTAAAATTTTAAAACTAAATTTTTAATAATAATGATATATATTGCCATTTATACATAATTGTTTCAAATGTAAATCTGATTATGATTGTTCACTTAAAAATAGTATTTCTCTTAAAAAAACATAAAATGTGAAAAATAGTATTTCTCTTAAAAAAAGAAAAAAAAACATAAAATGTGATAAGGCGGTTGTTTATTTTTGTTTTTTTCTCTTCTTATGCAATCTCTTTCAGCCAAAAAAAAAAAAAAAAAAAAATTTCCCTTGGTGAATGAAATTAGGATTAATAAATTTTAAAGTTCTTTTGGGCAGAAAAAAAGAAGAAGTTAATTTGTGGTATAATTAATTGTGTCAGCTTCTAAGAGAGAAGGAATTCAAACAAAGTATTCCTCAAGAGAAGGTTGACGATGATGATGAGAAAATTAGTTATAAAACTGCTGATGCAACAATGAGGAGGGCAATCAACTTCTGGTGTGCCTTGCAAAGTCCCCACGGCCATTGGCCTGCTCTGAATGCTGGTGTTATGTTCTACGTCCCTCCCTTTGTCAGTACACTTTTAACTCTCTCTCTCACTCTCTCTCTCTTTCGACCAACTTTTCAGTTTTCTTCTAAGCACTGATCCATTGTCTCATAAACCAATAGGACCCATATGGGACCCACACGTCTGAGAGGGTCCACTGGTTTGTGAAAGAAGGGAAACAGTGTTTCAAAAACCACTTGAAAAATTTTCGTCGTATTGTTTCTTGCTGGAAATTTTAAATTACTCCAAAGTCTCATCAAGTAAAATATATATATAAATATATATATATATATATATATTTTAATTTCCTAATAAAAAAAAAAAAAAATTCAGGTGTTTTGTATGTATATTACCGGGACACTTCATACCGTATTTAACGAACATCATCGAAGGGAAATGCTGTGGTATATGTACTGCCATCAGGTAATTAAATTAATTAACTATTAGAAAAAAAATTAAATATTATCTATCAGAAAATTAAATACTTAAAAAAAGAAAGTATCAATTAATTATAAATTGCAGAATGAAGATGGTGGATGGGGATTGCACATTGAAGGGCCAAGTATGATGATGTGTACGGTTCTCAACTATCTGGCCATGAGGATACTCGGAGAAGGCCCGGATGGCGGCCTGAACAATGCGTGTAGCAGAGCCAGAAAGTGGATTCTTGATCGTGGTGGCGCCATGTACTCTGGATCTTGGGGAAAGACTTGGATGGCTGTATGGATAATATGAATATTCATTTCATGTCTAATATCTCAATTCCAGAATAATAATTACATAAAATTTGTTGCACATATAATTAATTACAGATTCTGGGTGTGTATGATTGGGAAGGAAGCAACCCAATGCCACCAGAGTTTTGGTTCCATCAAACTCTAGTCCCTTTGCAACCATGTAAGCTTCAATTTTTACTTTTACTATACTTAATCATAACTAGTCTACAAATTATACATATACATATATATATATATATATATATATATATATATATATATATATATATATATATAATATAATGTGGCTTCTATCATATCGATGTTATGTTAAAACTATTAGAATTTTTTTTTCAATTATTATATTATTTTAAAATTAAAATTAAAATGTTATTTATAATTCTCTGATGTCTATAATTCATATTTTCTGAATAATTTTTTTAAATATGAAATTTGATGTGAACTCGACTTTTTATATATAAATATATATATATATATATATAGTAAACTCAAATTCTGTACATAACTTAATTTGTAATTTATATGAATATGCAGCCAAGATGTTCTGTTATTGTCGTTTGACGTTCATGCCCATGTCATATTTTTATGGAAAGAGGTTCGTCGGACCCATAACACCACTCATTCAACAGCTTAGAGAAGAAATCTACAACCAACCTTATAATCAAATCAAATGGCCCAGAGTTCGCCATTTTTGTGCAAAGGTGAAACATATTTAATTACTTTAAAAATTCATAAAAAATTTGAATGTGCTATGTGTACATTATAAATGACTGTCCTAGGTTGATTAACGTATGTAGTTGTTAATTGTGGCAGGAGGATAATTACTACCCACACGGTCGATTACAACGCTTGATGTGGGATGGTTTTTACTACGTGGCCGAGCCTCTTCTGAATAGCAGATTCTTTAGAAGGATAAGAGAGTCTGCTGTCCAAAAAGCAATCGACTATATCCATTATGAAGATGAGAACAGTCGATATATTACTATTGGATGCGTAGAAAAGGTAATAAACAAATATTAACTCGGTAAGAGAGATTAATATTCTAGTACAAAATGCATTCAGTAAGTCTCTCTATTACTCCATATGACAGCCATTGATGATGCTTGCTTGCTGGGCGGATGATCCCAATGGTGAATATTTTAAGAAGCATATTCCAAGGGTTGCTGATTACTTGTGGATTTCAGAAGATGGATTGACCACGCAAGTTAGTATATTATTTTTATTTATTATCAATATGTAAGAAAAATATGCACTCGAAAGCAATATACATATATATATATATATATATATATATATATATTGATTGGGAATTTCGGATATTTTGCAAAGCTTTGGGAGTCAGACATGGGATGCTAGTCTTTCAATTCAAGCTCTGCTTGCTGCCAATATCGGTAATGAAATTGGACCTGTACTGAAGAAAGCACACGAATTTTTAAAGATATCACAGGTTTCTATTAAATCCATGACACATTTTCTTCAGTAACAACTTGATGGAATCTTTCTCCTTGTTCTTTTTTTTGTTTTATTTTTTATTTTTTTATGGTTGACTATTGACCTACAGTTGTAATTAATTGTACAATATCAATGTTTGATAAGGTGAGGGTGAATCCTTCTGGTGACTACTTAGCCCATTTTCGCCACACTTCTAAAGGAGCATGGACTTTCTCTGATAGAGATCATGGTTGGCAAGTTTCTGATTGCACTGCAGAAGCTCTCAAGGTATTTTGCACACATATTCACATCTTAAGTTTCAACGAAGGGTGTAAATATGTATATATATATATATATATGTTGCCTTAGTTGCCACCACAGAACACAAATATGAATATTCGTTATCATATACTTCAGTGTTGCTTAATGTTCAAAACCATGTCACCGGAACTTGTGGGGGAGCCAATGGAACCAGAGTGTTTTTACGATGCAGTTAATGTCATACTTACGCTGCAGGTAATTTGCCGAGAAGTACTAAAGTTTGCATTTACATTTCTTATTTTCATTTTGAAGTGCAAATGATAAAAAGATGTTTTGTGGCTTGAAATCAGAGTGAAAATGGTGGTGTCTCAGCTTGGGAGCCAACAGGAGCGCCAAAATGGTTGGAGGTAAAATAAATGTCATTACCTTATGAACATAATAAGAGTATCTTAAATTTAATCCCCCTTCACAAGCTTCTTAAATAAATACTTATTAACCGCAAATTATTTTCCTCTCTTCAGTGGCTAAATCCTGTGGAATTCCTTGAGGACCTTGTGATTGAATACGAGTAATTAATTAATTCTTCCCATTAACTTGTGGTTTAATATCTATTATTCAGTTTTTAATTGTTAACTCTTTTTGTAAACTGATTTTGAGAGTGATGATGAAATACAAATCAGGTACGTAGAATGCACTTGCTCTTCTATTCAGGCCTTGGTTTTATTTAAGAAGTTATTCCCCGGGCATAGGAAGAAAGAGATTAATAACTTTATCACCAAGGCTGTGGAATACCTCGAGCAAATTCAAATGCCAGATGGCTCATGGTACTTCATAAAATTTTCCTAAAATATACACCAGACACCACCATAAAAAATATGCTTCATATCTGGCAACATGTTGACGCTTTCATCTCGCAACATGTTGTTGTTTTGTGAATTGCACACGTTATGTATATATATATATATATACTTATGATATTAAAGATAGCGATTATCGAAACTGTTAAAGCGATTAGAAAGAAAACATCCAAGGAATTGAGTATTTGATTTTGATTTGCAGGTATGGGAATTGGGGAATATGCTTTGTATATGGGACATGGTTCGCAATCAGAGGGCTGGAGGCTGCTGGGAAGAACTATTATAATTGTGAGGCTGTGCGCAGAGGTGTTGAGTTTTTACTTAATACACAGAGAGAGGATGGTGGTTGGGCTGAGAGCTACACATCATGCACTAACAAGGTCTTTCCTTTTTCTGTTCTCCAATGAATATTAGTATTTGTCAATCTTGGATTATGTAATTTTTCAAAACTTTATTATTCAAAAGCTTATGTTTAATTCTCAGATTAATTTAAACACATGTTGGTGTTTGAATACTGGTTTGCAGGTATATACATCATTTGAAGGAGACCACCCGAATCTGGTGCAAACTGCAATAGGATTGATGGGTTTAATCCACGGTCAACAGGTATTAATTAATTACTTAATTGTTAATTTCTACTTTTAATTTATTATATATAAACAAACATTGTAATTAATTTTAATTTGTAATGTGATAAGGCTGATAGAGACCCAACTCCTATACATCGAGCTGCAAAGCTTTTGATAAATTCCCAGTTGGAAGATGGGGATTTCCCACAACAGGTTTGTAGCAAACAGGTTAAATTATAATTTATAAATTATATTAATTATTTTATTATTAGAACAATTTCGAAATTTAAAAGCGAGGAAGCATGTTTGAAACACACGACCTTATGAGTATAGATATGGAAAGCATATACCAATTGAACCAACCTAATTTGGTATACATTAAATTATATTAATTTGAGTAATAGATTTGTGATCTGTTAATGGTAGGAACTTATGGGAGTTTTCATGAGGAACTGCATGCTGCACTATGCAGCTTACAGGAACATTTTTCCAGTGTGGGCTCTTGCTGAATACCGGAATTTGGTTCCACTTCCTTCTAATTAAACGAATAGCAAATCGTTGGAGCAACTTGGCAAAAATTGCAGAGGCAGTCTTGCCCATAAGCTGGAAAAATTATATATATTTACTAAATCTACACGTATGTTAACGAATTGTCATAGTTAAATTTAGGTTAGCCATCGGCTAATCAAATATGATATATATATATATATATATAGGGAAATATTTACAGCTTATACTCTTTGGTTGTCATCTGATTATATATGATTTTGGATGAAATATTTAATAAATTACATATAATCTAGCATTAGCCCGACAATATAAGAAACTCGAGTCCCCAGTAAAAAACAACAAGAATAAATTTTCTATTGTAATATTTTATATAGAAATAATAAAACTTTATATTCTAATAAGTTATGATTTTTCTACATCCTATTTCAAAGAACTTGCCTTTATATAATGAAAAATTATATGTATACTGCATATATATATATATATATATATATTATATTACTTTAAAGATTTAAGATGAAATCAAAATATTTATCTAAAATTATTTGATACAAAGTATTTATAAAATTTGCATTGAGAGAAATAATATTAAAGAAAATGCGAAATGCAAAATTTTAGACTTTTTTAATATGTCTTTACACATTTGCAATACTACATTTGATATATATGTAGTAGTTTTTATTATAATTTTGAGAATATTTATACTTTGGGTTTGGCATTAATTAATTATTATTATAATGTATATTTTACCTCTATATTACTTGCACCAAATGTCAGGACCCGTCCAAAGTTTCTCCCCGGAGCCTTAGACAAGCCCTGATCTCAGAAAAATACCACCAAACCTTCCAACGAAAAATCCGACAGCACCTCCCCTAAAGGTAGGACTTACCATAAATTTCCTACACTGAAAACACACTTCTATAATCGTCCCCTTATTCCTCCCACATTACTACAATTTGCATCCACAAATTTACAGCACTTCAAAGAATAATAGCAACCCAGGGCATAAATAATAACTAGATGTCCAATACAGTATACAGAGCATTATACAATTAAATGTGGAATTAATAAAATGACAGATAAGGAAGTAATACAAGATGGAGAGGAAAATGGAAGAAATATTTCTTGGACTTTTGGCAACGAACTGAGACGTCAGACTCGCTCCGAACGATCACCGTCTCCCAACCTGGACCTAGGGGAATGGAATTTAAAAACGTGAGATGCTAATCATCTCAGTGTGTGACCCTATCTACTGAACATTTTTAATATTAATAATATACCAAATAAAGGGATTTAATTAATCAATATCGAACAATTAAATAAATAAACATTTGAAGGTAATACTTTCTCTCAAAACCCTCACTATTCACTCCGTTGGAAATGTTCCCCTTTTAAAACATTTTCACAAAATCCGCTATTCGTATTTCCCGAAAACCAAGGGATCAAATAATTTAATAAACAACAAATAAATAAATACCCCAAATATAATTAAAATGTAATAAATTATAATAAATAATTTTTGTACTCTTTGGGGTTTGAAATTTCTATCCGAAAAATTTGTACTTGACGTACCACACCATATACCAGTGATGCCCTCCGATACCCCAGCTTCCCGAGCATCGACTGGCGGGGAGATTAAAGAGAGAAACTTGCAAATGGCACTTCGGCGTCCCGATAGTACCGCTGCTGAAACCGTCATCCCGGCCAAGGAGGGGGGCGGCTGATGCGCAATATATAAGACTTGCCTGCCCTCGTTCCAATGGCAATTCACGGGAGACATAATAACTTGCGCACTAAACCACATATACACAAGAACACCAATACTGTATGAGTGCGTCTAAAATAATTACTAAATTAACTATAACCATACCGTTTTTCCAAAATCACCGTGGGAAATATACCAATTTTCACATTTACCATCCCACATATTTTCCTTTAACAAACCCGGTATGAAAACATTGACAACAGTAAAATAATAATTTTTCTCGTAACACGAGGTCCAACAAATAATATACCAAGGGCATAATTATAAAATTAAACCACCAAATTAAACAAATATTTTCACAAAATATTTAAACCAATTATGCCCAAAAATAATATAAAAATCCAGACACAATTAATTTATGAAAATACCTTGCTCATGTGTAATAAATACAATTAAATCACAATAAAATAATAATCAGGAATTTCTTAACAACCCAAAATTTCGTTTAGCATTAATGGGTAATTATATATATAAAATAATATTTTTTCCCGATTATATTTAAATTCCACCACATGAGCACAAATTCCAGATATCAATTTAACAGCAAATAAATATAATTAATTATCCCAAAATAGTTTTCAAGGTGGGTCACTCACCTGGAGTACGCAATTAATCTAAGATCCTCCATGGGATCAATTCCACGACTCACCCGTGCTCCTAGAACACAATCACACACAGTCAAATAAATTAATATTTTATTCAGGTAAATAATACCCGGTATCCGGGGGGTCTAACATAAACTTTAACCAAAATTGACAAATTATATGTCTATGGAAAGCTTGTGAGATGAGGATCACATTACCGACCTCCATTGAGCTCAATTTCGCCGGCGGTGGCCGGAAAGATTCGGCTGAGATTCAATTCCTCGTATCTCGCAAACCGCTTCGAATTTTGGAAATTGGAGGCCATATTTGGGGTCAGAAGACCCAAAATAGGGGGAAAGGAGGTTTAATTTGGACTGGGTTGGCCGGAATACGGCGGAATCGCCGGAAAATTTCAAGCCGCCGCCGCCGACTTCACCGGCCCGATCTGGGCGCGTCGCCGACCGACCGGTCGCCAAATTTGGCTGGTGAGCTTGCTGGCGTGTGGTCTTGGATGGTGGCCGGCGCGTGACTCCTCCCGGTGGCCGGTGAGAACAAAAACGGTGAGGCCGAGAGGGAGAAAGGAAGGAAAAGGAAGAAGAAAAGAAGAAGAAGAAGAAGAAGAAGAAGAAGGAGAACAGCCCGTGACCTTTTTTCCCACGTGGGGGAAAAGAAAAAAAAAAGAAAAAAAGAAAAGAAATAGAAATAAAATAATTTAATTAAATAATATTAAAAATAATATTATTATAACAAATAACAATAATAAAATAATATGATATTAAGTATGGTTGACATGTGGCATCTCAACATGGTGACACATGGTCACATTTATTAAGTCACACGTGGCACATTGTTACACGTTTTAAAAATAATATTAAAATAATACAGTATTTGAAAAACTCTACAGGTCCATAACTTTCAAACCACATGTCCAAATCGGACGTGCCGCTAGTCTACGGACTCGTATCGACGAGCACTTCACAACCATACATGAGTCAAAGCTCAGCTTTGCATGAATAAAAAGTCAACTTCGGCACCCCTTGAACAGTTTGGACCTCAACTTGTTTTGCCCATAACTTTCAAACCGTAGCTCCGTTCTCAACGTGCTACTAGTCTATGAACTCGTGCCAACGCGTAATTTGTAACAGTACCTCAGTCAACCTAGAATTCCATCCAAATCAAAAAGTCAACTTTTGACCTCTTCGATCAATGGTCAAAGTCAACGGTCAACGGTCAAAGTTGGAAAATTTTCGTTGTACTTTGGAACGGGATGTTACACCAAAGATAACTAAGTTAAAAACAATAATTTTCGTAATTATAGTTCACTAAATTATAACCTCTTCATAATAAGTTTTACATCTAAATTCTCATAAACATTATTATTATTATTTTTTTCTGAATCATAAACATTTTCTTTATGTATATGGATGAACTGGATAGTCATAAATGCTAGGTACACATAGAGATAGACTCAAGCAAAAAGAGGCAACACACGTAATTTATGTTGTTGTGAAACACCTCATATGCAAATATTTTAAAAACAAATATTCTTTTCACTTTCCGGTTGTTCCATAATGTTTATGTTTATTTTTGGTTTTTAAATTTTTTTTAGAAGTTTTGCTAAGTTGCATAATTAACTTATGTTTTATATGATAGTTAAACTTTTCATTTCTATATAGGTTTAAAAAAAAGAAAAATTGAAAACCATTTAAAAATATTTACAAAATGAAACTTATTTTGATATAGAGTATATTTTTCCATTATAAATCACAATCACTGTAATCTAAATGCTCTAAAAATATTCTAAATGATTGAATTTACTTATTCTCAACTTAAAAAGTTAATATTAATTTTGGAATCTCTTTGTGTGTATATATATATATGTATATACACAACTCGTCTATGTAGGGATAGCTGCTTATTATTTGGTGAGCATTTAATCCGTATCTTTCATTGCATAGGCGTGTTAATGGATTTAATGAATTAACCCGCATATCCAACAAAGGATATGCATTAGGCGCTTACCTGCTCAACAAGATAATTGATGGCTCGTTGACACATTCCCACTCGTACATTATAATGAAAATAGAATTTTGATCAAATAAAGGTCGATTAGGATCACACCTTTATCTAAGTTCAAGTGAGATGGCTCAAATCAACTATATATTTTATAATTAATAAGCATGTCTCCTAAATAACTAACAACTATATATATATTTCAGAACGAAAACAAAAATAATAATAATAACAACCAGGCTTTAATTTGGACACCTTAACTCCCATTCTAATGTCATCAATAAATAAGTTGATAGAGTTATGTATTGAGTTGTACGCAGAGTTATTTAATGAATTTTCTAAGTCTTCTTTTGGTCATGATGAATTTTCTAAGTTGTCCACTGCAGGTCCTTTTACCTCGCACAGCTTTTGTCTTTACTCGTGGACCACGAGGCCTGGCATACCTTTCGGCCATTAGCCCAATTCTACTTATTTATTTATTTTTATTTTTATTATTTATAATTTTTTTTCTTATATTTCCAATTCATGATTTTTCATTCTATATATGAATTTCTTTGTATATATGGATAGTTCGCTAATTGGGTCATTCTCTAAGTGATTTTTATGATTTTCTTTTTAACCGCATTTGGTCAGAAGGATGAAAATTAAAATTAAGATAAAATAGTTGTAATCCATATTTGATGCATTAGTTGATAGGATAAAAGAATTTTGAATTTACAAAGTTATTCTATTTTAGCATTTTTTATTTTTTTATTTTTTTTATCTTCTGCTTTTCTTTTTCTTACCTAGAGTTTTTTTGTTTTTTTTTTTTTTTATCTTCAGTTTTCAATTTTTTTTTAATCTTCTTCTCTTTTGTTAATCTGTTTTAACTTATTCTATCTTCCATGATTTTTTTTTTCTCTTTGTATTTTTCTTCTTTTTCTTTTGTTTATATTTGTTTCTTCCTCTCATGTTTGATTTTTTTTTTAATCAATATAACAATTATATTTAAAACTTTTTCGGTATTCAAAATAATATATAAAATTTGGATTATTAATATTAATAATATAATAAGTCAAGTAGATAAACTTTTTTTAAACAATTATTAGACAAAGAAATAATCTAATTTAAATCATTTTGATTAATTGAAAATCGATAATTTATAGAAAAATTATATTCATTTCATTAATTACTATAAAAAATAATATAATTTTGTTTACATCAAATACAAAACTGAATTAATTCTTATCCCATCTAATTTTAATTTTAATTTCGATATCAATCACAAATTGAGCCATATTCATATCACTGTATAGCAAACAGGGTCTTTATATATTAAATTAATATTTTACTAGATGACAAAACCATGATTTGTTGGAGGACACAATATCTGTAATTTTGATTTTGATTTACATATTTTACAAGATATTGTGGTTCTGAATTTCATCGTCCAGGAACAGGAAGATATGTATAGAAGTATACAACTTTTTTGTCAATACATTAAATGTGTTATTTGATAATGAACTTTATGATGTGGGATAGCTTCGATCTTTGTAGACTTTTGTGACTGTGGATAATTTTCTACACCACACCAGCACAATAAAAGTCAAACACGTTTAATCGAGTACTCTAGCTAAGTCGAAGTCTGCATGTACCACAAAAATTTCAAATTTCAGATTTATTTTCGATATTTTCATTCACAAAATGTGCAGTGAGTTCCACGTTTTTTAGTCAATACATTAAATGCATGAATTTTTAATGAAAGTTTAGGTCATATTTGTAGACTTTTATGACGGGATAATTTTCCACAGCACACCAATATAATAAGTCCAGCACGGTTAGTCTAGTACTCTAGGTCTACATATACCTCCAAAATATCAAAATTCAGACTTATTGTGGCCTTTTTCAGTCGCTAGTTGTGCAGCTGATTAGAATGAGTTCCGCTTTCTTTGGTCAATATATGTACACTTTTTTCTGACAAAACATTAAATGCATGATTTCGATGATGATTTTTACGATGAATGGGATAGCTTCCATCTTTGTAGACTGTTTTGACCGAATAATTTTCCACACCAACATAATAAAAGTGGAGTAAATAGAGTACTCTAGCTAGGGAAATAAATCTTATGTACCAAGATCCCAAATGCTACAAAGCTTCGCCATATTTGCCTCGAAGCAAGGCCGTCTCAACAATTTTTGAGACCTACGTCAAAAAAATATTTGGGTCTTAATTAAATATTATTTTTTATAAAATACATTTTTTTATATAAAATTTATATTTTTTTGAATTTTTTAAATGTAAAATTATTGATTAAATTTTTATATTCAAAACTTGTTAATAATATTTCTCAATTAATAAAATTATTAATTGGTTAATTCTTTTGAGATATAGTTGAATATTAATAAGATTTTATTAATTTCAATTTTGAAATTTTTTTTTCAACTGAAACTACACTAATAACAAATAATAAGTATATGCATAGGGAGAAGAATTTAATTTTTTTTTTTAAATTGTAGTTTTCAAAATAAATCTAATCAATTTATTTGAATTAATATATAAATAAAAAAATGAAAGCAAAAACTAGAAGAATGCAAAGTCTAGTTTTTTTACTAACAGCAAAAACAACGAGTAAATAATTAAAATCATGAATTTATTGTAAACAAACAAAAATTAAAGTTATTATGAGAATGAACAATATATATTCATTAAAATAAATAATATCTTACGAGTTTATATTTTATTTAGAGTTATCTGAATCAAAATTGCAAATGATATAGGTTGAATATCAAAATTAAATAAATATGAAAGATGATTGAATGAGAAATGATGAAAATAAATGAGCAATATGAGAAAAATCGCATGAGCAAATGAAAAAGAATGTATAAACAAAAAGAATATTTAACATATTTTTCTCTCTCTTTTATTATTAAAATATAATTAATTATAGAATATAAAATATTTAAATGAATTTAATTGATTTTATTTTTCAAAATAAAAATAATTAAAGATAATTATCATAATAAATAATCAATTAGAATTCACCTAAAAATAAATAATCGATTAAAAATAATTTAAAATTTTTTTAAACCAAAATTCTTATATTTCCAAAATAAACTAATAATTATGTTCTATTTAATAAATACATATATAATATACACATATTAATTTTTTTTTTAGAGGCCCCAATTTAAGCATGGGCTTCACTGCCTTAAGCTGGCCCTGCCTCGAAGAAGAAAATAACTAAAGACTAAGCCATTCAAGATGTTGTATTGCTTGACAAATTTGCCAGACCATTTGTTTGCAGTAGATTTATCATCTTGCACAGGCTATCAACTACAGATGCTTCTTTAAAAGAAATTTCCATATTGCATATCTTGTTATATAATTTTTTTCCATTCAAGAGTCCATAGTAAATAAATATATATTTTTTATGTGCTTCCAAATGACATAGAATCCAGGGTGTTAGAGTTGTATTCAGAAACTTATTTAATAATGAATTTAATCCCAAAAAAAAGAAAAAAAGAAAATCAAAACTAGAACTAGAAATTGCTCTTCTAGGACTTTGAGGCTTGGATCTCACTGAGATACAAGTTATATTCCTTTATTCTACTTCAAACTTTGAGAACGACTAGAGTGAGAGGAAGATAAACATAAACCGGGACCAGACCTGGCTAGATATCGGCGACTAAATGCAAATTTGACATTTTAAAAGCTAAAATTAAAAAAAAAAAATTGAATTGGGGTATTATGGAAATTTAAAACTTATGGAATTGCGTTAAAATCTGTTTTGTAGTGTAACTAGCACATCTCAATGTTAAATTCTCTCATTAAGTCAGCATGCTATTCTAATAAAGTAGATATATACTAATAAAGTAATAATACCATTTGTAATTGATAGATGAATATCATTATTCTTTTTTCTAAATTATCCGTACAATACAAACCTTCAAGTTTATATATATATATATATATATATGCATATATAAATAATAATATTAAAAAGTATGTTTATTATACATACAAATATAATAATATTAAAAAGTATATTTATTATACATACACATATAAGAGAAATTAGTTTATGTATATTTTACAATATTTTGAAATTTTTAGAAGAGCGATGCTAAATTAGTTTATGTATGTTATACAATATTTTGAAATTTTTAGAAGAGCGATGCTAGAGAATGCTCAAAACTTTTCATCTGAATAAATAAAACGCTGTAAACAAAAACAGAACCTGAAGCACTGAAGCTAGTGGAAATACCCAGTTAGTTTTTATTTATTTATTTATTTATTTTATTTTTTTAATTAATGGACATATCTAATGTATTTTATTATTATTATTATTTTGCTCAATATGGACATAATTTATGCTGTCCAATAATTATTTTTGCGAAATCTATATTAGTTTATTCTTCTAAACCTAATAGGACTTTCTTTGTTTATAGTTAAAAAAGATAAAAATAAAAATAAAAAACTAATACGAGTTTTGTTCTCCGTAATATAAATAGAAATAGCCTTTCTTTCTCTCCAGCCGTTGAAATAAAAATCATACAAACAAACCTTTTATTTTCATCTACCATATAATTAAGTAACTTCCTTGTTTCAGCAATGAAAAGCTCTTTGACCTCACCAAACTGGGCAGGTCTTCATGGAGATCTTATGGGTTTAATCATAGACAAATTGCTCCATCTCTTTTGTGTTCAACTTCGAGGATGACAGTGCAAGAGAATTTTCAACTCTTGAAAGAGGGACTACATATCACCACAAACTTGCTGTATCTGGTAAAGCGCCTTGGAGTGTGCCTTCAATGAAGTTCTAAAACGCTTAATTCAGTGTTTATGTTTAGCTGGCTAGATATTACATTGTGACTAATGATAACAAATTAGCTTCTAGTTTTCTTAGAGTAATATCGATTCACAATGTTTGTGGTTTGTCAGATTGTGGTTTTTGACTACCAGGTTGTTTATGGTCATTACTCGGTATTTGAACAGAGCAATTATCATGTAAAGAATGCATGGTTTACATTGCCCCTTACATTGTGACTAATGTAAACGAATTAGCTTTTTGTTTTCTTTGAGTAATGATTCACAATGATTATGGTTGTCTGATTGTGGTTCTTTATTAATATGGAGTTCATGGTCACTACTCTAGAGATACAAGTTTAAAATCTTCTAAGGCTTGATTAGGAATGAAATATCTTTCAATATGCTTTAAAGTTTGAGTGTCAAGTTTACTTTGAATACCTATATATAGGTGCTACTTCATTTCTTTTAGATTTTACAATGTGAATTTCTGTTATTTGCTCTGAAGACTTACATTTGTGTATTTGCCATGAAGAGCAATTGATTCTTTGTCTGTTTTGAATTTCAAGTTAGTAGATGTGGTTTCTAAGCTGGTTCATATTTAGCTTTTTAACATTGGAGTTTGTGAAGAATAAAGCTGAAGCGTGCTTTGAATAATTCTCATTGCTTTGGTTGAAACTAGTTGATCTTTGCCTTAAGTGATATATCAGATGCTTAAACCTCTTTGAGACAACCTCAATTTATCAAAATTTTTCTCCATATCCACGTCTTTTTGTATTCTGGTCTCCTGGCATTTGTCATCTTTCCCTTCAATTCCTCTGTTTTCAACTTCACTATTTTGCTTCATGTCCTTCCCCATATATTATCTAATGCCAGTAGCCATAATAAATTTAATGCTAAATTTAGCAAGTAGATCACATGGTCAGATTTGGACAATTTTAATTTATATGGTAAGGAAAATTAAATTCTCATGAAGTATATATTATAATTTCTCATAATCAGGAAAGGCTGACTTTCAAAGTCTGAATCCATGCATGCAACCTGCACGCAAAGTGATTCAATTCAAACTAATGATTTGGTTGAATTTTAACTAGTTCTTCTTCAATGGCAAAAATCACAAGAGAATCCTCCTCATCATCTTCAAAATTTACATGCCTTCCAAAGAATTTTTTAGTTATAATCTTAGAAAAGTTGGTGAACTGTCATGATCATATCAGTTCGGTCTGTAAGTCATGGAATTCCATAGCTTTAATTCACAAAGAAAACCGCAAGGCTTTATACAACAAAGAGAAGGAAATTAGGTGGCTTATGAACAATTTTCCTTAACTGTGGAAGAAGAAGACTAGAAGATGATTAAGTATTAATGCTTGTAATTAAGAACTGGATATGTTTAAAGAAATGCTCATTTGTTTTGGACATTTTCATGCATGCTTGTGGATTCCTTTCTTCATGCAATGATGCCATCCAAGGGCAAAAAGTATGTAGGACTTGGCAAATATAAGTTTGACACTATAAATTATTCTTTTCTGGTTTGCCCATTATAGAACTTATAGTTTAATTATCTATAGATGCTATTTCAATTGTTCTTTGATTTCAAGTGTGATTTTCTGTAATTTCCTCTAAGGACTTACATTCTGAATAGGTTCAAGGAAGAGAAAGTTCTTTAAGGATGAAATCTTAAATCTTTTGTTTTGAACCTTCTAGATAATAGATGAGATAAGGTTCTTTTGATTTTTCTTTTTAAATGTTTTAACATTATACAATGAAGGAAAAATAATATAGTTTCATCCAAGTTGGAGTACGACGTTCAGATTGTTGTTGTTGTTGGTTTTTTTTTTTTTTTTTTTTTTTCAATTATTGAGTTTTAATTTCTTGATTGTTACATGAAAAGTGAATTCCACATAAAAACAGAGAGAATGGTCGAACAAAAGCAGGAATTATACAAAATTTGCAGCATGCAATCGGGCAATTTCCTAATTAATTAACATAAATCTTTAAGGTTTCATTAATTATTAAAGTTTTAAAAAATATGTTTAAGTGGCTTGAACTGGTGACCCTAGCTTTGTTTTGGGTGGAAAGAGAGCCAAATAGAGAGACTACCGAAATTTCGTATATATTCAAGCAAGCAACTAGATTTCTCTTTAGCTTGATGAAATTGGAGGTCTTTGTTGATTGAAAATGATGCATGTATTTTAGATTTTGCAAATACAATGACTGTGCTCCTTCAAATGAGATATTTAATGTTAATGTGCGTTTTTTTATTTTTTACTTTTTAGGATATTTTTATGCCTATGGCGTCTTTAGTTTGTTCACTTTGGATGTAAAATGTGTAATTTTAGTTTTTTTTTTTTTTTTTTTCCCCACATGTTCTTGTGTATCCAAGGGCTTGTAGGACTTGGCCAATATTGATAGGAATGTTGGATGAAGATGCTGTGTACAGTTACTACTTATATGTAACATATATTAATTTATTTTCGCTTTAAATACTGCATTCAACAATAATATATATATATATATATATGTGTGTGTGTGTGTGTGTATATGTATATGTGTGTATATGTGTGTGTGTTTGTGTGTTACATACTGTATCCCCTTGATCTATTTTTTTGGTTGAAACATATGTTATCCAGTCCAAGTACTTTGAAATTAAATCTAGAAGCTAGGACTACTATATATATATATGGAATTCTCTTATGACAACTCAACCAATAGTATTATCATTTTTTACAGACGGTAGAGGTTAACCAATACTCTTTCATTGGGCTTTATCTAGGCAAGCAATCCATGTATCGTCAGCTAGAAGATGGATTTGCTTCTTTTGTACAAAACCACAATACAGAAATTCCTTGCTACCAAGATAAACCCAAAAAAAATAATCTTCCCCTATCCCCTTCATAGACTTTTGCATTAAATAAGCTGAAAATGAAATAGTACGAAAAATTGTAGAACGGGAACATAATGCTATATATGGAAAGGGGGGTTGGTTTGGTAGCAATAGCAATGTGTAAATGCTTAATTGAGGGAGTAAAGGAGATGAGTACATAGGAGAAATTAAGAGTGGTTGTTCAAGAGTAAAGGGATTAATTAAATAGGGCAGAGAGTGGTAGGAATTACGTGCATTAATATTGATTCTTCTAAGAAATACTGGAAAGTAATTAAGAATCTTAAGACTAGTTTTCTTTCTGTAATTTGGTTATCAATTCCTCATAATAAATATTGGCATTTTTTCTATTTCTTTATTGGCTAAAAATAAACGGTTTTCCCTTCAATGCAGTGTTAAATTTAGGTTTAATTATATGCTGATAATTTTAACTCTTTTCCCTAGCTATTTACTCCCTTTCACTCCAACAACCACTCTTTTTCGCCTGTTTACTACCAAATATTTACTCATACCACCAAACCAATTACCCAAAACTTTACATGGCATTAAGAGCTAGCAGGGGTTTCCTTAATTTCCACATATTCCCATTTAAGGAATTGGGTTTGTACTTCGATAGCTACTATTCTCAAAGAATACAATACTCCTATTTTAAAGGCATTAATTAATAAACATGCATTCATTTCTAACTTTGATAACACTGCAATTTTTATGAAAAGCCTAAATTTTGGTGCAGGGTTGGTTTTTTGTCCATCCATAACTCATGTTGCCATGATTAATGGTAGGCTAAGTTGCAGTTTTATTCCTTCCATCTATATCATTTTTAATTTAGGTACGTCGTGTGTAATTGGTTTTTGCTTCAAATTACACTTAGGCCTTTTCATACTTAGCCACAGGTTTAAAGAGAAAATAATAATAATAATAATAATAACAATAAAACATGTAAACATTGTGAAAGGAGGCATTAGAAATTTGTTTTCTACACTCTCTTACAGTGAACTGAAGTTGAAAGCAGATTCTTCTACTCAAAGCACCAACCTAAATTAATATGTACACCATTTATGGTATCAAACTGGTCTTGAAAATTATTTCAGGACTATATACAATAAAAGGCATAGTAGTTTTCTAAAAGGACATAATAATCCAAGTTGTATTCATGAAGACTATAGCTCATATGCATATAATACTATTAAAAATCATCATTAGGATGTTTGGACATTGAGATTTCTTTACTCGGTCGAATTAATTAAAATTTCTTGATGATAAAGATTTGAAGTGAATCAACATATATAAAGAGAAAAAGGTAAAGCTTGGAGATATATATATATATATATATATATATTGGGAATGAGAAACTCATTCTAATCTAATCAATTTCATTAATATAGCAGCTTAACTACTCAAAGATCTCAAAATACTGGGTTTTATTTTGTTTGTTCCCCATCGCCTTTATCATATTCTGTTTTTGTCAATATGGCAGCTTAACTGGTCAAAGATCACAAAAAATGGGTAACTTTTATTTATTTATTTATTTTTTTGTGTACCTCCTCGCCTTTATCATCATATTCTGTTAGTTTCAACTTTCAACTTCACAGTTTTCTTGTGTTTCTGCATTTTCTTTTTTCTGTTTTTCCATTCCCAGTTGTAATTGATATATAAATATTCTAAATTAAACTTCCTACAGAAAAAAAGAAAAGAAAAAAAAAGAAGAAGTTAATAATACTTTAGTTTCAAAATTTTGTAATTTAAATCCTCTGTTTTTAAATCATTAATATAATACCATTTTCATGCTTAGAATCACTCCAATTGAATCCTCTGTGTTACGCCGGACTGGGCAGGTCAGGACAGGACCCAGTCCCAGTCCGGTGTTTGGAAAGTGAAAATGGGAGGGGGACAGGTTTGTCCCGTAGATCATTTTATCCCAAATGAGGGGGATAAATCTGACCCATCTGGAGACTGGGTCACTTTTGTCCCACCGAGCTCTCTTCGAAGCATCTCTGGCCGCCCCCTTCGAAGCATTGTCGATCTCGCATCACCATCCCCTTCGAAGCATCTGGCCGGTGAGCATGTCTTCTTCTTCTGTTTCGGCAATCTTCCATCATCATCATCTTGTATTTTTCTTTGTTTTTTACCTTAATTTTTAGCTAAAAAATTATGAAATATTTTTGGGAAATGTCATTTGTTGATCTGCGAAATAAGCTTTGATCTATTTATGTTAGGGCTTGATTTGATATTCAGGAGGAAGAAGCTTGATTTTGGAGGCAAACTACCCTTCGAAGCATTTCTGGCCGGTGAGTTTATCTTCTGCTGCATCCTTCCTCTGTTTCATCGATCTGCCATCATCACCTGGTAAATATGGTGTCTCGTTTACAGTCCAAAAACCTCCATAAATCTAGATATGAGAAATAAGTTTTTTGCTTTGTCATAGGCATTTTGTTCAATTTACATCGATATTGCTGGTCTTAGTCTCTTGTTAATCTGCTGCAAAAGTTCAAAAAGAAAACTTAAAAATGATTATAAAAGATTTTAACTTAGTCTTCGAACAAATTTGTATAAAGATTGCAACTTATTCATACTAAAAATACTAAAATGACATATGAACAAATTATGAATTTTCATAATAAAGAAAAGGACAAAAGACTGTAAAAAAGCTGAGAGCATGTGGCAGCTATAATCAAGCTATATGAGGGGACATGACGATAACTATATAATTGTGTAATTTTATATATTATTATTTCTCTACAGGTTATTTAAAGCTTGCATGTGCACTGTACTTTTCATAATTAAATTATACTCCCATTTTGATTAAAAGGAAGCAGCAGTATAGCTCAAAGGATTACGCAGAGGTTGGTGTGTTGACAATTTTAAGCAGCAGTATAGCAGAAACATCACGCAGAGGTTGGCGTGTTGACAATTTTAAGCAGCAGTATAGCAGAAACATCACTCAGAGGTTGGCGTGTTGACAATTTTAGATGAGATTTATCTGTTTTTTCTTTTTTTGTTTTTTCAGCTCATCAAAATCAACTGTCCTGGTTTGACATGAACAAAGTATCAATCATGTTTGCATTTTTTTTTTTTTTTAATGCTCCAAGTTTGAAAAGCATATATGCGTTTAGGTTCAATGGCTGGTGTTTTTCTTAGATGTTTAGACAATTATTAGATTGTGTAGAATTTCTGGCAATAAAAGCTAGGCAGTTGGATCTAGGAATTTATATTCAAGTTTTCTCTCTAATTGGGTCTTGTTTTACTTAAAGTTGTTTGGTTAAGTTTGATACAAAAAATTGTTTGGAGAGAATTCTGGTGACTTCTCTTGTATTAACTGAAAATCCTTTTCTTTGGCCAAAATCTCACTGGAATCAGGGTTCTTCACGATCTAGTGTCCTTGGTGAGGCTAACATCAATCTAGCTCATTATGCTGATGCACTAAAGCCTTCTATTGTTGCACTGCCTCTTCAGGGATGTGACTCTGGAGCTATTTTACATGTAAGAGTTTCTGAATGTTGTTTCTGAGTTGGGCATGATTATGTGTGTGTGTGTGTGTGTTTCTGTATTATGTGATTTGTCAATAGCAGCAACCTGGTGGCATGTGGTGTCCACCTTGACCATGAAACATGCTTGTGTACTTGTTGTCAGAATATTGTGAGCTCCCATTTAACAAATGTTTTACCTTATCTGATGCCAGGTAACTGTTCAGCTGCTAACTTCTAAAACTGGTTTCAGGTACAGCATTAAAACATCTAAAGTTTATGGGTTATCTAATTTTAACATGCTCATTTGTAGTTGTAATCCCTTTCAGAGAGTTTGAGCAGCAAAGGGAGCTCAGAGAGAGAGGTCTGCAGACTACATGTGATGAATCTGCTGGTAGAAAATTATTTTCTGACGATACCATCAATGATCAGATGGACAAGGTCTATAACTATTTTTGTTTAATTTTCCAACTTTATGATATTGCTTATGAATTGATATTGGTTTTTTTATGAACTTTGTTTGCTAACATAAATTCTAACAAAAAAATAATGAACAACCTTTTTTTTTATAATTAATGCATGAACTGTTATTGAATTAATAATTTACAGCTGTATTCTTTTTGATTGAGAATAGATATATCAAAGTCTTTTTTCTAGGCTGCACTTTTTTTTTTGTATTGAAAGATTTATGTGTATTCTGATGCAAACAATGGTTGATCCTTTGTGGTACATATGCGAATTCTGATTGGAAGTATTTGAGTAAGTTCCCCTGAAAAATTTATTGGTTTCCTTTCTCTATAGAAAAATGATGCATCACTTTCTCTTATGCCTGACATGTCTCACATGTGACCTGACTTGTCTGGACCGTATATGAAGTATAAACTATTATATTACTGTTGTTGAGCTTAAATTGGAGGTGAGCTCGTTACAGAATCATGCTGATGAAATAGCATGATTTGGATTCTCTCAACAAGGATCTTGAAAGAAGGGCCGCTACTGCAGAAGCAGCACTGAAAAGGGCACGCTTGAATTACTCCATTGCTGTAGACCAGTTGCAGAAGGACCTCGAATTACTTTCTTCCCAGGTTCTGTCCATGTATGAAACTAATGAGAACCTTATTAAGC
The DNA here is from genome assembly GCF_031755915.1 of Ziziphus jujuba. Taxonomy (NCBI): domain Eukaryota; kingdom Viridiplantae; phylum Streptophyta; class Magnoliopsida; order Rosales; family Rhamnaceae; genus Ziziphus; species Ziziphus jujuba. The sequence continues at coordinate 17,965,214 of NC_083381.1, forward strand.
AAGCTTTTTCAGAATCTTCCCTGCCAAGCTTTCCGGAGTATGAAGAAATGGCTCAGAATCAGAAACTGGATTCAAAGGAAAGTCATGCTGCGAGACTGTTGCAGTGTCAGAATCAATTTCATGAGGAAAAGAAACAAAATTTAGATGCGGATATATTTTCGGAGGATTTGAAAAGATCTCTCCTCTTGCAGAAGGGACTTTACCAAAAGGTTGAAGAAGAAGTCTATGAAGTGCATTTATTAAATGTATATTTGGATGTTTTCTCAAAAACTCTACAGGAAACTTTGCTTGATGCAAGTGCTGACTTCAGGTTGATGAAAGATAAAATTAATAAGCTTACACAGCAGCTGGAGCTTTCAACTGAGTCCAAGGAATTACTGATGCTGAAGCTGCAGGATGCTACAATGAGGTTCACAATCTCAAGGAATACAAAAATGCCTGTGATACAAAATGCAACAGCCTGGCTCTGCATAATCAAGCTTTAGAAGCAAATTTACAAAATGTCACTCATGAAAATTGTCTTCTGGAAACAGCAGCATTGTCACAGGAAAAGGAAGCTCAAATCATGACCATAAAAGATAAAACTGAGGAATCTGCCAAGCTATCACTGGAGCTTAATGGTTTGAAATCAAGTTTGCAATCATTGCATGATGACTTACAAGCTGAAAGAAGTGTAAGAGATATGGCTCAAGTGTCCTTAAATGCAGCACAATCAGATAATCTTGTAATTAAACAGAAATTTGAAAATGATGTACAAAACATTATGGGTAAAATAGATATGTCTAGTGTCCTCGTGCAAAAGCTTCAGTCAGAAGTTAAGACTATTGCTAACAAACTCAAGATTAGCTTTGAAGCTGAAGAACATTATGCACAGCAGCACAGAGAACTTCTATCTGATTGGACAAAATCCAATATATATATACTGATGTCATATTTGTTAAAAGTGCAACTACATGTGACATTTATTTATATATCTATATATCTATATGTATGAATTGAAGATGGATATTTTTATGCTATTAACAAGTTCTTAATTAAATATTATGTCAATTTTTTTTATTTGTATTTAATTGTTATTCATGATTAGTAATTTTATTTTAATTGGTTTTGAAAACAATATTTTAAGTAGTTTATGGATGTTAAAAAAAAAATTACAAATGTGTTATAAATATCATTAAATTATTTTTATTATTAATTAATTGAACATATAAATATCTATACAAAACATATTAAATATAAGTAATAATAAAACTTTAATTAAATATAATATTTAATTTTTTTGTAAATATAAATATAATTTTAAATATTTTCATATATAACAAAATAAATACTATAATTATAAAATAATCTAATCCAGTCCGATCCTGCACCAAACATGGGACAACTAGTCCAACATTCAGTCCAGAACTATACCAAACACAGTATTGCACTATTCGATCCCGTCCGATCCTGTCCGATCCGGATCTATCCTGTCCGATCCCGTCCGATCCGGATCTATCCTGCGTACCAAACGCCCCCAGAGGGCTCAATATGGTAAAATTCAAAAACAGAAGGTCAAAATTACCAAATTTCAAAAGTAAAATGTCTCAAATGCAATTAACAACAGAGGGACCAATAAAAGCCCTAATTCCCAATTCTTGTTAATGCAATTAACAACAGAGGGACCAAAAAAAAAAAAAAAACTAATTCCCTGTTCTTGTTCTCGGTAGGTCATCACTGTAAACAAAAACCCTAATTTCCTCTGCCATAGAGCTTCAAAGTTTCTTCAATGGCACTATCTTTAACCTCACCAGATTGGGCACATCTTCAAGCAGATATTTTGGGCATAATCTTAGACAAATTGGTCGCTCTTTCTGATTATGTAAGGTTCGGTGCTGTGTGCAAACCATGGAATTCCATAGCTTCAGATCACAAACACAAGCAGAAGCGTATGAGTTTAACCAACCAACAACTTCCGTGGCAGCTGGTCATCACTTTGGACGAAAATGGCAAAGAGAAGCTGACTTTGTACGACTTTTCCACCTCCAAATTTTCGAACATCAAGCTTCGCATCCCTATCCCTGAGAAGTTCAACCGCATGGAAAGGTGTCAAGGTTCTTCTCACGGTTGGTTAATTTTCTCGGAAAATTTAATTTCATTAATGATTTTGAACCCTTTGTCCGGTGCCGTTTTGTGTCTACCACCGGTTTGTAAAAAGGCATTTAGTGGCAGATTCCAGTTACAAGCTGCAGTTGATTGGCTTTCTCTGTTTGATGATGTTGTATTCTCAAAAGACCCATCTTCGGGATCTTTTGAGGTTATGGCTATTAATATGGATCACAATGTGGTAGCCCATCTGAAATTTGGTGATCAAGTTTGGACCTACTCAAAGACAGTCAATGATGGTTATTTTAAGAGTGTTGCATTCTATAAAGGTAGCATACTTGCAGCCTGCAATGGTGGTATTGTATCTCTTGAAAAAATCAATGGTGGTGATACTAGTGATGAAAATAGACATCAGTCTTCTCTGGATATCAAGATTTGTGGGGAACTCAATCCCAAGTTGAAGAAAATTTATGGTTCAAAGGGTGGTTTCTGTCTTGTTGAAAGCACCAAAGGTGATCTGCTAATGGTGTGCCAGATTGATGATTCTCGTCATGCATTCAAAATTGTGGAGTTGAATGGCCGATTCAAGCACGTCCCTATTGCCAACTTGGATGGCCATTCCTTATTTGTGGGGAAAAACCATTCCATATTGGTTTTAGCCTCGAAGTATCCGGGATGTAGGCCAAATTCAATCTACTTTTCGACTGCACCTACGGAGCCATGGCGTCTACGGCATGAGAATAATCTAAAATATGAATTTAAAATTCAAGAATTCAACTTGGAGGATGGCAGTATAAGATACTATTCAACTGTTGAAACAAGGACTTCATTTCAAAATATACTTGCTGTAGCTGGTCCGGTGCCTTGGATCGTGCCTTCAATGAAGTTCTGAAAAAGCTAAATCTAGTGTTTGTGTATAGTTGGCAGATATTACGTTGTGTCTAATGATAACAAATTAGCTTTTTGTTTTGTTAAGAGTAATATTCGTGTTTATGTTTTGTCGGATTGTGGTTTTTGATTAACAGGGTGTTTATGGTCACTACTATTTGGTATTAGACAGACTAAATATTATCATGTAAAGACTGAATGATTTACATTGCCCCTTGACTAATGATAACATATTAGCTTTTTATTATCTTAGAGTAATGATTCACAATGGTTATGATTGTCTGATTGTAGTGGAGTTCATGGTCACTACTCTAGTGATACGAGTTTCAAATCTTCTAAGGCTTGATTAGGAATTAAATATCTTCAATATATGCTGTTATTTCATTTGTATAAGATTTTCAAATGTGAATTTCTGTTATTTGCTCTGCAGACATACGTTTGTGCGCTTGCCATGGAAGAGCAATTGATTCTTCATTGTTTTGAATTTAAAGATAGTAGGTGTGGCTGATAGATGGGTCATATTTATCTTTTCAACTTTGGAGTTTGTGAAAAATGAAGCCAAAGCATGCTGTGAAAAATCCTCATTGATTTGGTTGAATTTTAACTAGTTGATCTCTGCCTCTGGTGATATATCAGATTAAAAACAGAGAAAGCTCAAGGATGAACAGGATTGGTCTCCTCTCACTTTTTTCTTTCTAACTCTGCTTAGACTTCTTTGAAACAACCTTAATATGTCAAAGTTTTTCTCCATACTGTCTTTTTGTAACCTGGGATCCTGGTCACTATCATCTTTCTCTTCAATTCCTCTGTTATCAACTTGATTTGCATTATGTCCCTCCCCATAAATTTTCTAATCCCGGTAGCCATAATAAATTTTAATGGTAAATTTATCAAGTAAATCTCATGGTAGGATTTGGCCAATGTTTATTTATATGATGAGGAAAATTAACACATAAAGTATACAATGTTATTTCTAATAACCAGGAAAAAGGCTGTCTTTGAAAGTCTGAATCCATGAATACAATCCTGGCAAAGTGATACTCAAGTCTTTGTTTTCATCTTTTCTTACCCTGTTCCAATACTTCATCTTTTTTTATCTGTATTGGCGGCTTGCTATGATTCATTCCCGATCCCCATATCTGTTTCAAATAAATTTAATGGTAAGTTTAATTAGAAAGTAATTCCCATGGTAGGACTTGGCCAAAATAAAATTTAATTGATAACGATAATTATATTCTCATAAAGTATCAGTTTTCAATATACAATGCGATTCTCATAAAGGTACATATAATTCCAATAGTTACTGATAAATAAAACATTATTGTAATATTGTCTCTTAGAGGAAAGAATTCGGTAGTAAAACTACTGTTTTCCTAGACCCTCACAAGCCAATCAAATAAAATTATTATTATTATTATTATTATTAGTTGTATTTTCCTTTTGTTTCTCTTGAATTTTTTTTTTTGGGGGTAAGAAGGATACTTTAGAAAAAGCATAATATTCATATTAATCGGAAAAGATCAATTATAAGATAAAGCAAAAAAAAAAAAAAAAAAAAAAATTTACATATGTATATTTTAAGTTAACCATTGTATAGGCAAATCTATGGTTATCTGAACTCATTGCTTAATTCCACATGTCTCTCGAAGACTTCTTGCAAACCATGGAATTCCATAGCTTTGGATCACAAATAGAAGCGCATGCATATAAGCAACAATAATCAACTTCCATGGCAATTTGTATAAAAGATGACAGATGTATGTAGAGTTGTATTATTATTGAAGTTAAGCCACAGTTAAGTACAAGTTTATGATACAGATAAACTAAAGAATCCTATTACATCATAATAGCTAGGATAAATATTAATAATAACAGTATATATCTTATACAACTGTACATATCATGTACAACATTACCAGTTACTTAACATCCCCCCGCAAAATATGTGATCCTGAAAGAACACAGATTTTGGAACGAAGAAACTGAAACTGTCTTGTACTGAGGGGCTTCGTGAGCAGGTCGACAAGCTGATCAGTATTTGAAACATGGAAGACCTGAAGACTTCCTTTAGCAGCTTGATCACGCACAAAATGGAAGTCTATACGAACATGTTTCATGCGTGAGTGAAGTTTGGGGTTTGCACACATATAGGTAGCACTTAAATTATCACAATAGATGGTGGGAATAGTGCTTGAGCTGACACCAAGCTCATGAAGGAGAGAAACCAGCCAATGGAGTCCAGATGCAGTGTGAGCAACAGATCGGTACTTAGCCTCAGTGGACGACCAAGAAACAGATTTTTGTTTCTTTGATGACCACGAAATCGGGTTCCTTCCTAGAAACACTATATATGTCGTGGTTGAGGTGCAGTCATCCCTGTTACCAGCCCACTTAGCATCTAAGAACGCATAAAGATTCATAGGAGAGTCTTTGTGAAGAGCTAAGCCATGATGTTGAGGTGCCATTGAGATAACGGAGGAGACGTTTAGTTGCAGCCCAATGAACCTGAGTTGGACAGTGCATAAACTGGGAGAGTTTATTAACACTATAAGCAATATCCAGCCTTGTTATCAACAGATATTGGAAGGAACCAATAAGCTTTCGGTACTTAGTTGGAGAGTCAAGCGGCCTACCATCATGAAGAGACAAACTAGTGTTTGCAGCCATAGGAGTCAGACAAGGTTTGGAGTCAAGCATCTTCATAGAGGCCAAGAGATCAGAGAAATATTTCTGTTGAGATAAGAGAACACCTGTAGATGCGGGAAGAACTTGAATCCCGCAGGGACCCAAGATCCTTAAGAGAAAACTTATTTGACAAAGCCTTGACAAAGGCAGAAAGAAGAGTGGAGTTGTTTCCTGTCAAAATTATGTCGATGACATAAACAAGTAAATAAAGAGTGAGGCCGTTGCTGCGATAGACAAAGAGTGAGGTATCCGCATAAGAATTTTTGAAACCAAATTGAATGAGAAACGGCTTGAGGCCTATGTACCACGCACGAGGAGCCTATTTGAGGCCATAGAGAGCTTTGTGGAGTCGGTAAACATGGTTTGTCTTGGTCTGGTCAATGAACCTAGGTGGTTGTGTCATGAACACTTCTTCTTGAAGGATGCCATTGAGAAAGGCGTTATTAACATCAAGTTGCTGAATGGGCCAATTTTGAGAGAGTGCCAGGCAGATGACAGTGCATACGGTAGCAGGCTTTATAACAGGACTGAAGGTGTCGAAATAATCGATGCCAGGTCATTGATGAAAGCCTTTGGCGACAAGACAGGCCTTGTCTTTTTTAAGAGAACCATTAGAATGAAATTTGGTGCGAAAAACCCACTTACAACCAATTAGATTTTAGGTAGAGTTAGGTGGAACAAGGGTCCAGGTATTGTTCTTGAGCAAAGCTTGATATTCAGATTGCATGGCATCTCGCCAGGCAGGAATTGCCAAGGCTTGTTTTGCAGTTTTTGGCTCACTGAGGGTGGTAACAGAAACAGCAAAAAAATCGGGCACTAGTTTTGGCTTGAAAATATGATTTAATTATCTCATGCGCATTGCATGGGTACGAGTATTAGATGGAGGGGAAGGAACCAAAGGAGATGGTGAAGCTGTGAGAGAGTCCCGGGCAGCAGGGCTGTCTTCTCGCCGAGTGTCACTTGAGGATGGAGTAGATGAATGCACGAGTAAAAGTGAAGTACATGTGGTTCTATTTCCAAGGCTTATTTCCAAGTCGTTGATGCCATTGGCGAAGGCTTATTTTGACACTAGTATAGGCAGCAGGTGTGGGATGAGAGGAAGGAGGAGCACCCGGCCATTCATAAACTCCATGTTTAACAAAGTAAGTAGGAAAGAATTTAATAGAGGTGTTATTAGTTTGACAAAATTTTGACACAGAAAGTAAATTTCTTGTTATGGCAGGAACACATAAAACATTCATGAGAGAAAAAATTTTAGAGGGAGAGGATAGAGAAGTAGAGCCAGTATGTGTGATACCCAATCTGTTACTATTACTGACAGAGATCTCTTCAGTGCCATCATAGTCAGAATGAAGAGATAAAGTCTGAATGTAACACCCCGTCCCAAATCGCACCGGAATCCGTGCACGTTGACCGAGGTTGACCGTTGACCGTTGACCGAAGGGGGTCAAAAGTTGACTTTTAGACTCGGTGGGAATTTCGAGATGACTAGGGCACCGTGGCGAAGTGCACGATGCCACGAGTTCGTAGACTGGTAGCACGTCGAAAACGGAGCTACGGTTTGAAAGTTATGGACGAAACAAGTTGCGGTCCAAACTGTTCAAGGGGTGCCGGAGTTGACTTTTTGTTTATGGGGAATTGAGCTTTGACTCATGCATGGTTGTGAAGTGCTCGTCGATACGAGTTCACAGACTAGCGGCACGCTCAAAACGGACATCCGGTTAAAAAGTTATGGACGTTTGAAGTTTACCGGATACCGTATTATTTTAATATTTTTTTTGGGTCGGTGAACAGTGAAACGCCACGTGTCAGTTTCTGATTGGTCCATGTGGCATGAACAGTGTCACGCAGGGTTTTAATTTTGAAAAACTCTCGGGGAAGAGAGAGAAAGAGAAAGAAGAGAGAGAAAGAGAGAGAGGAGAGAGAAAGAGAGAGAGAGAGAGCCACCGCCGGCCACCGGATTTTGCCACTGTTCCGGCCGAGTTACTGTACACGCGCCGGACAGAAAGCTTGCCCACCTCATTTCCGGCAAAACCTCCAAATTTCACGGCGAACGGCCGCCGGACGCGCCCAGATCGGACGTCCGAAGTTTGGCGGCGATTTTTCCCCTCCACCGCCGGCCACCGCGAATCGGCACTATTCCGGCCGATATACAGTACACGCGCCATACACCCAGCATCCTCTCCTCAAGTCCGGCCTACCCACCAAAAATCACGGCCATCGGACCACCGACGCGCCGGGATCGGAGCGTTTTCCGGCGAGGGGTCGAAAATCTTCAAACGGTGATTTCTCCGCCGTCCGACCTCCGTTTTGCTCACCGTCGGTCCCGTTGGATTGCTCTCCTCACGATCTACAAATCTGCAAAATTTCACAGCAAACGGCCACCGTCGGAAATTACTGTTCCGGCGACGGTTGCCGGTGACGTGGCGGCCAGCCGGAAATTACTGTTCCGGCGAGTACCCGAAAATTCCGGCCAGCTCCAGTCCGCAGTGTTCGACCTCCTGAACCCAAATCCGACTTCCGTTTCCGCCAATTCGCGACGGTTTGGGAGAATTGCGGAGCCGAAACCCGAAAAGCTTCCCGACGAAATTCAAACCCCGTCGGGTACGATCATCGAAAATTAAGACCGAATCTGTGATTAGCATCACTCGAGCTTCGATTCGGTATATAACTCGTAAATTCTAGATATCGTTTGTGTTTTGACCCCCCGGGTACCGGGTATTATTTACCCGAATAAAATATTAATTTATTTGACTGTCTGTGAATTTTGTTCTAGGAGCACCGGTGAGTCGTAGAATTGATCCCGTAGTGGATCATGGGTTAATTGCGTGCTCCAGGTGAGTGACCCACCTTCAAATTAATTTTGGGGAATTTAATTGATGAATATATTATGTGTGAATTAAATATTTGGAATTTAATTTCTATGTGCCAAATATTTATTGGATTTATTGTAGAATTATTTATGAATTTATTGGATTTAAGAAAATGCGAATTCTACAAATTTATGCCGTGTGGAATTATTTTATGGTTTTGAGGATTTTGAAATTGGTGTGGTTTTAATGGTAAATTGGGCACGATTTGATTTTCAAATATTTGAAGGAAAATATTTGGTTATGTTGGTGATTTCAATTTTTATGAAATATGCCCATAAAATATTATGGGATTTGATTATGATATTTCGAGAAATTATTTATGCTTGGAAAAAATGTGGATATTTGAATTGATGGATTTGGGAGTTGGTGGATTTGAAAATCATGGAGGAATTTATGGTATGGATTATAAGGAAATTGTGGAGAATTTCCCGGTTCAAGCGGATGGATTATGCCCGCTATGCTTATGAAAAATGTGAAATTTGTTTTATGATTTAAATTTATGGATTTTATAATTTTTAGATGCACCGTGCACGTACTGGTGTTCTGATTATGTGATATGGTATATGTGATATGGTTAGTGTGCACACGGTTGTGATTAGCGCGCAGGTGGGTGTGAGTAGCGCGCGGTTGATATTATGAGGGTGTCCTGTGGATGCCATCGGAGAGGGCGGCCACCCCCCTTTGGCCGGGACACCAGGTTAGCAGCGGCGCAGTGGGACGCCACGCGACCGTATGCCGGTTTCTCTCTATAACCTCCTGTCTGGCAGTACCTCGGGACGCTGGGTACTCTGGCGCCACTGGTATATAGTGGGTGCATCAAATGATTTTCAGAACTGTGTTTTAAAAATAAAATGTTTGGAAACTGAATTGGAATTAAAAATATAATTGTTACCGCTTCTGGTATTTAATTGATGTCTTGGTTTTCGGGGAATATGGGATAAAGGGTTTTGTGAAATTGTTTTAAAAGGGGAACCTTTCCAACTGAGAGAATTGTAAGGGTTTTGAGAGAAAATAGTATTTCTTATACTTATTACTGTGATATTATATGGTATAGTAGTAGGGTCGCTCACTGAGATGATTAGCATCTCACACTCTTAAATTCCGTTCCTCTAGGTACCAGGTTGTCGGTGTTCATTCGGAGCGGACTTGATCTTCCTCGCTGTTGTAGTTCGGCAGTACCCGTTTATTCTTTTATTGCAGTTGTAATATTTCTTTCACTCTTGTTGTATTTATTATGCACTGGATTACTGTATTTATTTTGGAGTGCTGTAATTTGTGGAGTCAATCTGTAGTAATGTGGGAGGAATAAGGGGATGTTTTTAGAAGTGTGTTTTCAGTGCAGGTAAATTGTGGTAAGTAAATCCCTTAGGGGAGGCTCTGTCGGATTTTCCGTTGGAGGGTTCGGTAGGGTTTCCTTGGGATCAGGGCTGTCTAGGGTTCCGGGGAAGGAATTCTGGACGGGTCCTGACAGTTGGTATCAGAGCTCTAGGTTCTAGTATTCCTAAGGGACTGTGCATTGTTGTGCATCCTATCCGTGTTTAATCTCTCGTTTTACCCGTGTGAAAGCGTTCTTTCCATTTGTCTCGAAGTAAATTCGTTGCCCGAGTTTGAATAACTCTAATCTTCGAGGGTGTCAATTAGGATCATCTAGCCTAACGGGGAATTCCTATGGCCTAGTCGATGGTCGAGGATGCCTTTTCTTTTTGAAGGTCAAGCTTATCATCGTGAATGGTATCCGTTTCGTTCATGGAGGAGAAAGATGATTGTCTAAGGATGTGTGTCGATCGATCGATTTCAAGGCGTCAAAAATATTTTTCCGATCGATTATCAAAATTAAATACTTTTCAAAGTGGTATTTGAAATTAAAGGTGTTTTATTCAAGTATTTTTGGTTTGTGTTCATACATGTATTTTTATGTATGTTGTTTGATATTATACTGCACCATATGGAGGCGGCGAACCAATGTGGTCCATGTAGAGCTAGCCCCATGATCATGTTGCCTACGAGCCTGGGGAATTGGACGGCCAATATAGGCAACCACCCTGGTTTGTATTGGTAGCAGAGTGTCGGCGACAGTTGGAATCATGGATTACGTAACATGTAGAAGGTGTTGTACGTACCTCCATTACAAGCGTGCATATTTTATTTTATGCTATGGATTTTAAGATATGAATTTCAATGTGGAGTTTTAACAATTGCCTATGCAAGTTAGGTATATTTGAAAAATATATTTTATTATTTGTTTTATGTTATGGTTTTTCCAAAAGCGACTTAAGGTTAAGTATCGCCAATTAAGAATCCAAAGCAGGGTATCGTTGAGTTCAAAAAGGAGATCCTAAAGGAAGCACGTGATTCAATGTATGCGATACACCCCAAGGGTACCAAGACGTATGGAATGCTCACTGGATGACATGGTGGTTTGGCACGATAAAGGAAGTTGCAAGATCCGAATAAAGGTACTTAGGTCATCGATAAGTAAAAGTAGGGAGATGTAAATATGGATTTCGTGCTTAAACTATCATTCACAAAGAGAAGGTACGACAGCGTTTAGAGAATCAAGCAAGATCCGGATAGCGACTAAAGTTCTACTTGGTGGTTGATGAGGTTAATGAGATGAGGATGATTCCTTAGGCATGGTTGGATGTTTAAGCATGGTTATTTTTCATTCTAGAAGCTAAGATCTTGATATCTTATTTCCTTGGAGATTTAAGGTTCGTATTGGTGGTGCTTTATAGATTCAAGGTGGTTGATATTGTTGGTGATAATTTACAATGATCAGGAGTATGATTTTTGGGACGTAGTTAGAATTTGAGAAGTGTGGAATACTTTATTGGGTTAAGGATCTAGTGATTTGTTCATAGTCTTGGTGGTGATGCTAGAATTAGGATTTAAATTTCTTATTGCTTGAGGTGTGGATTCATGGAATTTATTTGAAATAAGGGAAACTTAGGGTTTTCAAGAATGATATTTGGATGTTGAGAATTTTATTCATGACCTTGATGAATTTAGTTAAAAGAAAGATTGATGTTTGTCGAGGTTAAGACTATTGGTTAATCAATGAGGAGCAAGGGTTTTATAATTGTAAGTACTAGGAGGGTAATCGAAGATAAGTGAATTAATCTCAACCTTAACTTGGTGATACCAGTATTTGAGGAAATTAGACTTAAGTTCTAATCTAACCTTTTAAAGTGCTGATCGAGTCACGAGAGTTGGTTGTTGGTTTAAGGATGCATACTTTAGAAGCACCTTATGGTTAGCATTCGACTATGACCAAGACTTGTAGATCGTGTTCTCGTGGACCAATTTGACTATCCTTAATTAGTGGGCATGAGAAGGAAAGTTGCACAAGAGGGAAGTTAAAGTCACTATTAGGCGAATGTAGTGGCAGATGCTTTGAGTAGGAAGGCTACTGGATCCCTTGCTCACATCTAAGTCATCCAACTACCTCTCATGGTGGAGTTGAAGAAGATGGGGGTGTTAATGCATATGCATCCTTCAGGAGTTCTCATGGCTAGCTTCCAGGTACGACCGGTGTTGGTGGATCGTATAGTAGAGACCCAAATGGAAGATCCTAAGTTGAGGACAATTAAGGGCAAGGTACAAGAAGGTCTTGATCCGGAATTTTCCATAAGGAGGGATGGAGCCCTCGTGTATAAAGGACGACTTTGTGTTCCGGATATCCCAGGACTCAAGAAGGAGATTTTAGAGGAGGCGCATAGCTCGATGTATGCGATGCATCCTGGGAGTACCAAGATGTATCGGACGCTTGTTAAGTATTATTGGTGGATTGGTATGAAGAGAGAAGTGGCAGACTTTGTATCAAAGTGTTTGATTTGTCAACAAGTGAAAGCAGAAAGACAGAAGCCTTTGGAACTACTCCAATCTTTATCGATTCCCGTGCGGAAGTGGGAAGAACTCAACATGGACTTCGTATTCAAGCTTCCTTCCACACCTAGAAGGTACGACGGCATTTGGGTAATCATTGATCGTCTCACCAAGTCGGCACACTTCCTACCGGTACGAGAACGTTTTTCACCCAAGAAGTCAGCCCAGTTGTTCGTGCAAGGCATACGTGGGATCAGTTCAAGATGGCCTTCTCTACTGAGTTTTGTCCTCCTGCCTACCGTGAAGCAAGAAGGAGAGAGTTCGAAGAACTACGACAGGGGAACATGACAGTGACAGAGTACGAGAGGAGATTCCGAGAACTATCAGAATTCTACATGCACCTAATTCCCGACGATCACACGAAGAAGGTGAGGTTCATAGACGGATTGAAAGAGAGCATCAGCTACACCCTTTCTGGATCAGTACATCCCACCTATCAGTCCGCCAGGGATGCAGCGCTTGAGCTAGAGAGACAGGAGGAGATACACAGACCCGCGAGGCGCAGATCATTCGAAGGTTCGTATAGCGGAGTACCTCGACAGGGGGCAGCTAAGAAGAGCCATAGCTCAGGCTCAGACAGTGATGGGTTAAGCCCACGAGGCAGATTCCAGAGGAGAGATAGTTATCGCATGCCCCAGCCAGCTCGCCATTCGATCAGTGTGGATGCAAGCTCGTATCAGCAGTCACGCATTGGTTCTCCGCGGATTTGTCCACTTTGTAGGGGGAATCATTCTGGGCAGTGTCAGATGGATGGTTTATGCTTTCGGTGTGGGCAGCCAGGCCACATAAGGAGGGATTGCCTTATGGTAGCGGCAGTGTGCTAGAAGCAGGTCGACGGACACAGCATACGGGGATATTTCCAGGACAGAGTTCCCAGGGAAGTCAGCCAGTAGGAGTTTCTTCGGGATCAGTCCAGCCGTCTGCAGGATCGAGTCGAGGTAGAGGAAGGAGACCCCAGCAGACAAGTCAAGGCCGGGTGTTTGCTATGACGCAGCCGGGAGCCAGGACTACGCCCGACGATTTCACAGATCAAGTGATGGAAGCAGACCTGATCCTGTTGGATCTATCCGGACTTGAAGTAGTGTTGGGCATGGATTGGTTGGCAAGGAACTACTTAGTCGCGGAAGCGACATGGGAGCCCGAAGCGCAGGTACGTGATCAGAACCCTTGTCTGTTCCAGTGACGTGCGGAAATTTCGAGGACGAAATTTTTGTAAGGGGGGAAGGCTGTAACACCCCGTCCCAAATCGCACCGGAATCCGTGCACGTTGACCGAGGTTGACCGTTGACCGTTGACCGAAGGGGGTCAAAAGTTGACTTTTAGACTCGGTGGGAATTTCGAGATGACTAGGGCACCGTGGCGAAGTGCACGATGCCACGAGTTCGTAGACTGGTAGCACGTCGAAAACGGAGCTACGGTTTGAAAGTTATGGACGAAACAAGTTGCGGTCCAAACTGTTCAAGGGGTGCCGGAGTTGACTTTTTGTTTATGGGGAATTGAGCTTTGACTCATGCATGGTTGTGAAGTGCTCGTCGATACGAGTTCACAGACTAGCGGCACGCTCAAAACGGACATCCGGTTAAAAAGTTATGGACGTTTGAAGTTTACCGGATACCGTATTATTTTAATATTTTTTTTGGGTCGGTGAACAGTGAAACGCCACGTGTCAGTTTCTGATTGGTCCATGTGGCATGAACAGTGTCACGCAGGGTTTTAATTTTGAAAAACTCTCGGGGAAGAGAGAGAAAGAGAAAGAAGAGAGAGAAAGAGAGAGAGGAGAGAGAAAGAGAGAGAGAGAGAGCCACCGCCGGCCACCGGATTTTGCCACTGTTCCGGCCGAGTTACTGTACACGCGCCGGACAGAAAGCTTGCCCACCTCATTTCCGGCAAAACCTCCAAATTTCACGGCGAACGGCCGCCGGACGCGCCCAGATCGGACGTCCGAAGTTTGGCGGCGATTTTTCCCCTCCACCGCCGGCCACCGCGAATCGGCACTATTCCGGCCGATATACAGTACACGCGCCATACACCCAGCATCCTCTCCTCAAGTCCGGCCTACCCACCAAAAATCACGGCCATCGGACCACCGACGCGCCGGGATCGGAGCGTTTTCCGGCGAGGGGTCGAAAATCTTCAAACGGTGATTTCTCCGCCGTCCGACCTCCGTTTTGCTCACCGTCGGTCCCGTTGGATTGCTCTCCTCACGATCTACAAATCTGCAAAATTTCACAGCAAACGGCCACCGTCGGAAATTACTGTTCCGGCGACGGTTGCCGGTGACGTGGCGGCCAGCCGGAAATTACTGTTCCGGCGAGTACCCGAAAATTCCGGCCAGCTCCAGTCCGCAGTGTTCGACCTCCTGAACCCAAATCCGACTTCCGTTTCCGCCAATTCGCGACGGTTTGGGAGAATTGCGGAGCCGAAACCCGAAAAGCTTCCCGACGAAATTCAAACCCCGTCGGGTACGATCATCGAAAATTAAGACCGAATCTGTGATTAGCATCACTCGAGCTTCGATTCGGTATATAACTCGTAAATTCTAGATATCGTTTGTGTTTTGACCCCCCGGGTACCGGGTATTATTTACCCGAATAAAATATTAATTTATTTGACTGTCTGTGAATTTTGTTCTAGGAGCACCGGTGAGTCGTAGAATTGATCCCGTAGTGGATCATGGGTTAATTGCGTGCTCCAGGTGAGTGACCCACCTTCAAATTAATTTTGGGGAATTTAATTGATGAATATATTATGTGTGAATTAAATATTTGGAATTTAATTTCTATGTGCCAAATATTTATTGGATTTATTGTAGAATTATTTATGAATTTATTGGATTTAAGAAAATGCGAATTCTACAAATTTATGCCGTGTGGAATTATTTTATGGTTTTGAGGATTTTGAAATTGGTGTGGTTTTAATGGTAAATTGGGCACGATTTGATTTTCAAATATTTGAAGGAAAATATTTGGTTATGTTGGTGATTTCAATTTTTATGAAATATGCCCATAAAATATTATGGGATTTGATTATGATATTTCGAGAAATTATTTATGCTTGGAAAAAATGTGGATATTTGAATTGATGGATTTGGGAGTTGGTGGATTTGAAAATCATGGAGGAATTTATGGTATGGATTATAAGGAAATTGTGGAGAATTTCCCGGTTCAAGCGGATGGATTATGCCCGCTATGCTTATGAAAAATGTGAAATTTGTTTTATGATTTAAATTTATGGATTTTATAATTTTTAGATGCACCGTGCACGTACTGGTGTTCTGATTATGTGATATGGTATATGTGATATGGTTAGTGTGCACACGGTTGTGATTAGCGCGCAGGTGGGTGTGAGTAGCGCGCGGTTGATATTATGAGGGTGTCCTGTGGATGCCATCGGAGAGGGCGGCCACCCCCCTTTGGCCGGGACACCAGGTTAGCAGCGGCGCAGTGGGATGCCACGCGACCGTATGCCGGTTTCTCTCTATAACCTCCTGTCTGGCAGTACCTCGGGACGCTGGGTACTCTGGCGCCACTGGTATATAGTGGGTGCATCAAATGATTTTCAGAACTGTGTTTTAAAAATAAAATGTTTGGAAACTGAATTGGAATTAAAAATATAATTGTTACCGCTTCTGGTATTTAATTGATGTCTTGGTTTTCGGGGAATATGGGATAAAGGGTTTTGTGAAATTGTTTTAAAAGGGGAACCTTTCCAACTGAGAGAATTGTAAGGGTTTTGAGAGAAAATAGTATTTCTTATACTTATTACTGTGATATTATATGGTATAGTAGTAGGGTCGCTCACTGAGATGATTAGCATCTCACACTCTTAAATTCCGTTCCTCTAGGTACCAGGTTGTCGGTGTTCATTCGGAGCGGACTTGATCTTCCTCGCTGTTGTAGTTCGGCAGTACCCGTTTATTCTTTTATTGCAGTTGTAATATTTCTTTCACTCTTGTTGTATTTATTATGCACTGGATTACTGTATTTATTTTGGAGTGCTGTAATTTGTGGAGTCAATCTGTAGTAATGTGGGAGGAATAAGGGGATGTTTTTAGAAGTGTGTTTTCAGTGCAGGTAAATTGTGGTAAGTAAATCCCTTAGGGGAGGCTCTGTCGGATTTTCCGTTGGAGGGTTCGGTAGGGTTTCCTTGGGATCAGGGCTGTCTAGGGTTCCGGGGAAGGAATTCTGGACGGGTCCTGACACTGAAAATCTTGCACTATGTGATGCGAAGCACCTGAGTCTAATAGCCAAGGTTGAGGTGGACTAGTAGGAGCAGGACCCCAAACAGATGTGGAATGAAAGGCATGAGGAGCAGGTGGAGTGGAAGCAGGGGTACTTGCTGCTTAGGTGTGAATGTCCACTGATGTTTGAAGAGAGGAGAAAAGCGTGCAGAATGACCCTGGGTTGCACACAGCTCACAACGACCCTTGTAGGCAGGGAGAAAGGAGGTGGACACGTGGCGATGTTGGGGAACAAAAGAAGCACGAGGTGGTCGATATGGTCTTGATGACCCAACCCGAGGAGCAGAAGGGCCAGGGAGAGGCAGACATTGAATAGCATGGGCAGTAATCGTGGTGTTGTGAGGCTGGGTGTCTTTTCATTTAATATAATTGTCATGCTCCTTTAATTTCTCATGTAATTCTTCAAAACTGATAGAAGAATCGCGGGTATGAAATGCTGTAGAAATACTCTCGAAGGCAGTAGAGAGACCATTAAGAATAAATAGAGTAAGATCATCTTCACTCACAGGGTGATCTAAAAGGTGGAGTTCGTCTGCTGCACTTTTAACATCATTAAGATACTTCAAGATAGACCGAATACCTTGTGGTTTAAGAAGCCTTCCCTAATTCATAAAAGATGAGAACATGATGGTTTTGTAAAAGCTACGGCAAGTCGATCCCATGCATCTTTGGATGTTTTAGAAGTGGCCACAATCTGATGAACTTCAGGAGAGAGAGAAGCCAGCAGCGTACCAAGCATAAGGAAATCCTGGAGGATCCAAAAGGAATAGTCAGGATTTGGAGATTGATCAGAAAAAGTCAACGACTGACATGGAAGATTGCCGTTGACAAAACCATAGAGATCATAGCCTGTGAGAAGCACATCAAACTGCTTACGCCAAGGAAAGTCGCAGCTGTCAGTGAGTTTGAGAGGGACCTGTGTGGCCACGTTAATAACCACAAGAACACGGCTTGAGAGAGATGGCTCATTAGAGATAGAAGAAGGAGCAATTGTGGATGTAGAAATTGGTGAAGAAGCCATGAGAAGGATGAAGATGGATCGAATTATTTTTTTTTTTGTTGGACCTCTGATACCATATAAAAGATGATAGATGTATGTAGAGTTGTATTATTATTGAAGTTAAGCCACAATTAAATACAAGTTTATGATACAGATAAACTAAAGAATCCTATTACATCACAATAGCTAGGATAAGTATTAATAATAACAGTTTATATCTTATGCAACTGTACATATCATGTACAACAAAACGAGTTACTTAACAGTTCGTAAGCCATTCGGACCACAACACTGGCAAAGAAAGGCTCTTTTTGGACAATCATTTCCCATCTAAAATCACCAACTTCAAGTTGCACATCCCCACTGAGAAATACAACATGAATAGCTGCTGTGGTTCTTCTCATGGCTGGTTAATTTTCTCTACTGAAAAATCCTTTTCCGATAAACCAATTTTATTAGTAACTTTGAACCCATTATATGGTACCACCGTTCATCTTACACCTCTAAGTAGCAGTAGATTTAGTGGTAGCCTTGTACTTTATGGAACAGGAAGGGCAACCATTTGGTGAAATTGCATTGTCGAAAGGTCCATTTTCGGGATCCTTTGAGGTCGTTGCCATTAATTGTTTTCACAATGCAGTAGCCCATTTGAAATTTGGTGACGACTATTGGTCATACTCAGAAAAGACCAATAGCGATTATTTTAAGTGTATTCAGTCCTATAAAGATCGCACTTACTGCCTGCTATGATGCTATTGCGTCTGTTGAGCTCTTCAATAATGATGATGAAGATAGGCATGTGTCTTCTTCTCTATGTATCAAGATTTGTTGCAGCCTTAGTCCCAATATAAAAATATATATATATATATATATATATATATATATATATATATATATATATATATATATATATATATACAGTTTAGAGTCATGTCTCTCTCTGGTGGAAAGCATTAAATGTGATCTTCTAATGGTGTATGCCCATGTTAATTTCAGTTGCATATGCAAAATTGTGGACTTAAATGGTTGATTTGCACACATCCAGGTTTTCAATTTAGATGGTTATTCCTTATTTACGAGGAAAAACCATTCAATATTGGTTTTAGCATTGAATTATCCACGATGTGTGCCAAATTTAGTCTACTATTCATATGCATTTACATTGGAGACCATGATGGTTTTCTAAGGTCTGGATTTGAAATTCAAGAATACAACTTGGAGGATAGAACTCTAAAGATCGCAAAAACTGTTGGAAAAAGCACTAAAGATCAACATAATGTTGTCGTATGTGGTTTTAGCACCTTGGATTGTGCCATCAATGAAGTTTTGAAAATGCTTAATTTAGTGTTTTGTGTTTAGTTGGCTAGATTTGACATTGTGACTTAATGATAACAAAATTGGCCTTTTTTATTCTTGGAGTGATATTGATTCACAAGTTTATGGTTTGTCAGATTGTGGTGTTTGATTATTATGAATGAAATATATGCAATATGTTTAAAAGTTTGGATATCAAAGTTTTTCTTTTAATTACCCATGCTCCTTCATTTGTCTTACATTTTTGAATTTCTGTTATTTGCTCTGAAGACTTTTATCACATTTGTGTAATGTTCAGAAGAGCAATTGACTCTGCATTGTTTTGAACTTCAAGATAATAGATGTGGTTGCTAATAAGGGTCATATTTATCATTTTAAGTTTGGAGTTTGTGGAGAAAGAAGCTGAAGCATGCTGTGAATAATCCTCATTGATTTGGTTGAATTTTAACTAGTTTATCTTTGCCTTAAGGAGAAATTTTAACTAGTTTATCTTTGCCTTAAG
Source organism: Ziziphus jujuba (assembly GCF_031755915.1). Lineage (NCBI taxonomy): Eukaryota > Viridiplantae > Streptophyta > Magnoliopsida > Rosales > Rhamnaceae > Ziziphus > Ziziphus jujuba. The sequence continues at coordinate 17,984,686 of NC_083381.1, forward strand.
CTAAAGCATTTCCAATTCTAGAAACAGCATTAATTAAAGAAACTATGTAATCCTAAGAAAGAAAAGAACAAAAGAAGGTTCTCACTTATCGGGTTCCATAGTTCAAAAATCATCATAATAGCATCACATCCAATGAGATAAAACGGTCAAAATTACACAAACTCGTTACAGGACAAACAAGATGTCGCATTCAATAAGCAAACAAAACATTCTTAGACAGCATGACAAACAAAATTTACGTTGATAGACTTGATGATATTATATAACACCTAATTCAGGAATAGTTAACAAATAGGTTCGATGATTATGACCAAATTCTGTCCTAAGTAATATAAAGATAGTTTAACATAATCTGCAATTAGTTATATTATTTGAGAATACAGGTAGTTACCAAGCATAAAAGATAAAAGGAAAAAATGGAAAACGTTAACAATAAGAAAATGAGTTTTCCGAGAACTTGAATTTAGAAAGAAAAAAGATGACATGTGTCAGCTTCTGATTGATCCACGTGGAATGAACAGTGTCACGCAGGGTTTTTATTTGTTAAAACACTCGGGGAAGAGAGAGAAAGAGAGAGAGGAGAGAGAAAGAGAGAGAGAGGAGAGAGAGAGAGAGTCACCGGTCGCCGGTCATTTTCACGTTTTCCGGCCGATCTACAGTACATGCGCCGTACACCCATCATCCTCTCCTCAAGTCCGGCCTACCCACCAAAAATCACGGCCATCGGACCACCGACGCGCCGGGATCGGAGCGTTTTCCGGCGAGGGGTCGGAAATCTTCAAACGGTGATTTCTCCGCCGTCCGACCTCCATTTTGCTCACCGCCGGTCCCGTTGGATTGCTCTCCTCACGATCTACAAGTCTGCAAAATTTCACAGCCAACGGCCACCGCACGCGCCGCCGCCGGCGACGGTTGCCGGTGACCGTGGCGGCCCGCCGGAAATTACTGTTCCGGCGAGTACCCGAAATTCCGGCCAGCTCCAGTCCGCAGTGTTCGACCTCCTGAACCTGAATCCGGCATCCATTTCCGCCAATTCGCGACGGTTTGGGAGAATTACGGAGCCGAAACCCGAAAAGCTTCCCGGCGAAATTCCGACCCCGTCGGGTACGATCCTCGGAAATTAAGACCGGATCTGTGATTAGCATCACTCGAGCTTCGATTCGGTATATAACTCGTAAATTCTAGATATCGTTTGTGTTTTGACCCCCCGGGTACCGGGTATTATTTACCCGAATAAAATATTAATTTATTTGACTGTCTGTGAAATTTGTTCTAGGAGCACCGGTGAGTCGTAGAATTGATCCCGTAGTGGATGGTGGGTTAATTGCGTGCTCCAGGTGAGTGACCCACCTTCAAATTAATTTTGGGAATTTAATTGGTGAATATATAATGTGTGATTTAAATATTTGGAATTTAATTTCTATGTGCCAAATATTTATTTGATTTATTGTGGAATTATTTGTGAATTTATCGGATTTAAGAAAATGTGTATTTGACCAATTTATGCCATGTGAAATTATTTTATGGTTTTGAGGATTTTGAAATTGGTGTGGTTTTAATGGTAAATTGGGCACGATTTGATTTTCAAATATTTCAAGGAAAATATTGGGTTATGTTGGTGATTTCAATTTTTATAAAATATGCCCATGAAATATTATGAGATTTGATTATGATATTTCGAGAAATTATTTATGCTATTGGGACAATGTGGATATTTGAATTGATGGATTTGGGAGTTGGTGGATTTGAAAATCATGGAATTTATGGCATTGATTATAAAGAAATTGTGGAGAATTTTCCGGTTCAAGCGGATGGATTATGCCCGCTATGCTTATGAAAAATGTGAAATTTGTTTTATGATTTAAATTTATGGATTTTATGATTTTTAGATGCACCGTGCACGTACTGGTGTTCTGATTATGTGATATGATATATGTGATATGGATATTGTGCACACGGATATGATTAGCGCGCAGGTGGGTGTGAGTAGCACGCAGGTGATATTATGAGGGTGTCCTGTGGATGCCATCGGAGAGGGTGGCCACCCCTCTTTGGCTGGGACACCAGGTTAGCAGCGGCGCTGTGGGACGCCACGCGACCGTATGCCGGTTTCTCTCTATAACCTCCTGGCTGGCAGTACCTCGGGACGCTGGGTACTCTGGCGCCACTGGTATATAGTGGGTGCATCAAATGATTTTCAGAACTGTGTTTTAAAAATAAAATGTTTGGAAACTGTATTGGAAAAATAAAATTAATTATTACTGCTTCCGGTATTTAATTATTTGATGTCTTGGTTTTCGGGGAATATGAATAAAGGGTTTTGTGAAAATGTTTTAAAAGGGGAACCTTTCCAACTGAGAGAATTGTAAGGGTTTTGAGAGAAATTATTATTTCCAAATAATTATTATTTATACTTATTACTGTGATATTATATGGTATAGTAGTAGGGTCGCTCACTGAGATGATTAGCATCTCACACTCTTAAATTCCGTTCCTCTAGGTACCAGGTTGTCGGTATTCATCCAGAGCGGACTTGATCTTCATCGCTGTTTTACTTCGTGAAGTACCCTGTTCTTCTTTATTGCAGTTGTACTATTTCTTTCACTCTTGTTGTATTTATCTTGCACTGGATTACTGTATTTTTGTTTTGAAGTGCTGAAATTTGTGGAACCAATTTGTAGTTTGTGGGAGGAATAAGGGGATATTTTTGAAGTGTGTTTTCAGTGCAGGTAAATTTGTGGTAAGTAAATCCCTTAGGGGAGGTACTGCCGGATTTTCCGTTGGAAGGTTCGGTGGTATTTCCCTGGGATCAGGGCTGTCTAGGGTTCCGGAGGAGGAATTCTGGACGGGTCCTGACATAAATTGCAAAATAAACATTCATTAAAGTTAAGGCATTCATACTAGATTCCCCATCTAGAGGCTACATAACTATATATTGGAAAGTCAAGAAATATGATAGAATGTACACAAATATCCTTTATATTATAAGCATCTTGAAAGCTGCATCATGGCTGCACCCTACATAAACCCTAGAGTGTGAAGAATATTTGGAAATTAGGCATTAATGACATGTGAAACAAAGAATTATCCGTAGGCAATAATAAGAACTAAACTAGAGCATGAAGAGAAAGTGGAGAGAAAGTAGAGAGAAAATCTGAAGAGAAAGTAGGGGAGAGGAAAGTAAAAAGAGAAAACCTAAGATAAAAACCTAAAGAAAGTAGATCAAACATTGCATTCTAGAATACATGTTCCATTCTGATGGCATCTCAAACTTTTTAAGCATCGTTCTTCTAGCATTATGGAAATTGAATTATTACAGTATGACATACATTTCAGGTGAACTACCATTCTGAAGAAGCATTTTCAAAAATTTTCTGGTTCTCAGTCTCGTCTCTTCCTTTATAACCCCTGGATGCAATGTTATCATTAATTACGCTTGAACTTGAGCCGTACCATTTCCATACCTTGAGATCTCTCTACATCTTACTACAAATGAGTTAGAGACATACATAAAAAACTATATAATAAAACCATATTTAATAAGACTCCAACGAACCGAATAAGAAATGAAACAAAAATTAAATACAATTAAACCTCAACAATTTGCAACCCTTTAGAAGGCCAAATTTAGCTGCTTTTATACTCAGTGAGAGAGAAAGCTAGAGAGAGAGAAACAGAGAAGCAGAACCTTGCTTAGAACCACCATCCAGAATTATTAGAGTTCAATTCATACAAATCATCAATCCCAGAAAAGGCTGCGTAAAAGGACATTAATTATCATTTTAGGCTGAATTAATTTACCATTTTACAATCATAAAAATGAACTAACTCTAAGTATAATGCAGTTTTCATTTGTGATAAATTTTGATTTATTTGGTTTTGAAAGGACATGAAATGCCTGCCCATCAAAAGAAGCAAATTATGTGAGATATACATGGTAGAAAATAAAGGTTAAAAAAAAAAAAAAAGGTTCATACTAGTCTCGGTTAAATTACAGTCAGAAAATACAACAAATATCTTGTCTACAATCATCTATGAAAGAAAAATGAACATGGTACATGAGAGAGATGATTGATCTTGATCAATAATCTATGGCAGATTCAACAAAAACAATGCATATAGATTTTAATCTTGAAATGGATTTTCAGATTTTAAAAATCTTACCTTTAATAATAAAATCAATCAACTGGGTATTCTTCCTTCTTCGTTAAAAAACAAAACCCTAGATCTAGATCCAAGCCTTCGAAGAAAAACCCAAGAAGAAGAAGAGAGTGTGGATTTGGGAGACAGAAAGGGAGAGAGACTACAATGGGTATTATTTATTTATTGTTTTTTCAAAATTTAGAACAGCCAGAACAACAATAGAGAGATACTTCAGAATGAATGGCCGTCTTAATCACTCTTTTCCAAAATTTGGAATGAATGACCTCAACCCATACTATTTTCGGCCTAAGGTAGTATGGAAGCAAAAGATAAAAATATCCCACATAGATTAGGAGAAGAAAAACCAATCGGGTTTTAGAAATAAAAAGTTTTCAAACATCCCATGTAACAGCCCAGTCCACCCGCATGCGATATTATCCGCTTTGGACCCAGCCCGCATGGTTTTGTCAAAACGTGTCGCAAGGGAAAGGTATCCACACCTTTCCAACCGATGTGGGATCTCACAATCCTCTCCCCTTGGGGCCCAGCATCCTCGCTAGTACACCGATCCGGGTACTGGCTCTGATACCATCTGTAACAGCCCAGTCCACCCGCATGCGATATTATCCGCTTTGGGCCCAGCCCTCACGTTTTGTCAAAACGCATCGCAAGGGAAATGTATCTACACCTTTCCAACCGATGTGGGATCTCACATCCCATATCGAAAAATAAAGAGATTTGTGGGTGGCTTCTCTTACTATATATTGAAGCCTTATTTGCTCATTGAAAACACCTCTATATACTAGAATAATTCTCTCATTTTTAATTCTAGTTTTCAACATAGAACAGGTCCTATTATTTAGCCTTAGCCATTTAATTTTGTGCTGTTTCTTAGACCGCCTACTTTATTATCTTTAATTATTATTATTATTATTTTGGCGTTGTTCTCATTTATTTTTTTCTTAGTTGATTAAAGTACTTTAATCATTAAGGCATTAGAATCTTCTTAATTGTTTGTTCTCTGTAATTAAATACAATCGTCTGATTTTATTTTATTTTTGCAATTTTTATTATTATTATTTTCTTTATTTCCTTCAATCTAGAAGGTGGTATGCTTGCACAATTAGAGACGCCCAGTGTTGGATTTTTCTCCAACATTATTTTTTGGCACGCTCTATGGGACTCATCAACTAAGAAGCTACGATGACTTCAAATGATGATAAAGTTATTTAAGATATTTCATGTCTGATGAGTAGCGATGTAAAAGAGCACAACAGAAAGATGGAAGCATCGTTCGAACGCATGCACCAATAGTTGCAGGCCCTCCAAGCCATACTAAAAGACATGTGGCTAATTTATGTTCAGAATGAGTATCAAGTGTAGGCCTCCAAGGCCGCCTCTACCCTGATAGTAGCCCCTCATGCAACATCTATCCAGTTGCAGGCCCCCCAGGCTGCATTGACACCAATAGGAGTGTTGGCCTCCAAAGCTGCCTCTGCCCCAATTATTACTCCACAGGCTGTCTCAACCCTGATATTGGCTCCTCATGCCCCCTAGGCCGCATCGCCACCTATAGGAGTGCTGGCCTCCAAGGCCACCTCTCCCCCGATGCTTGAGGGCCAATCAAGCCGCATCTATCTAGTTGTAGGAATTCGAGGCTGCACCGACACCTATAGAAGTGCTGACCTCCAAGGCCACCTTTGCCCCAAAGTTGGCTCATCAAGCTAGATCCATTCCAGTGCAGGTCACTCAAGTTGTATCAATACCAATTGGAATGCGAGCCTTTAGGGCTGCATCCATCCTAGTAGCACCTTCAGTCCCATCTATCATAGTGCTAGCCCTTCAGGCCGTATCCAAAACGACAGTGACTCCACGAACTACATCTACTAGATTGCATGCCTTTATGATTGCACCAACAATGATGAAACACATTAAAGACATGGGACAGAAGAGCCAACTGTATGTTTTTCCATCGGCCAGAAATTGAATTCAGGCCAGGGGGAAACTGCTTGTGCACCAGGGCTGTAACCAAAAGTATTATTGATATGGTGTCCCTCAACCATATTAGGCTAGTCCAAATAATCTCAGGTGGAAGAATGGATATTATAACCTCCAGACAAATCGAGACTTTGGACGGTCAAAGATAAAAAACAATATGAATAAAGGTTTGAGCATGCATTTCAAAGCTGTTGAAAATGTCATTCGAAGCTGTTGAAAATGTCATTTTAAAGATGACTGGTTGTGCGACTATGATGCATGATCCAAAAAGATTTTGGTCCAGACAAAAGACCAAATGTAGTAGACGAAGATAATCGAAGACCAACATGATCATGCCGACGGCTATCATAGGTTACTAGTACGGAAAGCTAAGACTGAAAAATTGAAATTTTACATGTTTCATCAAATTATTCTAATTTAATGAAACATGGACCACTATTTTTGGCCTAAGGTAGTATGGAAGCAAAAGGAAAAAATATCCCACATGGATTAGGAGAAGAAAAACCAATTGGGTTTTAGAAATAAAAGGTTTTCAAACATCCCACACCGAAAAATAAAGAGATTTGTGAGTGGCTTCTCTTACTATATATTGAAGCCTCATTTACTCATTGAAAGGGATCTTAACTTCTATGACACCTCTTTACACTAGAATACTTCTCTCATTTTTAATTCTAGCTTTCAACATAGAGCAGGTTTTCTGGCCGCTTATTATTTAGTTTTTATTAAGTGTTGGCCCTTAGACCACCTATTATTGAGCTTTAGCCATTTAATTTTGTGCTTTCTCTTAGACCGCCTACTTTATTATTTTGACATTGTTCTCATTTATTTTTTTCTTAGTTAATTAAAGTCCTTTAATTATTAAGGTATTAGAACTTTCTTAATTGTTTGTTCTCTGCAATTAAATACAGTCGTGTGATTTTATTTTATTTTTGCAATTGTTGTTATTATTATTTTCTCTATTTCCTTCAATCTAGAAGGTGACACGTTTGCACAATCAGAAACACCCAGTGTTGGATTTTTCTCCAACAAAGCCTCTATTTTTTATATGAAATATAAGAAATTCATTAAATGCAAATTATACAAAAATATATTTATATGTATAAAAAAAAATAAAAAATAAAAAAGCTCTTGCCCATTTACACAATTTTTTTTTTCAGTTACAATTTAAAAACAGTTTCAAATTCCACATCAAATATAATTTAAAAATTTTACAAATTATGATAAAAAAAATTAATTTCTTTCCTTTTTTAAAAAGAAAGTTACAAACCAAGAAAAAAAAAAAGTGTAACTAAATAATTTCCCACTATTCTCAATACCTCATTTTCCCACTTTCTTCCCTTTTGAGTTAACAATTTGAGACAATTTTTTATTTTATTTATTTTTATTTTTTGGATTTGGTATTTCAAATTCATCATAAGATCTAGATTCAAATTAAGATGATAAAGCAGCAACTCCACTCACTTTGGGAACATTTTTCATTTGCTATGAAGGAACTTGATTTTGTTGTTGTTGTTGTTGTTGTTGTTGTTGTTGAATAAGAATAAACCTGATTTGAACATATCCATCCATTCTTACCATTCATTCCAAACACTTGCAAAGTGTTGAAGCATGGACTGAAGCTTGGGATAATGTTGCTGCATCTGATCATTAAGTGCCTTAAATGAAGTTCTTAAAAGCTTACCAAAGTAGGGGATTAGAGGATTTTGAGCATTATGCCATACTCATCAAGCACAAGGTAGTTGTTGCTATTGCTATGTTTTTTGAAATAAGGATGCTTATTACCTTGATATAGTTACTAAAACATTGGTTTTATTAGAGAATGTATGTATTATTAAATACTGAATGATATCCATTAACTTTACATTATGATCAATGACAAAATATTAGCCTTTTTCGTTTTCTTGGAGTAATGATTCACAATGTTTATGGTTCTAGGATTGTGGTTTTTGAATAATTAGGTATATTCATGGTCACTGCTATGGTGATACAATTTTCAAATTTTCCAAGGCCCTGATTGTGAATCAAATATCTTCGATATGTTTAAGAAGTTTATCTTAGAATTTCAAATTTGTGAATTTTCTGTTAAGACATGGACAGCGATTGATTCTTCAGGAGTGACTATGTAAATGGCTTTGTTTTAAACTAAAAGATAATAGTTTGTTGTTGTAGATGGCTGTGAATTTATACAATGAAGGGAGAGTGGTTTTCATCTGGTTGGAGTTTGTGAAGAATAAAGCTGAAGCATGTTGTGAATAATCATCATTGACTTTGATTGAATTTTAACTAGTTGATCTTGCCTTAAAATGATTTCAGATATAAAACAGAGAAACGTCAAGCAATTAGAAGATGAATAAATTGGGTTGTTACCATTTTTTTTTTTCAGTGAAGATATAAATCTTTCAAGATCATTCTATCCATAAAATTTGGCTGCAGTTCAGCCACTCTTTATAAAAAGCAAACCCGCCATTTCCATCTTCCCATGATTGATTGATACATAGTCCTCTGTTTTCTAGTCCCTTGGCCCTCATCATCTTCTTCCTCTGTTCCAACATTATTTTGGGTGTTGTCAAATGCTTTTCTGGTCAACTTTGAGTTTTGGCAAGGACCTCTCATAGGGCTTCAAGTCTTGTTTAATTTCGTACCTATGCTACTTCATTTGATCTTAGATTTCAAATGTGGATTTCTATAATTTGCTCTGAGGACTTGCATTTTGTGTAGGTTCCATGAAGAGAATAGTAATTCTTATCACATTGAAATTTCAATTCTCTTGTTTTGAACTGTGTAGATAATAAGTGTGATTGCCTATGAGATATATGGTTCGCTTTTAAATTTATCTTTCTAACATTATGTAATGAAGACAAAATAGTTTTCACCCAAGTTGGGCTTATGTAGAATGAAACTCATGCTGTCACAAAATCCATCAACACAATGTTTGACATTCAGATTGTTTTTTTGGATTGAATTTTAACTTATTGATCCTGCCTCAAAGTGATTCCACATAAAAATAGAGGATGGTCAAACAAGAAAAAGAATGGTTCAAATTTGGCAGCATGCAATTGTGCAACTTCCGAAAGCAACAAAGAATCTTTAGGCATGTATTTATGTATATATATAGTTGTATTCTTATTTGGATATCCGGATCTGCACGTAATTTATCAACAAAATCCAAATATCATGATGTGATGATTTCTTATATATATATATATATATATATATAATATAAATTGTCTAAGGGCTTGAACTAATGACTTGAGTTTGCTGAAGTTAGAGGTCCTTATTTATTTATTTAATATTAGCACTAAATTCTTTAAAAAGATAAGCCTCAATTTTTTTTTTTTTTTAATCATAACTTATAAAACTTGAGCATGTATTTGTAAGGCGTTTACTTTTAGTAGGGTTCCAATCCAACTCAAGTTGCATATATATTATCGAAATGGGAATTTTTTTTTACACCGTCCGAGTAAACGATCGGATAACAATTTTGAAGTTCTGCAATGGGTGCATCCTTCTCCTCCTCCTCATAATCATCATCGTCAAACATTGCACGTCTTCCAGATAATGTTTTAGATATCATCTTAAAAAAGTTGGTAAATCGTTTCGATTATATAAGCTTCAATTCCGTCTGCAAGTCATGGAATTCCATAGCTTTAAATCAAAGAGCAAAGCGCATGGCTTATCACAAAGAAAAGCAAATGACAGAGCTTATAAAGCAAACAACAGAGCCTATAAAACAGGTTAGAAAACAAATGGATGAGGATCAAGTACTGACGAATAGACTTATTGAAGTTTATGATGATCAAGGATATGTCTAAATTTATTTATTTGTCTATTTTCTTGGATCCTTGTAATTATTTTCTGATTCACAAATCCATTAATGGAATGTTTGCCAATATTCAGATTGCTTTTTATTTTATTATTATTTGTTTATTGAATTTTAGCTTTTTGATCTTCTTTTCTAAACTGATTTTGTAGAATTCTTGCATTGTTACTGTTTTAGCTATCTCACTCTAAAATATTCAGATTGGCTTTTATATATATTTATTGAATTTTAGCTTTTTGATCATATTTTCTTTAGTCATTTTGCACAATTCTTGTTATTGTTTTAGCTATCTCACTCTCTGCATTTGTTTTTGTTGATACAATTTTGAAATAATCACCATTTATTCATGCTAAAACAAAAAAACCACTAGAAAATTAGATCAAATTAACCCAAAAAAATTTCAAAATAAATTAGATCTTCGTAGCTAAGCAAATCTTCGAGTTAGTTAGAAGGAAAAATAATAATAATAACCATAATAATGTTAGCATTAAATTCCTTAAATAGATAAGCCTCTATTTGCTATAGTATAAGATAATTTTTTTTTTTTTTGAGTAGAAATATATGATAAGGGGTTCAATTGGTAAGGTACGTATATATTTGAAGATTGTCTTTTTCTAATTTGTAGGCATTTATAAGATAACCTATTAATTTTAAACGAAAATTTTAAAGGTTTCTATGTGAAATTTTAATTTTTAAAATATATTTTTAATTCTCTATGCACTGGATTATTTTCAGGATGGTTCTGGAATTTTATTGGACTTAAAAGTATTTTTAATGAGTATATAAATTGTGAAAATTAACACCTATATAAGCAAAGTAAATACAATTTTTAAAAGTTATTTCTTCATGATTTAAACATTGTTAAGGTAAATTTTTTTTTCTAAATTTCTTGAAAATCAAATTTTACTTAAAAGGTAAATTCGATCTAAAAAGAAAAAAAAAATTAGTAAAATATGCAATTAATTATAACTATTAATAATGGTTTTTTACATAATATAATTTTTGAATTGATTGTACATTTATGTCACAAAGATATCAATTTTGTCAATTTTTATATAATATATATAACAATCTATATTTACAATTGAAGATGATTTTTGTAATAGTCCATATAGTGATTTATCTAATTTTTTCAATTTTGACAAAACTTGAGCAGGGTTGATTGTGTTGACTGCATGTTAACCCCACGGTTAACTTTTTATGTGATAAGTTTCGATTTTGACTTCCATATTAATGTTGAGTAAAGCTTGCTGTCAAATTTCAAGATATAGTTTGGAAGTTATAATCAAAATAGCTTCAAGAGAATTTTAGTTAATTTACCAAAACGGTCCCATTTATTTTCAACTTGAATATTTTATTATTAAATTTCATTATTTTATCTATTATATATGTCGGTTTCATTTATATATATATATATATATATAAAAATTAATGTATATCTTTATAAAAGTATTATTATTATTATCATCTTAAAATATATAGACGTCTTTCAATATGAATTTTTTTAAAAAAAATCCCAAAATTTCTCCCCGACAGCAACCCCTTTCTCTTTCATGTGTTATCACACGACCCCGTTAAAGCTAGTGAATCTCATCATTTTCCGACTGTTATACCAGCGTAAAAATATGCCCCCTTTTTTTTTTTTTTTTTGGTTATAAAAGGTAAAAATATGCCGCTTATGCCTAAGTAGGACATCATCATCCAAACTGGTGTAATTACAAGGAATACTGAGGGTAGAAAAGAGAGAAACATAAATAAGTACACATTCTTCATGTAGAAAATATTGGACGTTTCATAATTACCCTAGAGTTGTATTGATTTAAATTAATAAAAAAATCTAAATAATTAACTTTATTGTGCCTGGTTTTTTAGAGGAAAAAAATAAATTAATAGATTGAAAGGGGGGGTGAAACTGTGCAGCTGTATAAATGTAGACCAAAGAGAGAGTCGGCGATGGAGGATCTGTTCCATAGTTGGAGAAGAAAGGTGTTTTACGGCGGCAGAGCAAGATATTATTTAAAAAAAAAAAAAAATAGTTAACGGAAACGGAAGGTGTTAAGGTCCCACAAATTGATCTAGATTTTTAATCTAACATGATAATTAACGGCATATATGGCTCTATTTCATTAATTATGTGTACCATATGAGAATACATGTTAGTAGACAACATGTACTAATTTCTCGTGAATATAAATATATTATGTAGTGACAATAGAATTCTATTACTTGTATATTCATTGGATGTATCTATATACAATCTCTTGTAACAGTATAGTTAAGTCTAATCTCTAATGCTAGTCTTGGTTACAGAAAAGTTTATCTTTGGTTCATCTTTGGCTTTATCTGATGCCACATATCATAAAGAGTTATGTAGTGTCTATCGCCGATTGATTGCTTTTTTTCTCAATATATGGTGGTTCGAAAGAAAAAAAGTTAATATCCATTATGTTGCTTTTGTACGTGATCAGGTTGCCTTCTTCTGAAAACGAAATAACTTGTACCGACCTGATTAATGAGCCTTGTTTCCTTTTCAAAAAAAAAAAAAAAATGGTGAAAAAAAAAAAAAAGATTAATGAGCACACCTGAGGTCGCTGAAGCATTAAAGGTTGGTTGATTTAATAGCACCACGTAGCAAATACTGATTGATTGATGTTTTATATGATATGGTAATTGATTAATAACGCGGTTACATTAACTTGTCTCAATGTCGACACTGTATTTAAATAAAACCCACCTACTCTACTCAGACAAATAAATAAAAATAAAAAAAAGATTACCTATTATAAATTAAATGAAATATCTAAATTTTTAATCTAAAATAATAATTAATGGCACATATAGCTCCATTTCATTGATTATGTGTATCATATCAGAATACATGTTAGTAGACAATATATACTGAATAATTTCTCGTGAATATAAATATATTACGTAGTGATTATAGAATTCTATTACTTGTATATTCATTAGATATATCTATATACAACCTCTTGTAACAGTATTGTTAAGTCTAATCTCTAATGCTAACGTACGTCTTTCTTGGTTAAAGAAAAGTTTATCTTTGGTTCATCTTTGGCTTTATCTGATGCCACATATCAATGCCACATTAGAAGAGTTATGTAGTCTATCACCGATTGATTGCTTTTTTCTCAATATATGGTGATTCGAAAGAAAAAAGCTAATCCATTATGTTGCTTTTGTACGTGATTAGTTTGCCATCTTCTGAATTCGAAATAACTCGTACCAACCTGATTAACGAGCCTTGTTTCCTTTTCCCAAAAAAAAAAAAATGGTGAAAAAAAAAAAGGATTAATAAGCACACCTAAAGTCGCTTAAGCATTAAAGGTTGGTTGATTTAATAGCACCACGTAGCAAATACTGATTGATTGATGTTTATATTATATGGTAATTACTTAATAAGGTGGTTACATTAACTTGTCTCATTGTCCATTTTGGGGTAGACATTGTATTTAAATGAAAGCCATCTACTCTACTCAGACAAAAATAAATAATTAAAAAAAAAAAAGATCACCTATCTATATCTATATAATATATAGAAGAAAAAGAATATGTGCCACTTGTCAGCATACTATTTTTCCGAACAACATACTATTGTTTCGAATTCTCTCCAAAATTATGTCAGGACCCTTTCAAAATTCTTCACCGGAATCCTAGACAAGCCCTGATCCCAGGAAAACCCTACCGGACCCTCCAATGGAAAATCCGGCAGAACCTCCCCTAAGGGTTGGACTTACCACAAATTACCTGCACTGAAAACACACTTATATATTCATCCCCTTATTCCTCCCACAATACTACAAATTGATTACACAATTTTACAGCACTTCACAGGAATAATAGTAATCCAGTGCATAAATAAAACATAAGTGTCCAGAATAGTATACAGAGCTTCATGAAGTGCTATTCAATAAAAAATACAACAAAGATGAAAGAAATATTACAACTGAATTGAACGAGTACAAAGGTACTTCTCGAACTACGATAGCGGCAGAGATTTGGTTCGCTCCGGAAGAACGCCTACCACCCCTTGCACCTAAGGGAACGGAATTTAAAAACGTGAGATGCTAATCATCTCAGTGAGCAACCCTAGGTACTGAACACTTTTAATAATAATACTATAACAAATAAGGGAATTTAATTAATACCGGCAATTAAATAGGTAAATAAATAATAACAGTTGAAAATAATAATTTCTCTCAAAACTCTCACTAATCATTTCATTGGAAATGTTTCCTTTTTAAAACATTTTCACAAAACCCGATATTCGTATTTCCCGAAAACCAAGAGATCAAACAACTTAATAAACAATAAACAAATAAATACCCCAAATGTAATTAAATGTAATAAAATATAATAAATAATTTTTGAATACTTTGGGGTTTGAAATTTTATCTGAAAATTTATACTTGACGCACCACACCATATACCAGTGATGCCCTCTGATACTCAGCGTCCCGAGCACCGACTGGCGGGGGGTTAAAGAGAGAAACTTGAAAACGGCACTTTGGCATCCCGACAGTACCACTGCTGAAACCATCATCCCGGCCAAAGAGGGGGGCGGCTGTGGCCAATATCAAACTTGCCTGCCCAAGGTCCAATGGCAACTCACGGGAGACATAATACTTGCGCGTTAACCACATATACACCGGAACACCAATACTGTATGAGTGCGTCTAAAATAATTATTAAATTAATTATAACCGTACCGTTTTTTCAAAATCACCATGGGAAATATACCAATTTTCACATTTACCATCCCACATATTTTCCTTTAACAAACCCGATACGAAAACATCGATAACAATAAAACAATAATTTTTCTTGTAACACGAGGTTCAACAAATAATATACCACGGGCATAATTATAAAAATTAAACCACCAATTTAAACAAATATTTTCACAAAATATTTAAACCAATTATGCCCAAAAATAATATTAAAACCACATACGATTTATTACTGAAAATACCTTACTTATGCATAATAAATAAAATTAAATCACAATAAATAATAATTAAATTGCACCACATGAGTATAATTTCATATATCAATTAAACACCAATTAAATATAATTAATTACCCCAAAATAGGTTTAAAGGTGGGTCATTTACCTTAAGCGCGTATATCAGCTAAGATCCTCCGCAGGATCAACTCCACTACTCACACGCGCACCTAAAACATCCACAGTACACCAACCAAATATATTAATATTTTAATCGGATAACTCCCAAATGGATACCCGGGGAGCGAACACAAACGACAACTAAAAATTACGAGTAATATACCGAATCGAAGCTTGAGTGATGAGGATCACGGATTCGGTGTTACTTCCCGGAGATCGGACCCGAGGTGGCCGGAATCTCGCCGGAAAGCTTTCGGGATTCAACTCCTTAATTCTCCCAAACCGTCTCGAATTGGAGGAAAAGGACGCCGGATTTGGATTCAGGAGGTCGGAATTAGTGGACAGGGACCAGCAGTGCAACTGGGTACTCGCCGGAACAGTGACTTCCGGCGAGCCGTCGCGGTCACCGGCAACGGTCGCCGGTGGCCGATGGCTGAGATTTTGGGGAGTTTTGTAGATCGAGGGGAGAGGATTCCAACGGGACCGGCGGTGAGGCAAATGGAGGCCGGACGGCGAAGAGATCGGGGTTTGAAGGTTTTCGGTGCCTCGCCGGAAAATGCTCCGATCCCGACGCGTTGGAGGTCCGATGGCCGTGAAATTTGATGGGTAGGCTGGAATTGCCACGGGTGAGAGACCGGTCAAGCTTGTGTCGCTTGAAAGTGGCCGAAAACGGGTCAACGGCGGTGGAGGGGAAAAATTGCCGCCGAGCTTCGCCGGCTCGGTTTGGGCGCGTCCCGCGACCGGCGGTCTTGAAATTTCGGGGTTCGGCCAGAAATGGGGGGGCGCTCCTGTCTGGCCGATGCGTGTAGCAAGGATCGGCCGAAAAATTTGTCGAGTCCGGCGGCCGGTCATTTCTCTCTCTCTCTCTCTCTCTCTCTTTCTCTATCTCTTTCTCTCTCCTCCCCGACGTTTTTGCCAAATAAAAGCCACTGTGGGTGACACTGTTCACCCACATGGACCAATCAGGTGATGACACATGGCGTTACTATGCACTTAAGCCAGATATAATAAAATATTACGGTATCCGGCGAACTTCACACATCCATAACTTTTTAACCAGACGTCCAATTTAAGCGTGCCGCTAGTCTATAAACTCGTATCGATGAGTAATTTACAACCATACAAAAGTCAAAACAAAATTACACAACAATAAAAAGTCAACTCCCAGCACCTTTTGGACAGTTTGCACCTCGATTTGTTTTACCCATAACTTTCAAACCGTAGCTCTGTTTTCGACGTGCTACTAGTCTACGAACTCGGGGCATCATGCACTTCGCCACGGTACCATGGCCAACTAGAAATTTCAACTGGAACAAAAAGTCAACTTTTGACCCACTTGGTCAACGATCAACCTCGATGAACGTGCACGAATTCCGATGTGGTTTGGGTCAGGGTGTTACAATTACCTTTTTTATTTTTTATTTTTATTTTTTATTCTTTATTTATGGTGCACATAATGTGAGGTATTTATTTTTTAAATTTGGAAATCAAAGACAAAAATTCAGGAAATTGCCATACGTAAAATTGCCATACACGAAATTTATTCTTATTTTTATTTTATTTATTTACTTATGGTACATAAAATGTGAGGTATTTATTTTTTAATTTATGTATGTGTCAGGCTTTTTTTTTTTTTTTTTTGGTTACACTTAGTGGAATTATCATATACGAAATTGTATTGTCATATAGTTCTCACCATATATGGAATTGCCATACATGGAATTGCATTATTAAACAATTTTTACCATATACGTAATTGTATTATTATACAGTTTTTACCATATACGGAATTGCATTATTATAGTAACTTTTTGAAATAAATTTAAAATAAATAAAATATTTTATTTTATTATATTTACCAAATAAGTCAAATATATTTGACTATAAATAACTAGGTGCCACCTTCCGGTTATTTAAAATTTCAGTATTCAATATTCTATTGGGTTTTACTCTCTCATTTTTCTGTTTTAGTTATTAAAGTTTTTTTGTTTAATTTCAATTTATTTTCTTTTTTTGATGGATCCTAATAAAAATCATCTTAATCATAAGCATGTGCATAAACCATGCTATGGATTTTTGATTGAAGATGATGATGTTACTATGGAAATTGATGTAAAAGAAGAAAACTTTTTCTAATGAAGAATCCTCACTGATTATAGATTCACCCATATCTATTAACTTTTTCAAGAGCATGGAGAACAAGAAGATAAAAAGGAGAAGACGTAAGAGATTATTTAGGCCGAGAGTATGTAAGAAAGAAGTTATGATAGTTCTGACAATAAGGTGGTACCGAAATTCTCGGACATTGCGACAACTTCATTGAACAAGAAGCAATTTAGGAAGATGAAGCGTTTGTCCTAGACATTATGGTTATTTTTTATGTTTCATTTTTCTTATTGGAATCTATTATGTTTATTGGGATTAAAATTTTAAAAAAAATGTTTTTTTTTAGTTATTATAAATTTTGTTCTCCTCCATGTATCTATCAATCTATTCAATGGTCAATATTTGTTCTCTTTTATATATATTTTTTAAGAAAACTTATAAATATAGGTTATTTGGTAATAATTATACCTAATAAATACAAAAACAATAGATTTTAATGCTACTTTTATATACCTTTTTTTTTTAAATGTTTATATATTATCCATAATCAGCAATTCAAGTATTTAGTCAAATTTTTAGTCAAATTTTGTCCTTTATTTGTCATAATCAGCAACCATGGTACTTCTATATATTGTCCTTTTTGTTAACAAATTCAAGTATTTAGTCAAATTTTTAATGTTTATATATTGTCCATAATCGGCCATTCAGTGTTTTCCATAATCGGGAATTCAATATATATTTATATATATATTTTCAACAACAGATAAATATATATAAACAAATAAATATGGGTTCTTTCTTCAGTAATAAATATACCTAATAAATCGATACAAAAGCTATAGACTTGAATTTGTTAACAAAAAGGATAAATATCAATTTTTTCCTTATTAGGATGACATTGACGAATCAAATTCAATTTTTTCCTTATTAATTTTTGAAAAATAATATTGAGATTCCATATTATACCGTACAAAAAGGGAATAAATTTTCCATAATCGCATAATATTATAGGTTGTAACCTCTAAAACTATTTAAATTTTAATTATTTTTTTTTGAAGATAAATATTAATTTTTTCCTTATTAGGATAACATTGAATAATCAAAATCAATTAATGTGTTTCTCAATCCTGCTTCTAACAATCGAATTAGAAGATCTTGATTTTCTTCTCATTTAAGCTCTATCGAATTATTTGAAAATTCAATCGCATGTATCTATCAATCTATTCCATGGTCAAGATTTGGTCTCTTTTATATTTATTTAAAAAAATTATAAATATAGGTTATTTGGTAATAATTATACCTAATGAATGCAAAAACAATAGATTTTAATGCTACTTTTATATACCTTTTTTTTTAATGTTTATATATTGTCCATAATCGGCAATTCAAGTGTTTAGTCAAATTTTGTCCTTCTATATTTGTCCATAATCAGCAACCATGGTACTTCTATATATTGTCCTTTTTGTTAACAAATTCAAGTATTTAGTTGTTTATATATTGTCCATAATCGGCAATTCATATATATATATATATATATATATATATATATATATATATATATATATATATGTATTGTCAACAACAGATAAATATATATAAACAAATAAATATGGATTCTTTTTCCGGTAATAAATATATCTAATAAATCGATACAAAAGCTATAGACTTGAATTTGTTAACAAAAATGATAAATATCAATTATTTCCTCTTTAGGATGACATTGAAGAATCAAATTTAAATTTTTCCTTATTGATTTTTGAAAAATAATATTGAGCTTCCATATTATGCCTTACATAAAGGGAATAAATTCTCCATAATCGCATAATATTATAGTTTGTAACATTTAAAACTATTTAAATTTTAATTATTTTTTTTGAAGATAAATATCAATTTTTTCCTTATTAGAATGACATTGAAGAATCAAAATCAATTAGTGTGTTTTTCAATCTGCTTTTTATCAGTGCTAAATGCTATAATTTGGACTAAAAAACAATTAAAATAGCATAGTTGATGTACCAAATGTTGAACTTTCTAAAAAAGGCATCTTCTTATAACTATTTAATTATGAACTGTCAGGACCCGTCCAAAATTCCTCATGGAAATCCTAGATAAGTACTGATCTCAGGAAAACCCTACCAAACCCTCCAATGGAAAATCCGGCAAAACCTCCCCTAAGGGTTGAATTACCACAAACTTCCTGCACTGAAAACGCACTTCTATATACACCACATTTTTCCTCCTACCTTACTACAAAGTATTACCATAAATTTCAGCACTTCAATAAATAACAAGGAATCAGTGCATAATTAAATAGATAATCGTCCAAATAGTATACAGAGCGTTATCAACTACAATTGAATATGAAATTTAATACAATACAAGATAATAACAAATAATACAAGATAGAAAGGAAGAAAAAGCCTCTTGAACTTTCGGCAATGAACTAAGACATCGAGCTCATCCCGGACGATTAACGTCGACTAACCTGGGCCTAAGGAAACAGAATTTAAAAACATGAGATGCTAATCATCTCAATGAGTAACCCAATCTACTATACAATTATAATAGTAATAATATAACAATAATATAAACTTGATTAATCAATAATAAATAACTAAGTAATTAATTATTAAATATTTGAAAATAATATTTTTTTCTCAAAACCCTTACGATTCACTCAGTTTGAAATGTTCCCTTTTTAAAACATTTTCACAAAAACCAATATTTTATGCCCCAAAATCCAGGAAATATTTAATTAATAATTTGCAAATAAAAGACAACAAATTATTAATCCAAAAATTTTAGTGAGAAATAATTATTATAAAAAAAAAAGACTAATGAAAAATATTAAATTGGAAATAAAATATTGTAAACAATTAATACGACAACACAATAAAATTTACATTAACAAAAAAATGATCCAAGAAATATTTAAATAAATAAAATAAAACCAAATAATTAACAATAGAGCTCAATTTAGAATACCAAAACAATTTAATTTATAAAGCACTATTAAATACACTTTAATTTAAATAAATTTCTAAAATATTTTATAATTAAAATCATGTCGTGAAAACCATTTGATGCACCCACTATATACCAGTGGCGCCAATGGTACCCAGCGTCCCGAACATCGCCAGACAGGAGGTTAAAAAAAGAAACCGGCATACGGTCGCATGGCGTCCCACCGCGCCGCTACAAACAGGCGTCCCGGCTATGGAGGGACGGCCTACCCTCATCCGATGACAACCGCAGGACAACCCCATAAATCACATGTGCACTACTCACATCCACTTGCACACTAACCACATCCACCTATGCGCTAATCATATCCATGTATAAAGAACACCAGTACATGTATAGTGCATCTAAAATCATAAAGTTCATACATTTTCAAAATCTCAAAAATTTCATAAGTACTACCGGGTTTATTCCATATAATTAAACCCGTAAATTTTTCACAATTCCTTTATAAATCATCGTCATAAATCCATCGCATAAATTCCATCAATTTCAAATCCATCAACTCTCAATTCCATCAATTTAAATATACAAATTTTCCAATGGCATAAGTATTTTTGAAACATAATAATTTAAATCAATATTTCTTTCTCAAACCTTCAAAACCAATTTGAATCAAATATGTCATTTAAACCTCATAAAATCCACAATAATCAAAATTCTCATAAATATACATTTTCAAACACATAATAAATCCATCAATGAAATTAACAATAATCTAAAATAAATTTTCCTTCAATTCTTCAAAATTCGAAATATAATTAAATTCCACAATTCATCAATATATAAATATATTTTTATAAAACATAAATAAATTCACAATTAAATTCAACAACAATTCAAATTCACAATTTCTTTAAAATTGAATTTCATAAAAATAAAATCTCCATAATTTGTCAAAATCAAATTATGCTTTAATACACATGTACATTTCAATTTATTTAAATTGTACCATCAAAATTCTAAATATAATTTTACTAAACAATTAACACATCAAATATCACATTTTCAAATAATCGAATATCACAAAATACTTATAATTACACACCCAAAATTAAGTTTGAAGGTGGGTCACTCACTTCGAGCAGTCAATCCAACCAAGATCCTCCATTAGATCAATCCTATGACTCACACGTGCTCCTAGAATAACAATGTTACACAGGATCAAATAAATTAATATTTTGTTCGGGTAAATAATACTCGATACCCGGGGAGTTTAACACAAACGGTGTCCAAAATTCACAAATGAGGTGTCTAAGGAAAGCTAATGAAATGAGGATCACATTACCAACCTCCATTGGACTCAACTCGACCAAAGGTGGCCGGAAAATGGACGGAAGGTTTCGGCCGAGCTTCAACTTATCGTGTCTCCCAAATGGCAAGGAAATGAGCTGAATGGACCTCAAAATCGAGCTCAAGAGGTCCAAACTAGGGGAAAGAAGGTGTAACACCCCGTCCCAAATCGCACCGGAATCCGTGCACGTTGACCGAGGTTGACCGTTGACCGAGTGGGTCAAAAGTTGACTTTTTATCCCAGTTGGAATTTCTAGTTGACCAGGGTACCGTGGCAAAGTGTATGATGCCCCGAGTTCGTATACTAGTAGCACGTCGAAAACGAAGCTACGGTTTGAAAGTTATGAGCAAAACAAGTTGAGGTTCAAACTGTCCAAGGGGTGCCAGAGTTGACTTTTTAATTATGGGGAAATGAGCTTTGACTCATGCATGGTTGTGAAGTGCTCGTCGATACGAGTTCACAGACTAGCGGCACGCTTAAAAAGGACATCCGGTTAAAAAGTTATGGACGCGTGAAGTTTGCCGAATACCGTAATATTTTAATGTTTTGAGTTGATGAACAGTGAAATGCCATGTGTCGTCATCTGATTGGTCCACATGAATGAACAGTGTCACCACTATGGCTTTTATTTGACAAAAATCTCGGGGAAGAGAGAGAAAGAGAGAGAGGAGAGAGAAAGAGAGAGAGAGTCCAACCGGCCGCCAGAGTTTTCAAATTTTCTGGCCGATTTACCTTACACGCGCCAGTCAGGCGGACGCCCCTCCCTGTTTTTGGCAAAACTCCAAAATTTCACGGCCATTGGCCGCCGGACGCGCCCTAATCGAGGCGGCGAAGATCGGCAGCGATTTTTCCCTCCACCGCCAACCACCGCCGATTGACCCCTTTCCTGCCATTTTTCGGCCACACGCGCCAGCCAGCCCTCACCACCTCCTCAAGTCCAGCCTACCCACCAAATTTCACGGCCACCGGACCTCCGACGCGCCGGGATCGGAGCTTTTTCCGGCAAGGGACCGAAATTCTTCAAACCCCGATTTTTCCGCCGTCCAGCCTCCGTTTGCCTCACCGCCGGTCCCGTTGGATTCCTCTCCCCTCGATCTACAAATCTGCAAAAAATCTCAGCCAACGGCCACCGCAAGCGCCGCCGCCGTCGACGGTTGCCGGTGACTGCGACGGCTCACCGGAAGTTACTGTTTCGGCGAGTACCCAGTCTCACCGCCGATCCCTCCCGACTGTGTTCGACCTCCTGAACCCGAATCCGGCATCTGTTTCCACCAATTCGCGACGGTTTGGGAGAATTGCGAAGTCGAAACCCGAAAAGCTTTCCGGCGAGATTCCGACCACCTCGGGTCCGATCACCGGAAAGTAAGACCGGATTCGTGATCCTCATCACTCGAGCTTCGATTCGGTATATAACTCGCAACTTTTAGATATCGTTTGGTGTTCGCTCCCCGGGTACCCATTTGGGAATTATCCGAATAAAATATTAATATATTTGGTTGGTACTGTGGATGTTTTAGGTGCGCGTACGAGTAGTGGAGTTGATCCCGCGGAAGATCTTAGTTGATTTACGCGCTTAAGGTGAGTGACCCACCTTCAAAAATATTTTGGGCAATTAATTATGCTTAATTGGTATTTGAATCATGCTCATGTGGTACAATTTAATTATGGTTTTATTGTGGTTTAATTTATTATTTATGCATGAGCAAAGTGTATTTCGGTAATAATCGTACGTGGTTTTAAGTGTTATTTTCCGGGCATAATTGGGTAAATATTTTATAAAAATATTTGTTTAAGTTGGTGGATTAATTTTATAAATTATGCCCGCGGTATTTTAATTGTTGCACCTCGTGTTACGAGAAAATTATGATTTATTTGTTACTGATGTTTTCGTACTGGATTGTGAAAAGGAAATATGTGGGATGGTATTTTGTAAAAATTTGGTATATTTCCCACGGTAATTTTGGAAAACGGTACAGTTGGTTTAATAATTATTTTAGACGCATTCACACAGTATTGGTGTTTTGGTATATGTATATGTGGTTCAGCGCGCAAGTATTATTATTTCACCCGTGAGTTGCCATTGGACCGTGGGCAGGCAAGTCTTATATAGTGCATACAGCCGCCCTCCTCCTTGGCCGGGATGATGGTTTCAGCAGCGGTACTGTTGGGACGCCGAAGTGCCGTTTGCAAGTTTCTCTCTTTAATCCCCCCGCCAGTCGGTGCTCAGGACACTGGGTATCGGAGGGCATCACTGGTATATGGTGTGGTGCGTCAAGTGTAATTGTCAAGTGTAGTTTTCAAACAAAGTTTCAAACCCCAAAGGTGTTCAAAAATTATTTATTATAATTTAGTACATTTTAATTATATTGGGGTATTTATTTATTTATTTACTGTTTCTCAAATGGTTTGATTCCTTGGTTTTCGGGAAGTACGAATATTGGGTTTTGTGAAAAGGTTTTAAAAAGGAAACATTTCCAACGGAGTGATTAGTGAGAGTTTTGAGGGAAAATTTATTATTTCCAACAGTTATTATTATTTATTTACTTATTGTTGGTATTTATTCAATTCCCTTAATTGTTATTATTATTATTTTATTATCATTAAAAATGTTCAGTAGTTAGGGTCACTCATTGAGATGATTAGCATCTCACGTTTTTAAGTTCCGTTCCCTTAGGTGCAAGAGGTGGTAGACGTTCTTCCAGAGCGAACCAATTTTTCCGCTACTATCGTGTTTCGAGAAGTACCTTTGTACTCATTCATTTAAGTGTATTATTTCTTTCATCTTTGTTGTATTTCTGTTGTTTAGCACTTCATAAAGCTCTGTATACTATTGGGACACTTATGTTTTATTTATGCACTGGACTGTTGTTATTGTTGAGAAGTGCTGTAATTTGTGGAACAACTTGTAGGAGGAATAAAGGGTGATTTTAGAAGTGTGTTTTCAGTGCAGGTAATTTTTGGTAAGTCCTACCCTTAGGGGAGGTGCTGCCGGATTTTCCGTTGGAAGGTTCGGCGGTATTTCCCTGGGATCAAGGTTTGTCTAGGGTTCCGGGGAAGGAATTTTAGACGGGTCCTAACAGAGGGTATGAAATAGGATTGGATTGGCCGGAAAATAGCGAAATAGCCGAAAAATCAAAATGGGCCGCCACTAGCTTCATCCATCGATCTGGGCGCGTTGCCGGTCGGCCGACTGCCAAACTTTGCAGCTGAGCTCGCCGACGCGTGTGGCCATCCGGTGGCCCAAAAAAAAAAACAGAAACGGGAAGGCTCAAGAGGGAGAGAGAGAAGGAGAGAAAGAGAGGGAAGAGAGAGAAAGGGAGAGAGAGAGAGGGGGGAGAGGGAGGGGATGATAAATAGTACCCCTTCCCCCTCTTTTTCACGTGCCCAAAAGAAAAGAAAAAGAAAGAAAAAGAAAGGAAAAAGAAAAGGAAAAGAAATTAATAAAATAATATAAAATAATAAAATAATGATGTATTAAAAAATTTTACAGATCCATAACTTTTAAACCACATATCCGTTTCGGGCGTGCCACTAGATTGATGCATACTTTGCAACGGTATCTCGGTCAAAGAGAAATTCCATCCGGATCAAAAAGTCAAATTTTGACCCCTGTCGATCAACAGCGGTCAAACCCGGTCAAAGTGAAAAAAATTCCAATGTACTTCAAGACAGGGTGTTACATGAAATATTTATATATATATATATATATATATATATTGTCAAAAACATATGGCAATTCAATGTTTGTATATTGTCCATAATCAGCAATTCAATATATATTTATATATATTGTCAAGAACAGATGGCATAATGTTGGGTATATTACCAAAAATTGACCTATTATATACTTATTATGTATTACATCACGATTCTCGATCAGTTATTTGAACCATCAATTAATTAAGGAGGTTCACAAAGGAATTATATTCATTTGTCATTATTTTTAAATGCTACAGATGGAAAAAATTATTTGAACATCAATTATTTGAATTTGAATTTAAATTCTACATGTGGAAAAAATAAAATACATAAGCATTTTTTAATTTGATTTTCATGAGTGAATGGTATTATATATAGATATCAAATTTTTAGTTATTAACAAACATTTATAATATACATTGAAAAAAATAATGTCCAAATATACTTATTATCAATAAAAATTTTAAAATAAGTTTTCAAATATGGCTAGGCAGATCGATTTTATCAACGAGATTAATGTTAACAAGATGCAGTGGATGTTTAAAGTTTGAGTCCTGAGACTTTGGAAGGTGCCAAACTTTGATGCTAAGATAGAAATTAGTAGTATTGAAATGGTATTAATGGATGAGCAGGTAATGTTTTGTTCTTTTTTTTTTTTTAAATTTCATTATATGTTAGTGATATTATTATCATTATTAATATCATACAATATAAGAAGAAGAAATATATATATATATATATATAGTATATAATATATATATATATATATATATATATATATATATGTATATATATAATTTGGTGCATGTGTATATATATAGTGATATTATTAGTATACAATATAATATTATACATGCAATAATATATAGTATATATATATATAATTTTGTGTATGTGTATATATTATATATAATATATATGCAATTATCATGCATGTCTATATAATATACTAAATAATATGGGTATATATATAATATAATGTATAATATATATAATATTATATATCGATTATTTTGTTTAAGGTTTAAAATTTTTTTCAATAATATAATAATGTTCTAGATTACCTAATCATCAGTTGAAATTGAAGGTCGGTGTCCCCATTATGCTATTAAGAAATGTTGATCATTTTTCAGGATTATGCAATGGGACTAGATTTGTCATTACAAGATATGACAATCATGTTCTCGAAGGCAAAATTATTTCAATGAGCAATATTGGATTTAAAGTGTTTAGTTCAAAAATGACTTTAACTCCATCACATTAGTCTAAATAAATTTAATTAAAAATATATGTTAAAAAAACTTTCAAGTCTTCAAAATTAATTTTTGCAAAAAGAAGAAAAATGCTTTTAAAGGTCATTTAATTTGCTACAGGAAGGGTTGGATGACTTATTAAAAACCTAAGGGATTTTTTTCTAAAAT
This sequence comes from Ziziphus jujuba, assembly GCF_031755915.1. Taxonomy (NCBI): domain Eukaryota; kingdom Viridiplantae; phylum Streptophyta; class Magnoliopsida; order Rosales; family Rhamnaceae; genus Ziziphus; species Ziziphus jujuba. The sequence continues at coordinate 18,011,331 of NC_083381.1, forward strand.
TTATTCCCAACCTATAAATAAAATATTCCCAAAAAATATTTATTTATTCCAAACCTATAAATGAAATATTCCCAAAAAATATAATTACAAACATCTAATATAGTATTTTAGAACAATAAATTAAAGGGGAACCACAGTAAAAAAAAAAAAAAAAAATCTCTCAAAAGATTCCTAACTTGAAACCAGATAAATCAATATTTTTATAAATAATTTAAATGAGTGTATATTTGGCAACCTAATATACACTTCTTTAATATAAGTTTACAGTCAAATTAGATTTTCCAAAATTTTGTAAATAAATTTGGCATGAGGGTTACTCTTACGATTTCTCATGCCGACTTTATTTGGTCAACCCCATACCTGGACTAACTATGACAACTTTGCATCAGCTAAGTACGTTTTCTTAAAAAAATAATAAAATCTTGTGGTTCCAAATCAGGAGTCCGTCCACGTTTTATCCTTATAGTTCGATTGATGTGACCGCGTTTCAAATCCTGGTAGTGATGGTACTTAAAAATTCTGTCTTATTAAATACTTTACCAGTCCATCGACAATATTCATGAATGAATCAGAAACATACTTTTTACTTTTTTTTTTAAATTATAAATTGTTCTAATGATAACCAAAAAAAAATAATTTATTATTTGTTTAAAGATATATATAATTTCATCAATATGACAACATTAATAACTTCATTTCAATTTGGTGCGCCATTTTATGGTAGATTTCCATAAATTTCCTTGGTCCCCAATAATATAGGTCTTCAATAGAATTTAATGGTTATGGTTTCCAGCTAAGTGAAAATTTTGAGGTTTTTATTTTTATATTTTACGAAGCTAACTTTTGGAATAGACACATAAAATAAAATTATGATAAGTAAGAAAAATCAAACGCAGTGAGAGTACACTAGCTGGGTTTATAGAGAGTGCAGGAAGTGAATTGGATATATATATATATATATATATATATATATATATGTAGAATCCTCAGACATTAGGATCTGCAAAAAATAAATACTACACGAAAAAAAATATTTTTTTTTTCAAAATAAAAACAAACGCTATAAAAAAATTCAATTTTACTTTGATTTTGCTTCTGCTTCTGGGCTATATGCAACTTTATACTAACAGTTCTAATCATGAAATCATTATATATATATATATATATATATATATATATATATAGAAACGTCTTACTATTTCAATATCTGAATTGTCAAATTTACGGACCATCAACATGTTAAATATTGGATACAGTTGGATTAGATCAATGGCTCTGCCAGCAACACTCACTTACATACACGCTAGCACACTGCTCGTTTCTACAATTGACATGTGTCTTACAACTTTTTCCAAAATCAATGCACCCCTTGAAACTGTTTCTACAATTGACATGTGTCTTACAACTTTTTCCAAAACCAATGCACCACTTGAAACGACAATTTCACTTTTTTGTGTCTATTACATTATTACCATTCCTTCATTTTTAATACAAAATTCTTATTTTATATATATTTCTTTTCCTAATTTTTTTAATATATATTTTTTATTTTATATGTTTTGAAGAATAGCACAACATATATCCAAAATAATAATAAATGAATATTTATTAATACACAACTAATTAATCTTATTTTTTTTTATGAAAAATAGATATTTAAATAAAATAAATACTTTTAATAAATTTTTATTTCACATGTGTTTTTAACTATGATGCAATATGATTAAGTAAACACATGTCAAAATTAAGATGTTCCTTAATTTTATTAAAAATATTTACTTTATTTTAGTTATTTATGTTTCGTACAAAAAAATTAATGCTAATTATCTATATATGAAAAAAATATAAATTTTGTTAATTGTTTTGGATATGTTATTGATAGGAAGCTAGATTCTTCCCCCCAAAAAAAAAAAAAAGGAAAAAGGAAAAAAAAGGAAGAAAAAGTAAGAAAGAAAACAAACATATCTAAATTAAAAGTTTGTAGTTAAATAATAGAATGGTAATATTGTAATAAATTTAGAAGAGAAAGTCAAATTTTTATTTGAATTGTGCTTCGGTTTTGACAAAAGTTGGAGTACACATGTCAGCTATAGAAGTTGGAAAGTGTATGTTAGCGGATTAGCAAGTTGAGTGTTGCTAGAAGTCACTTACTGGAAGTTCGTAAATTTAATAATCCAGACATCCGGATGGTAGAACATTCCTATATTTATATATATGAGAACCATTTCTAAACGCGTGAGAAATGGTTGAAGAGGTAGGATCGTAAAAACATAAAAATTCAGATACATTTTCGCTTTTTTTCGTTCACTAGTTGTGCATATGAGAATGAGATCCTTTTTCAATCACTTTTGGAGCTGATATTTAACTATAGCTATACTAATACTCCTCAGATCGAATTAATCTTTCATATATCTGTGTGTGTGTGTATTGCCCTTCATTTCTTTCATTTGTTATATATATATATATATATGTATGTATGCATGATTCATCACAATTTTTTTTTTGAAAAAAATGTATGTGTTGTATACATGATTGTATGCAGGAAGGCTCTCTGTTGATATAGACATCACCAGAAAATGTGGAAAATTAAGTTTGGAGGGGGAGAAGAGGATCCATGCTTGTTTAGCACAAACAATTTCCTTGGAAGGCAGATATGGGAGTATGATGCAGATGCAGGAAGCCCAGAAGAGAGAGATGAGGTTGAAAAGGCTCGTCAACATTTCTACCAAAACCGATTCAACCTCAAGGCCTGTAGCGACCTCCTCTGGCGCTTCCAGGTATAATAACTAATTATTATATTCATATCTAATTTTGTTGTAGTGTGGACTTCATATTCAACTTATGGTGTATTTTTCCTTCTTATTACCATTAATAGAACATGATATTATCAGTAATAAACAGAAGGAAATGCTTACCTTAACGTGAGGATGCAAGCCCACTATACACGATGGGGCTAATTATCAGTAATTTTTTAAATAAAGTAATTTAAAAAAAAAAATAGAAACTTCATATCAATAAGAATATGCATAAACTAAACCAAATCATCCGAACCGATAGTTTTTGTTGGTGATTTGGTAAGATTTATGTGATTTCAAGCCAAATCTAGTCGATCGAGTATATGTGATATTGGTATATATGTAAGACCAGGGTTTTGGTTTTTGCATCCATACATTGGTTACTATTATTATTATCCTTTTTTTTTTCTTTTTTGTGTGGTGTGGAATTATTTATATACATATACATATACATATATATATATATATATATTAATAAAAGGTAGAAATTTTTATTTTTTATTTTTTGCTGAAAAAGATTTCTAGAAGACAACAAAACCATAAATAACTATCCTAGATTGTATATTCTATGTCATCCACCAATTCTGCTAGAAATATCATATCTATTTACCAAATCCACTTCATAATTTCTGATAATTCACTATTCATTTAGGAGTTAATTTATTAATATTTAAATTATCTAAATTTTTTAAATATTAATTTATATAACTATATTATTTGCCATATTATATAGTAAATAAATATTATTTTGGTATACCTCACCCAAAAAAATATATATACATATTTTGGTGTAACACTATCGATTGTCCACATGTTCAAGTTAACAAAAAAATAAAATAAAGATTTTTTCCATTTTTATTTTATTATTTGGGCCTTAGTATATTCCAAAATTATAAGAATTACATATTCCTAGTGGCACAGCACAATTTAACAGAAAAAGAAAAAAAAAAAGCACAATATAACAGAAAAACCGCTATTCTGCAAGGCGGCAAAGGCAAAATTTTGGTGTGTTTTAGCGTGAGACATGAGAAAAACACATCATATAGTGGCAAGGCACGGAAAAAGACAGTCAACTTTATTTTGACTGTCCAATATGTGAAAAGACACGAGCCTAAGCATCAAAAGGGCAGCTTTTATTTAACCTCTTTTTTCTTTTTCTTTTTTTTTCTTTCCATTTTTTAATTTTTTAAATTTTAATTTTTTAATATTAAATGTACTAACGAAATTTTAAATATTTCCATAAATTATTAAGTAATTGTAGTATTTTTATTTTATTTGTTATTGGAAATTTGAAAATAATAGAGTTTAAGATTTGTCTTCTTTATTGGAAACTTGAAATTATAAAATTGCAATAAATACGTTGTCATTGGTTATTACCAATTTATTATAATTTCGTATTCTAATATGATATATATTTTAATTTTTAAAAATTTTACTATTTATTATCATTCATTACAATCATCATTTGTAATAAAATTACAAATTTTAATTGATATATTTAATTATATTATTTTTTATTTTAAATTATTAAAAATTAATTCTTTAATAGTAATTATTTAAATAATCATATGGCATAAATATTTCATTGGTGATCATTGCAATAACAAACAACATTTTGCCCATTTTTAAGGTACATATAATATATATAAATATATATTCATTAGTAAATTGAGATTAATTAATTTTAAATATTTCTTTTGGGCAAAGAAACTGTTAATTGTGGTATATAATTGTCAGCTTCTAGGAAAGAAGAAATTCAAACAAAGCATTCCTCAAGAGAAGGTTGAAGATGACGATAAGAAAATTAGTTATAAGACTGCCGATGCAACAATGAGGAGGGTAATCAACTTCTGGTCTGCCTTGCAAAGTCCCCACGGCCATTGGCCTGCTCTGAATGCTGGTGTTATGTTTTACGTCCCTCCCTTTGTCAGTACACTTTTAACTCTCTCTCTTTCGACCAAATTTTCAGTTTTCTTCTAAGCACTGCTCCATTGTCCCATAAGCCAGTAGGACCCATATGGGACCCACACGTCTGAGAGGGTCCACTGGTTTGTGAGAGAACGGAAACACTGTTTCAAAAAGCACTTAAAAAATTTTCCGTCGTATTGTTTCTTGCTGGAAATTTTAAATTACTCCATAGTCTCATCAAGTAAAAAAATATATATATATATGTATATATATTTTAATTTCCTAACCAAAAATAAATAAAAATTCAGGTGTTTTGTATGTATATTACCGGGACACTTCATACAGTATTCAATGAACATCATCGAAGGGAAATGCTGTGGTATATGTACTGCCATCAGGTAATTAAACTAATTAATTATTAGTAAAAAATTAAATATTATCGGTTGGGAAATTAATTACTTTTGCCAAAAAAAAGAAAATTAGCAATTAATTATAAATTGCAGAACGAAGATGGTGGATGGGGATTGCACATTGAAGGGCCAAGTATGATGATGTGTACGGTTCTCAACTATCTGGCCATGAGGATACTCGGAGAAGGTCCGGATGGCGGCCTGAACAATGCGTGTAGCAGAGCCAGAAAGTGGATTCTTGATCATGGTGGCGCCATGTACTCTGGATCTTGGGGAAAGACTTGGATGGCTGTATGGATAATATGAATATTCATTTCATGTCTAATATCTCAATTACAGAATAATAATCACATAAAACTTGTTGCACATATAATTAATTGCAGATTCTGGGTGTGTATGATTGGGAAGGAAGCAACCCAATGCCACCAGAGCTTTGGTTCCATCAAACTCTAGTCCCTTTGCATCCATGTAAGCTTCAATTTTTAATTACTTTTACTATACTTAATCATAACTAGTCCACCAATTTTATATATATATATATATATATATATATAGATATAATATAATATATATATATAGATATAATATAATATGGCTTCTATCATAGATGCTATGTTAAAACTATTATAATTTTCTTTTTCAACTATTGAATTATTTTAAAGTTAAAATTAAAATTTTATTTATAATTCTTTGATATGTATAATTCATATTCTTTGAATAATTTTTTAAATAGGAAAACTCAAACACTGTACATAACTTAATTTATAATTTATATGAATATGCAGCCAAGATGTTCTGCTATTGTCGTTTGACGTTCATGCCCATGTCATATTTTTATGGAAAGAGGTTCGTCGGGCCCATAACACCACTCATTCAACAGCTTAGAGAAGAAATCTATAGCCAACCTTACAATCAAATCAAATGGCCCAGAGTCCGCCATTTTTGTGCAAAGGTGAAACATATTTAATTTTTTAAAAAGTTTGAATGTGCTATGTGTACATTATAACTGACTGTTCTAGGTTGATTAATGTATGTAGTTGTTAATTGTTGCAGGAGGATAATTACTACCCGCATGGTCGATTACAACGCTTGATGTGGGATGGTTTTTACTACGTGGCGGAGCCCCTTCTGAATAGCAGATTCTTCAGAAGGATAAGAGAGTATGCTGTCCAAAAGGCAATCGACTATATCCATTATGAAGATGAGAACAGTCGGTATATTACTATTGGATGCGTAGAAAAGGTAATAAACAAATATTAACTCAGTAAGAGAGATTAATATTCTAGTACAAAATGCATTCAGTAAGTCTCTCTATTACTCCATATGACAGCCATTGATGATGCTTGCTTGCTGGGCGGATGATCCCAATGGTGAATATTTTAAGAAGCATATTCCAAGGGTTGCTGATTACTTGTGGATTTCAGAAGATGGATTGACCACGCAAGTTAGTATATTAGTTTTTATTTATTATCAATTTGTAAGAAAAACATGCGCTGGAAAGCAATATATATATATATATATATATGTATTGATTGGGAATTTCGGATATTTTGCAGAGCTTTGGGAGTCAGACATGGGATGCTAGTCTTTCAGTTCAAGCTCTGCTCGCTGCCAATATCAGTAACGAAATAGGACCTGTACTGAAGAAAGCACATGAATTTTTGAAGATATCACAGGTTTCTATTAAATCCATGACACACTTTTTTCAGTAATAACTTGATGGAATCTTTCTGTTGTTCTTTTTTTCATTTCATTTTTTTATTTTTTATTTTTTATTTTTTATGGTTCACTATTGACCTACAGTTGTAATTAATTGTACAATATCAATATTTGATAAGGTGAGGGTGAATCCTTCTGGTGACTACTTAGCCCATTTTCGCCACACTTCTAAAGGAGCATGGACTTTCTCTGATAGAGATCATGGTTGGCAAGTTTCTGATTGCACTGCAGAAGCTCTCAAGGTATTTTGCACACAGTCACATCTTAAGTTTCAACGAAGGGTGTGAATATGTGTATATATATATATGTTGGCTTAGTTGCCACCACAGAACACAGATATGAATATTCGTTATCATATATTTCAGTGTTACTTAATGTTCAAAACCATGTCACCGGAACTTGTGGGGGAGCCAATGGAACCGGAGTGTTTTTACGATGCAGTTAATGTCATACTTACGCTGCAGGTAATTTGCGGAGAAGTAGTAAAGTTTGCATTTACATTTCTTATTTTCATTTTGAAGTGCAAATGATAAAAAGATGTTTTGTGGCTTGAAATCAGAGTGAAAATGGTGGTGTCTCAGCTTGGGAGCCAACAGGAGCGCCAAAATGGTTGGAGGTAAAGTAAATGTCATTACCATATGAACATAATAAGAGTATCTTAAATTTAATCCCCCTTCACAAGCTTCTTAAATAAATACTTATTAACTGCAAATTATTTTCCTCTCTTCAGTGGCTGAATCCTGTGGAATTCCTTGAGGACCTTGTGATTGAATACGAGTAATTAATTAATTCTTCCCATTAACTTGTGGTTTAATATGTATTATTCAGTTTTTAATTGTTAATTCTTTTTGTAAACTGATTTTGAGAGTGATGATGAAATATAAATCAGGTACGTAGAATGCACTTGCTCTTCAATTCAGGCCTTGGTTTTATTTAAGAAGTTATTCCCCGGGCATAGGAAGAAAGAGATTAATAACTTTATCACCAAGGCTGTGGAATACCTCGAGCAAATTCAAATGCCAGATGGCTCATGGTACTTCATAAAATTTTGCTAAAATATACGCCAGACACCACCATAAAAAACATGCTTCATATCAGGCAACATGTTGACGCTTTCATCTCGCAACATGTTGTTGTTTATGTGAAGTGCACAATATATATATATATTTATGATATTAAAGATAGCGCTTATCGAAACTGTTAAAGCGATTAGAAAGAAAACATCCAAGAAATTGAATATTTGATTTTGATTTGCAGGTATGGGAATTGGGGAATATGCTTTGTATATGGGACATGGTTCGCAATCAGAGGGCTGGAGGCTGCTGGGAAGAACTATTATAATTGTGAGGCTGTGCGCAGAGGTGTTGAGTTTTTACTTAATACACAGAGAGAGGATGGAGGTTGGGCTGAGAGCTACACGTCATGTACTAACAAGGTCTTTCCTTTTTCTGTTCTCCAATGAATATTAGTATTTGTCAATCTTGGATTATGTAATTTTTCAAAACTTTATTATTCAAAAGCTTATGTTTAATTCTCAGATTAATTTAAACACATGTTGGTGTTTGAATACTGGTTTGCAGGTATATACACCATTTGAAGGAGACCACTCGAATCTGGTGCAAACTGCAATAGGATTGATGGGTTTAATCCATGGTCAACAGGTATTAATTAATTACTTAATTGTTAATTTCTACTTTTAATTTATTATATATATACAAACATTGTAATTAATTTTAATTTGTAATGTGAGAAGGCTGATAGAGACCCAGCTCCTATACATCGAGCTGCAAAGCTTTTGATAAATTCCCAATTGGAAGATGGGGATTTCCCACAACAGGTTTGTAGCAAACAGGTTAAATTATAAGTTATCAATTATATTATTATTTTTATTATTACAACAATTTCTTAATCTAAAAAGGAGGATGCGTGTTTGAAACACATGACCTTATGAGTATAGATATGGAAGGCATATACCAATTGAACCAATCTAATTTGGCATAAATTAAATTATATTAATTTGAGTAATAGATTTGTGATTTGTTAATGGCAGGAACTTATGGGAGTTTTCATGAGGAACTGCATGCTGCACTATGCAGCTTATAGGAACATTTTTCCAGTGTGGGCTCTCGCTGAGTACCGGAATTTGGTTCCACTTCCTTCTAATTAAACGAACAGCAAATCGTTGGAGCAAAAAGTGCAGAGGCAGTCTTGCCCATAAGCTTGAAAAATTATATATACTTACTAAATCTACACGAATGTCAACGAATTATCATAATTAAATTTAGGTTAGCCATCGACTAATCAAATATGATATATATATATATATATATAGAGAGAGAGAGAGAGAGGAAAAGATATACAGCTTATGTTCTTTGGTATCGTGTTATTACATATGATTTTGGATGAAATATTAAATTGATTACATGTAATATAGCATTAGCCAAACAATATAAAAAGCTCGATGTCCCCAGTAAAAAAAAAAGAAAAGAATAAATTCTCTATTGTAATACTTTATATAGAAATAACCCCATGTAATTATACAAAAAAAGGGTCTGAACTTGGGCCTAGATACGAATAAAACTTCATACTGTAATAAGTTATGATTTTTCTACATCCTATTTCAAGAAACTTGCCTCTATGTATTGAAAAATTATATGTATATTGCGAAAAAAAAAAAATAAAGATTTAAGATGAAATCAAAATATTTATCTAAAGTTATTTGAGACAAAGTATTTATAGAATTTGCATTGAGAGAAAAAACATTAAAGAAAATGCAAAATTTTAGACTTTTTTAATATGTCTTTACACATTTGCAATACTACATTTGATATACATGTAGCAGTTTTTTTATAATTTTAAGAGTATTTATACTTTGGATTTGACATTAATTAATTATTAATATAATGTATATTTTATCTCTATATTACTTGCACCAAAGATAACTAAGTTAAAACAATAATTTTCGTAGCCATAGTCTATACTCCACTAAATTATAACCTCTTCATAATTAGTTTTACATTAAAATTGTTGTAAAAATTATTATTTTTCTTTCATTTTTCCAGAATCATAGACATTTTCTTTATGTATGTGGATGAACTGGATCCTCATAAATGCTAGGTACACATAGAGATAGACTCGAGAAGAAAGTGGTAACACACGTAATTTATGTTGCTGTGAAACACCTCATATGCAAATATTTTTAAAACAAATATTCATTTCACTTTCCGATTGTTCCGTAATGTTTATGTTTATTTTTGGTTTTTCATTTTTTTTTTAAGTTTTGCTAAGTTGTATAATTCACTTATGTTTTATTTGATATCTTTTATTTTTTGATAAAATGTTTTTTTATGATAGTTAAACTTTTCATTTCTATGTAGGCTTAAAAAAATTAAAAACCATTTCAAAATGTTTACAAAATGAAATGGTATAGTGTATCTTTTTCATTATAAATAACAATCACAGTAATCTAAATGATTGAATCTATTTATCTCAACTTAAAAAGTTAATGTTATTATTAAAGGAGTTAATTGGTTAATGAATTAACCCGTGTATCCAATAAAGGATATGCAGTAGGCGCTTACCAAGTGCTGAGCACCTTTTGTCACTATAGCAATTTTATATACATATTTATATATATATATATATATATATATATATATATATATATATATATATATATATTTAAGCTCTGAAAAATTTTTTAAAAAAATTAAGTAGAAACTATTAAAAGTGTTAAGAGAGTCCATAAAAAAAGTTCATTTTTATGCTTTATCAACAAAAAAAAAAAAAACTTCCGTATATATAGAGGGGATGAAGCTCAGGTAACTTGATTTTTTAAAATCAGATCCTAAATATTATCCTTTAATTACGTGGGATATCCTATATGGCAAGTTATGTCCTCTATGTTGTTTCCATATTGGTTGCCACATAGGAAATTAAATTATCAATCATTTAAAAAAAAAACTAATTAACTTTTTATAACAATTTTCAATTTGTCTGAAGCAAATTTGAAAGGTTTGTTACTTCTTTTTTAAGTTTTATTAAAAAATTCAAAATATATTTAAATAATATAGCATATATAGATGATGTGGCTTGCTATTTATATCTCCATAGCTCATTTTTGTTTTTTTTTGTTTTTTTTGTTTTTAAAGAAAGCAACAAACAAATAAATAAGTCAAATAAATAGTCAATTATTAAGTAAAGTTAGCTCAGTTAGTAAGCTATTCACATAATTGAGAGGTCAGTTTCAAGATTGGGGATTATTCTAAATAATTAAAGAAAAAAAACTAAATAGTCAACCAAATTTGTACTTTGGCTAAAGTTGTACTTTGTAGCATTGTTAAAAAATAAATAGTTGACTTATTTAAAAAAAAAAAAAAAACTTTTTGGTGGTTTTTGAGATATTTAATTTAAGGTATTGTAACATATACTGGAAGGTTTAAGTAACAAGCAAAGATGCTTAGTTCCTTGAAGATATTGAAGAATTCTCTTATAGGCAAACTAATGCACTGTAGTGGATTTGTGCAATACTGACTGAGCTTGTTTACTATAAATGATATCTCAAGTTTATAGTTACTGTAAGATACTGTCACATACCAATGGTGCAACGGTAAGTGAAGATGTCAGGGAAGGAGCGAGTGACAGTGGCACCAAGCTCTAGATATGCAATTGTGGGAAAGGGATTTTGTTTGCAGTCAAGCATTTTCGTGCAATTAAGAAGCTCAGTAATGTAAGCTGTTTGATAAAGATGCATACCAAATTGCAATCAATGTACCTCAATCCCTAGAAAATAATTGAGTGAGCCTTGATCCTTCAAGAGAAACTGTTATCCAATTTGAGAACAAACCCATCAATGAGACTCTTTTTGTTTCCTATAATAAGGATGTCATTTATATGGACTAAAACCCATATTACACCATAAGAGTAGTAGAGTAGAAATAACGAGGAGTCCCTCTTAGAGTTAACAAAACACCAGGTACACAGTGTAGTATCTGATCATAACAAGCCCTTGAAGCTCGGCGAAGACCATTTAATAAACGGTGTAGCTTACATACGGCCTGAGATTGATTTTGATCGATGAAACCTTTTGTTTGCCTCATAAACACTTTTTATGTGATTACTCCATTTAAGAACACATTATTTACGTTAATTTAACATACATCCCAGTTTCTGGAGATGGGCAAGTCAACTACTATTGATTAGATTTTTAAAAGAAAAACTCATATTAATTTAGAAGTCAAGACATCATTGTTAGTTTCCAATGATAATGTAGATACTGAGAGATAACGAGCAAAGTCTTCAAGTATTGAATTCAATGATATTGATATTAGTATTTTGGAGCAGAATCCATATGGAATTATCCTATTAATCGGCAAGATGATATTCAATGAGCATATATTAAGGCAGGTCCATACCAGCATATGCTTTAATTTCAAATATCTCACTTCTAAATCAGAAAATCATCTTTGAAGCTTTTAATATTGATGGTTCAAGTTATTTCTTTCATGGTTAGAATATTCTCCAAGCAAAGATGCTACTTTTGTCTACCATATTTTCTTTTAATAAGATATTTGGATAGTCTGCACAAATAATTCTACTGTTGATGAATTTTGAAATTGGAAGAAAGTTAGATATGAAAAAAATTGTTCTTTCTCGATTCATGTAGGAAAAGATCCCAATTTGCAGTATAAAATTGCCAAGAAATCAAATGAAGACTTGATAAATCAACCTTAGCATATAGAAAAAGTGCTCAATAATTAACCTCTCAGCAAATTGGGGACAATTGGTTTTGATCGCTTGCATTCCAAGTTTGTGCTTTTATAGGTAATGATGAGAGCCAAAACTCAATCAACTGTGGAAATTTTCTTTAAATATTAGATTTATTGGCTTCATATAATAAAAAAATTGTAGAGTTTGTATCAGATAAAGCTCCAAAAAAATGCAATTTACACATCGCCAAATATCCATAAAGAAATTTTACATGTTTTATCTGTTAGAGTGAAGAAGGCCACTTATGAAGAAATTGAAGATGCAAAATTTTGCATCATTGCTGATGAATCTTGTGATAAGTTAAGAAGGGAGCAAATGGTTATAGTTTTGAGATTTGTTGATAAAGATGGTTTTATTCGAGAATTTTTTTTTTTTGGTCTTGTTCATGTTTTTTATATTGCAGCATCAACTTTAAAGGAAGGAATATATTCTGAATTGTCTCAACATAATTTGGATATTCAAAATATTCGTGGCCAAGGATACGATGATGCAAGTAATGTGCGATGTGAGTGGAAGGGCTTACAAGCTTTAATTTTAAAAGATTGTCCATAAACTTACTATATTCATTGTTTAGCACGTCGCGTACAATTGGCATTAGATGGAGCTTCAAAAAAAGTTATTACTATTCATCATTTTTTTTTACTAAATTGTCATCTATTATCAATATTGTTGGAGTTTAATGCAAGCATAATGATGAACTTAAACTTGCTCAAGTTGCTGAATTGAGCATATAATTGCAATTGATGAGATGTGGCATACTTTGAATACATAATCTCATGAGTATAAGTGTGAGGGTCATACCACCTAAATCAAACCTTGCTAATTGGCATATATATAAAATTATATTAATTTAAGTTATAGATGTGTGATTCGATGATGGCAGGAAATAATGGGAGTTTTCATGAGGAACTGCACGTTGCACTATGCAGCTTACAGGAACATTTTTCCATTGTGGGTTCTCTCTGAATACCAGAATTTGGCTCCATTTCCTTCTAATTAAGTGAAACAGCAAATCCTGAAGCAACTTTCTAACAAATGCAGAGGCCGTCTTCCTCAAAAGCATGAAATGTTATATGTATTTACTTAATCTACATAATTGTTAATGAATTATCATAGCCAAATTAAATTTAGCTATTAGCTAATCAAATATGATATGCATGTAGAAGAATTTTCTATTGGACGATATCGAACAATTTATATTGTTTGATTATATATAATTTGAAATAAAATATTTTGTGGATTAAATGTAATCCGACAATAGTCGAACAATATAAAAAGTTTGATGTCTTCTAGTAAAAAACAACTATCTATATAGTAAGACTCCCCTATAGTAATACTTTATATAAGAACAATTTACATATAGTTATAAAAAAAATTTGGATCCTAACTTGTGTCAATTGTAAATAATAATAAACTTCACATTGCAGTATTTAATAATTTTTTGTTTTAACAAATTTGCCTTTATATAATAATAATTATGTGTATATTGTAAATATTACATTAAAAGTTTAAGATGAAATAAAATATTTATCAATAATTGTTTGAAACAATATATATTTAAAAAAAATTTACATTGAGAGAAAACCATTAAAGAGAATGTAAAATTTTAAACTTTTAAAATATCTTTGCACAAGTAAAACTGGACTTGGCCAGACAGAGGATCTGTTTTGTGCTTTACCATAAAGCAAAAAGAAAAAAAAAAAGAAAAAAAAGTTTTAAGTGTTTCTATATATCTGTTTTGTCACATTTTGTGAAAGAAAGGAACAAATAAATAAAAAATTCGTTAAAAAAAAAAACACTTTTTGGTTGTCTTTGAGGTTGTAGCTGGCGCTGCCCATGCAAATTATAATTTAAAAAAAAAAAATTTAAACCAAACAATCACTATCAGTACCAAAATAAATAAATAAATCAACCAAACAAGCTATAACTTTTTTTTTTTTTTTGGGAAATAAAACCAACTATAACTATTATATATCAGTACCAAAATAAATAAATAAATCAACCAAACAAGCTATAACTTTTGTTTTTTTTGTTTTCTTGGGGAAATAAAACCAACTATAACTATTATATACTTTTACCCAACTACTAAGAATAATAATAATAATAATAATAACGACAATTATACTCACTCCCACTTTTTCTTTATTTTGTTTATTGGCTTTTTTTTTTTTTTTGTGTGTTGAAATTAAATATACAAAAATTCCGTTTGTTGGGTGGAAACGCCAACACCAGTAGTTGATGACCCAAACGCACCTTCAGCAAATATTTCCAAGTCTTTTCCCACAGTGAGGTTGTTTTTATAGGACGACCAGTGAGGCTGTTTTCATAGGACGACTCTGCATTTTTATTTAAAATTACTAAAAGCCCCTTTTGTATTCATTATACTTTTTTCATTCTGAATTCTTTGTCCAAGTTTTCAGATATTCTTAAAAAAAAAAAATTATTAAATTAAATATATATTTATATAAAATGTTGAAAACAAGATTTAAACTACCCAAATATTGTCCTTATGCTATACAACTATTATCCTTATTACTATATACAAATAGACTCTTTAGGCGTGGGCCATAATATTCTATCTAAAAAAAAAAAAAACATGGGGGGGAAACAGATCTCCAACTTTTACTATTCTATTTAAAATTTTCAAAATTCACCCAATTAAATTATTACTTTTTTAACATATCACAATTTTTTTCTTTGTACAATGCTTGTATTTTTATGCATTCTTTACAGTTGTACAGCATATATAGTTATGAAACAGACGACTTCCAAGAGAGAGGAAACAAAAAATTAAAAGCACTGAAGATAGACTTTTTAAGTTGGAAAAGAAGAAGTTTATCAAAAAGTTGGAAAAGAAGAAAGAAAATACAACTCGCTACCTACTGCCTGGGGGCCAATTTGCATTGACAGACTCAGCCGCTATATGTTACTATTATGGGTCAAAAGTTTGACGACTTTTGATCTGGACATTTGTGTTGCCTATTTTACCCTTAAACGTATGTTCAGAACTTGTGGAGCGATTGGAAAAAACCTACGATATTTCCTGGGAGTCTCAGAAACCTGTTCCTATGTGTATAATATTATCAACTTGTGGAGCGATTGGAAAAAACCTATGATATTTCCTGCGAGTCTCAGAAACCTGTTCCTATGAGTATAATATTATCAATAAATTATGAAAGTCTAACATGGTGAACATGGTACTCTAAGCTAGTTCTATATATAGTGGAGGTCTCAACATGAAGTGATCAGAGCATATATATACATAACCTATGATAACCATTTCTACGTGCGTAAGAGATAGTTGAAGAGGTATAAGATCTAAAAACATCAAAATTCTGATTCATTTTCGCATTTTTCATTCACTAGTTTGTGCAACTGATTAGAATAAGTTCCTCTCTCAACTAATATTTAACTAGCTAGCTAGGTACTACTACTCCTCAAATCGAATTAATTATCTTTTACGGGTAGGCATATGGATCATTTTCACTAGGTACATATATATAGATATACACACACACACATATATATATATACATATATTTATGCATGTATTGTATACAGTGTGCAGGATGTTGAACATATATATTTTTACTGAAATACGTACATATATATATACATATATTTATGCATGTATTGTATACAGTGTGCAGGAAGTTGAAGATATTATAGAAATCATCAGAAAATGTGGAAGATTAAGTTTGGAGGGAGTGCAGAGGAGCCATACTTGTTCAGCACGAACAACTTTCACGGGAGGCAGACATGGGAGTATGATGCTGATGCTGGAACCCCAGAAGAGAGAGCTCAAGTTGAAAAGGCTCGCCAATATTTTTACCAAAACCGGTACAACGTTAAGCCGTGCAGTGACCACCTCTGTCGCTTCCAGGTATAAATGATTATATATATATATATATATACATACTTATGATACAGTTAAAATATTTTAATTTCATAAAGTTGAGATAAAATTTAAATGATAAATTGATTATTTTCACTTGATTATGTTTTTACTGTACTTCAACTTTATAAAATTTGGATATTCTGACTATATAATTATTCTGTATAAATATGTATATATATATATATATATATATATAATTATAAAGTTTTGCTTTTATCTATGATTTATTTGGGATAATATTAATATAACACCTTTTTGTTAGTAATAGAAAAGAAAAACCTCACTGTGGGCATCTTTAATGATAAATATCATTATCTATTTGCATTTTTAAAATTTGGTATTGGTATGCCAATTTTGTTGCTAAATTTTTGCATTGGTTTCTGTATACTATATATTAAAAAATAGCATTGTCAAATTATAAATATTATTAATAATAATGGATCCATTTTTATCAATAAAAATATAAAGTTATAATACTATAAAATATTAAATCGTTGTGGACTTTACAAAAATTATTATAGTGGGGCCTACAACAAAATTTGACAGTTGCATTTTTATTCTACGTTTGGTACAAAAAATGCTACCAAGTTTTATCATGTACCATTTTAAAGGTAAGAAGCATAATTTATGTCAAACTTTGACATTGCAATGGCCAAATTTCAATGTCATTGGAGATACTTTAGGGTGAGCATCCAAGCTTATTAAAATGGATTCTTAGTTTTCTTCTTAAAATCATGTGATTTTGGAAAAAACCAAAAAAAAAAAAAAAAAAAATAACACAAACACAAACTAATATCAACTAGGGATAAGCATGATTAGTAAACCCAAAATCCAAACCCATTATTTTAGGGGAGTTTGGCCCAATAACCCTGTTTAAAACTTCCTAATGAAATTTACCCATCCCGTTTTAAATTTTTTTATTTTACCATTTTATTTTTTAATATTTCCAAATTATCCTTTTCAAATATCAAAAAAATAAAAATCAACGTTGAATGGAGCACGAAGGAAACGGGGTTGAGTGGAGGAAGCATCCTAGGCTCAATAATTAGCTCCGCCACACCCTTCCCGGTCTTGGCCTCGGAGTCACCGCCTTCAGCATCTACTTAGTCAAAAACTTCTACGAATCAAAAAAAATTCCACTGTCCTTTGCTATGATTTAGGTTCTGTTTTTTATTTTTATTTTTATTTTTTTCATGTTTTTGTGTTTTGGTTGTGCTTTTGGATGAGATTGTGCAATCCCTTGAGCAATAGTTGAAGCAGAGATATTTTTGTTTTCAATGGAAGGGATTAAATTGTGGAAAGAAGGAAGAAGAAAGGATGCAGGGAACTGGGATTGTAGTGTGGGTTCTTGAAGGGAAAAGAAAAAAAAGGATACTCAAGTTATTTTTAATTTTATTAAAGACAAAATAGATACAGATAGATAAATAAAAATTATTTGAGAGGGTATGGGTATATTTTATTAAGCCGTCCAAACGAGGGGCAATGAGCTAGATTCCCTAATTTTTATTGACAATTTGGTTTTGGTTGGGATGATTTTCAACCCAAACAAACCGCATATGCCTATATATATATATATATATATATATAATTTTTTGAATATTTTTATTACAGAAAATGTATTTTTTTAATATTTTTAACTTATTTCGTTTAGATTATAAATAATATCAAACTTAAGCTATCTAAAAAATAGTGTAATAATATATATTTAAAAAAAAAAACACATTTTTGTGCCATTTTGGGTCCATATTAGATAAGAACCCAAACGACCAAAAACGTTTTTGTCATGTTTTGGCGTTTGTAAAAAATGACTGACGAAACTGAGAGAAAGCCCACCCCCTTCGATCAGCTTCACTAAGGCCTTTTTTTTAATTTATTATTATTAATAAATTTTAAATTTATTTTATTTATATTTTTTAAGAGATTCGGCCAAGGTTTTGAAAGCCTTGCAGATATTAGCAATAGGTGTGGATACATGTTTTGGGGAATTCTATATAAAATATATATTAAACAATGTGCAATATATATATTTTTTCCTGATCAAATATATATATATATATATATTATATTTCTATTATTTTTATATATTATAATAAAAATAAAAGAAATCATATTTTATGTTCGTGCTGATTTAGAAATGTATGTTGACTTGAACACGTGGAATATTTCTACTA